>NC_056006.1:26071549-26381538 GCF_018446385.1 Zingiber officinale | reverse complement strand
AATATATTGCATGCATAGAGAAATTAATCGAAAATCCAACATATGAATCAAGTAGTAGTCCCAATCATATTGAGTGAACATCTCAAGATGATGATTTAGACATTTAGAAGTAATTACTCCAACTCATTCACTTAATAGAAAGGTGTTGTCTGCAAATGGATAAATGGTGGGCCAAAAATTCTTAATAATTCTATACTGTACTGCAAGGGTATAATAGGGTATTATAGGATACTCTTGATAGGAAATCACTTATATAAGTGGAAAATGAGGGCTCGTAAGTATTTAAGAATTGTAAGCATTAGCCAAGGCTAAAATGGACATGATATAGAACTTGTAGAAGTTTAGGTTGCTACTATATGAGTATCATTTTCTCCGTTTGCACCAACGGTACAATTCAAGACATAGCTCATTAGGAATAAATTCATCATATTATATTATGGAAGAGTTAAAGCCACAAGCTATCTTTCTCGATGAAATAGTCAACCTATTGAAACTCTTATTTGTGATCTGCTGAAAATTATTCATAATTTTTATTCACGTGGTGGTGGGGGGATTGTTGGTAATTGGTTCTTTGTCGAATAGAGATATAGATCACTATTTCAAGAGTAGACTATCATAATTTTTCTCTAGTGGATGAAAAATTAATGCCGAAAAAGTATTTGAGTGATAGAAGAGATTATGATATTATTTGTTTGGTTTGACTTGATCGAACGAGAGCATGAGCTCATACACGAGCATGGTCCATGTATGCCAACACATGAATGCTAACTAAAGTATACACGAACGTTGGTTCGTGTGGGACTAAAAGGAAGGGATTTTTAGGACTCACATTAATTGCTCATGAAAGTTGACACTCCTTGCATAGTTCCAAATGACATTTGGGAATGGCAGTGTCTACATTGTTCAAATAATGTTCAGAGTTCTTCTTTTGAGTTCTCTCCCAACCTCCTTTTTAAAGAGTTCCAAGGTTTCAAAAGTTCACTAGGGTTTGAAATTTGAAGTGCTTCTATTTTGAGTCGTAGGTTGTTATATCTTGGGATACAATTGTCAATCAACTATAAGCACTTAGCTGAGGCATATTGTCCGTAGGAGAGAAGGTTTATTTTTGTTTCAACTTTAATTCTCATTTTTGAATGGATAAGTTGACTTTGAAAAGGTGTGTTGACATCCATAGAGATGATTTGATGATTGATATGATTAAGTCGGTGACCAACAATAGTAAATAGCGACGATACTACCAAAGAGGGTACGCCTACCACACAAAGGGATGCTTTGACAACCAAAAGGGTGGGTCAAGAATACAAGGGGGATATTATTTCATCATCATTTTGACATTGCATTGGTTCGAGCCATTGACTGACCAGATCCAACAGGTTGGACCAATCTCATTAATTGACAGAAATTTCAACAAAATCATTATTGTTGGATTTTTCCCGCTCAATGGGATAAGGCTTCCTTGACGTTGTTGTTGGGTTTTGCTAAAACTAACCCTTTGATCCAAAAAATTTAATTTTAGAAAGGCCAAATACCCAAATCTGACTTAATGAAGTGGAATGCATAGAAATTTTGCTCCACCTAAATCATTGATTGTGGTGACAAAGAAATAAACAAGAATTTCCAAAATTATTTTCTATCTCATTTCACTAAGAGAATTACAATATATAGTCATTAAGAATTATCAAATCCCTTAATAGTAGGGTATAATATAGGAAAAAATACAACAATAATTATAGTTTATCAAATCCCTTAATCCTAGGGTCTAATATATGAAGAAATATGACAATAATTACAAGGAATATATACAACAATAATGAAAATCTTAGAAAGGTAATCAAGGGATATACAATTATAATAAAAACATAAAGGAAAGAAGAATATATTGACATTCCCCCTTAAATTGATGCGGGTAAGTCTATCAGCATCAATTTTCTACTGAGAAACTTTTGTCGTTGACTTTTCAAAGCTTTCGTAAAGACATCAACTATTATAAGATTAGTAGAAAGATGAGGAAGAGTGATCACACTTCGAATATAGACCGCCCTAATGTAATGACAGTCCACCTCTATGTGCTTTGTGCGTTCATGATATACTGGATTTACAGCTATTTGACTGACACTAGTATTATCACCATGAATTGAAATAGGATTAGGTGGAGGAAATCCAAAGTAAAAAAGAAGACCACATAACCATACAATTACAAAATAAGCCACAGACATAGCTCTATACTCGACTTCCGTAAAAGATTTAAAGACACAATCTGCTTCTTACATTTCCAAGAAAACAATCCATCTCAAAGAAAAATGCACTAGTCTATTATAGACTTCTTAGTATTTGGGTAAACAACCCAATCTGCATCACTATACGCAGTCAAATGAAGAGCGGATTTTGTAAGAAAAAACAACCCACTAGTAGACGGCCCAGTTAAGTATCGAATAATGCGACGAATTATAGCAAGATAAAGGTGTCGAGGTGATTGCATAAATTTGCTAACTATATTGAGAACATACGAGATATCGGTCGACCCTTGTGATTGTTAGGTAGATAAGACTACCAACAAGTTGTCTATATTAAAAAAGATAAGGTAAAAGCTCGTCTTCATGTTTTCGATATTTCACATTCACCTCTATTGGTGTATTAACAGTAGCATCCTTTAGACCAACTAGCTCAATGAGATCCTTAGATATATTTATATTGATTCAAGAACAAATCATGATCTCGTGAGTGAACTTCCAACCTAAAAAATATATGTGACATGTCCAAGATCTTTCATTTTAAATGTACTATGCAACATATTTTGAAGTTTAGTGATCAACCCATTGTCATTATCGGTGATGATAATATCATCAACATAGACTAAAAAAATACCATATTGGTTGTCTTGTGAAAGAAAAGTGATGAATCATATTGTGTGAAAGAGGTAAGAAGAGTGTTGCAAAACATCTCAAACTAAGCTCTAGGTGCATGCTTCAACTCATACAAAGAGCGTCTTAGCTTGCAAACTATCATCATACTAGGTGGAAGTTTCATGTAAACCTCTTCCGTAAGATCCCCATTCAAGAAGGCATTTTTTTTACATCCATCTGATGTAAAGGCCAAGATTTAGAAGATGCAATAGCAAGAATGGCTCTCATCATGGTCATCTTAGCAACTGGTGCGAATGTTTATTCATAGTCGAGGCTATATTCTTGTTTATTCCCAAGAGCAACTAATCAAACTTTGTATCTATCTAAAGACCCATCAGACTTGAGTTTCAAGAGACCCACTTACTACCAATGAGCTTAACATTTAGATGTAAGGAACAATGTCTCAAGTATGGTTTTCCTCAAGTGCTAGGTTCTACTTCCATTGCTTGTGGCCAACACTCATGTTCCATAGCATGTTTATGACAAGTGGGAATGGAAATAGAAGATAAAGTAGTAGACATAGCCAAGGGGTTGAAAAATCATCTCTTAGGAGGTTTGTGAGGACTAGAGCTTCTTCAAAGAGGAGGTGAATAATTGGAAACCACAGGAAGATGTGGAGAAACCTCAGTAGGACATGTAAGAGGATCACATGTAGGAGTGCGTTATGATAAACATAACTAGGTTTAAATTTTGGAATTGGTTTTGGTGACTTAGGAAAATATGGTAAAACAGATAGAGAAAGGAATTTTAAGGTCTCTTGTGTGCTAAAGAAGGGCTGATTTTTTTTAAAAAATAACATTTGTAGAGACTCAAAGAAATCCTTTTTGGATTCTAGCATATCCTAAGAAAGCACATGTGACAAATTTTCTTTCATGTGCAGGAAGGTTAACAAAGCAAACACTTCCGAAAATATTAATATTGGAATAATTTTGTGCATGCCCAAGCAAACGAAAGTAGGGAGAATCATTGTTCAAGGTGGGAGATAGTAATCTATTAATCAAATAAATAGCCGTAGACAAAGCTTCACACTAAAAATGAAAAGGAACACAAAGCTCAATTAGAAGAGTGCGAACAACATCAAGAAGATGACGATTATTTTCTTTCTGCCATACCGTTTTGTTGTGGAGCGAAAGGACAAAAACATTATGATATGATCCCATGACTTTGAAGAAAAAATTGAAATTCATTTGACATATATTCACCACCTAAATCTGATTGCAAGATTTTGATTTTAGCATAAAATTGTGTTTCGACTAAAGCATGAAAGACTTTAAACATAGAGAAAACCTTCCTTTTAGACCGAAGAAAAATATACCCAAGTAAAGCAAGTGAAATCATCGATAAATGTAATAAAGTATTTGTGATGTTCATGAGAGATTACACATACATCAGTATGTACGAGTTCAAAAGGTTTGGTGGTGTGGTTTTTATGCAATGGAAAAGGAAATGTTTTGCTTTTACCAAGTTTGCAAGATGCACAATTAACAATATCATTTTTAGAAAAAGTCAAATATTTATTTCCAAGTAAAACATAAGAATTAGGGTGTCCTAAACGTCTATGCCACACTTGATTATCTCATTGAACAACATTACAATCAACATAATTTGACACCAGAGGGAGATAGAAACAAAGGAAAGAGACGCCCCACTTTAGGTCCCTTCGTGATCATCTTCTCAGGCACGTTCCTCCAGAATTTGAAAATTAAATATTACAATTATTATCAACTAATTGATCGATAGATATAAGATAAGCGGACAACTTAGGAGATACAAAAATAACATTTAAAGAGGTTGAAATATCACCGACAACTATGATAGGTAAGAAATTATCATCGACAATATTAATACAAATCTCCTTTATATTGTTTTTAACATTATTTAAGGGTAAGACAATCATGTGCTTGGAAGCACTAGAATCAAGATACCAAGGCTTAGGATTACATAGGTAGTTTCAGTACCAAGGCTTAGAATTATAATTTTTATTATCTAAAGAGTCTAAAGCAGAAAGGGTAAAAACTATCATTTGTTGGATCATTTCATGAGTAATAAAAGACTGACGAGGACTAGGGGCATTTAAGAAACCAACCAAGACATTGTTACAGGCAGTTTTAGATTTTATCAATGGCAGATATTATGGCCTATCAAATATGGAATTTACTTTGCCATAATTGTGCTAATTAGCTGTGTATATATTATTATCTAGAGTAGATTATTTGTAATTAGTACATACTTAAATTAGATTATCAGTAATTAATATGGTAGCTATATTTACTTTGTTACTAAAGATAAATTGTAAAGCAATTCTATTTAATGAGAAAGCCCCGGAGAAGAAAGGGACACTTTTTTCTGGAATTTCAAAGCTGTTTTGTCATGGTATCAGAGCCAAAGGAAGGCTGAAATTTCTTCTGCCCTTATAGCTCTTTGGTTTGTTTCTTTTGGGTTGATTTCCAATCAACAATTTTTTTTCTCTCGGTTGATTGACTTGTGATTGAGAGTTTGGATTAAGATTTCTGTTTTTCTGGATTGACTTGTTTTTCGGATGGCTAATGAGATTTTTTCTGGAAGAATACCTACGGAGACTTTGGCAATCAAATTTACCGGAAAGAATTATGCAACATGGGAATTTCAGTTCCGGATGTTTCTGAAAGGGAAGGAGCTTTGGGGTCACATTGATGGGTCTTTAATGGCTCCTGAAAACGCTAAGGACCTTGGTCAATGGGAGACAAAGGATGCCCGAATTATCTCTTGGCTTCTCGGATCCATCGAAGCTCATATGGTGAACAATTTACGTCCTTTTAATACGACTAAGGAGATGTGGGATTACCTGAAACGAATATATCATCAAGATAATATTGCAAGGCGATTCCAACTAGAGCTTGAGATTGGTAACCTCAGTCAAGGTGATCTTTCTATTGAGCAATATTATTCTGGATTTCTTAATCTTTGGGGTGAATATTCTAATATTATATATTCAAAAGTACCAAAGGAGGTCTTAGCTAGTATTCAGGCAATTCATGAAGTTAGTAAACGCGATCAATTTTTAATGAAATTGAGATCAGACTTTGATGTTGCTCGAGCTGGATTGCTAAATAGAAATCCAGTTCCTTCTTTGGATATATGTCTTGGAGAATTATTGCGTGAAGAACAAAGATTGGCTACCCAAGCTGTTCTAGGTGCATCACTAGAAAAATCTACAGTTATCAATGTTGCTTATGCTGCTCAAGGGAGGAACCGTGGTAAGGATCAACTGCAGTGCTATAGTTGTAAGGAGTTTGGGCATATTGCTCGCAACTGCAGTAAGAAATTCTGCAACTATTGTAAGCAACATGGGCACATTATCAAGGAGTGTCCTACACGTCCGGAAAATCGACGAACCCAAGCTTTTCAAGCTACTATTCCAAATCTGAATGTTATTGGTCCTACATCTACAGTCACTGACACCAATCAATCTGTTCTTACGCCAGAGATGGTCCAACAGATGATTCTCACAGCCTTTTCTACTCTTACTCTTCAGGGCCAAGGTATGAATATTTCTTCTTCATGGATTGTTGATTCTGGGGCGTCCAATCAAATGACTGGGTCACCTGATCTGTTGCATAATGTACGACAGTATAATGGCTCACAAAATATTCAGATTGCTAATGGCAGTAATTTTCCAATTACAGCCATTGGTGATATAGGGTCTTCTTTTAGTCATGTATTTCTCTCCTGGGTTGTCTACAAATCTAATTTCTGTTGGTCAGATGGTTGATAATCACTGTGATGTACATTTCTCTCGTGATGGTTGTATTGTATAGGATCAGGTGTCGGGTTAGGTGATCGCGAAGGGGCCTAAAGTGGGAAGATTATTTCCGTTGCAGTTTTCTGTTCCTAGAAATTTGTCCTTCTCTTCTATTGTTACTGCAAATAAGGCTGATATTTGGCATAAACGATTGGGCCATCCGAATAATGTGATTTATCTAATTTAATGAAGAATGGCTTTCTTGGTGACAACATTCAGTCTTTTAAACATCTATTACCTCTTGCCTGCACTACTTGTAAACTTGGGAAAAGTAAAGTTCTACCTTTTCCTACTCATGGTGGTCGTGCTAAAACATGCTTTGAGATAATACATAGTGATGTTTGGGGCATTATTCCAGTTACTTCCCATGCACAATATAGATATTTTGTGACGTTTATTGATGACTATAGTCGATTCACGTGGATATATTTTCTACGTAGTAAAGCTGATGTGTTCACTGTTTTTAAAAAATTTCTGGCTTTTATTGAGACACAATTCTCTACGTGCATTAAGATTTTACGGTCTGATAATGGTGGTGAATATCTATCACATGAATTTCAAGCCCTTTTGCAAAACAAAGGTATTTTATCACAACGGTCATGTCCTTATACTCCCCAGCAAAATGGGGTGGCTGAACGAAAACATCGTCACTTATTGGATATGGTACACACACTCCTCCTAGAGTCCTCAGTTCCGCCTACATTTTGGGTGGAAGCCTTGTCTACTGCTGTGTATTTGATTAATCGGTTGCCCTCTCAACAACTGAATTTTGATTCTCCTTACTATCGTCTTTTCGGTATGCATCCTGATTATCACATGTTGCACACATTTGGGTGTGTTTGTTTTGTCCACTTGCCGTCTCATGAGCGTCACAAGCTTACAGCTCAATCTGTACGGTGTGCTTTTATGGGTTACAACAATGTTCAAAAAGGTTTTCTATGTTATGATGCGATTGCTAATCGTTTGCGTATTTCCCGAAATGTGATTTTCTTTGAGCATGAGTATTATTTTCCGCAACATGTTTCTCCTTCTGGAAGTATTCTTCTTCCTCATTTTGAGAATACCTCTCCATCAACTGATCGTTTTATACCTGGCGTTATATATCAACGACGAAAAACCTCACCATCACAAACTCTTCCCGATCCTAATCCAATGGTTCTTCGAAAATCCTCTCGCACTCGTCATCCTCCTGATAAATATGGTTTTTCTGCCACTTTAGCTGATACTACAGTTCCTACCTCTTATTCGCATGCGACTAAGCAGACATGTTGGGTTAAAGCTATGCAGGATGAACTTCAGGCTCTTCAGGAGAATCACACTTGGGATATTGTTCCTTGCCCAAGTGGTGTTAAGCCCATTGGTTGTAAATGGGTATATTCTATTAAGGTACAATCTTATGGCTCAATTGATAGATATAAAGCAAGGCTGGTGGCACTTGGTAATCGCCAGGAGTATGGAGTGGATTATGAGGAGACATTTGCTCCTGTAGCTAAGATGACGACAGTGCGACTTATCCTTGCTATTGCTGCTTCCAAGGGATGGTCATTACGACAAATGGATGTGAAAAATGCCTTTTTGCATGGAGATCTTAAGGAAGAAATTTATATGACTCCACCATCAGGATTATTTTCTACACCCTCTTCTGATGTTTGCAAACTAAAACGTTCACTCTATGAGGCTCCACGTGCTTGGTTTGACAAGTTCCGCTCTACGCTTATTAACTTCTCTTTTGTCCAAAGTCAGTATGATTCTTCTTTATTCCTGTGCAAAACTGCAAAAGGAATCGTCTTGCTCCTGGTATATGCTGATGATATTGTTATTACAGGGTCCAACTCTGTCTTAATTTCTCAGCTTCAAGAGCATCTTCAGGGGTCTTTCCATATGAAAGACTTGGGATCTTTACATTATTTTTTGGGGCTTGAAGTACACTCTGCTCCAGCTGGAATTTTCTTACATCAACATAAATATCTTCAGGGGATAGTGGCTTTGGCTGGTCTACAGGATGGTCGTTCTGTTGATCATCCTTTAGAGGTGAACATTAAATATCGCCGGGATGAGGGTGATTTTCTCCCAGATCCATCTTTTATAGACAACTAGTGGGGAGCTTGAACTATCTGACTATTACCCGGCCTGATATTGCCTTTTCTGTTCAACAAGTTAGTCAATTTCTATAAGCACCTACACATCTTCATTTGGCTGCAGTTCGACGCATTGTTCGCTATTTGCATGGCACTTCTTCCCGGGGACTTTTCTTCTCTGCGGGCTCTCCTATTCGTTTGGTTGCATATAGTGATGCTGATTGGGCTGGTTGTTCTGATACTCGACGCTCAGTTACAGGTTGGTGCATGTTTTTGGGTACCTCTCTTATTGCGTGGAAACGTAAGAAGCAAGATCGGGTGTCTAAGTCTTCCACAGAATCAGAGTATCGTGCTATGTCCTCTGCTTGTTCTGAAATAGTTTGGCTTCGGGGACTGTTGGGTGAACTTGGGTTTTCCCAACTTGAATCTACTCCACTTCATGCAGATAATACTAGTGCTATTCAAATTGCTGCTAATCCAGTATTTCACGAACGCACCAAACACATCGAAGTAGATTGTCATTCTATTCGTGAGGCATATGATGCTTGTGTCATCACTCTTTCCACATATAACCACTGAATTCCAAATTGCTGATGTGTTTACTAAAGCTCTCTCCCGACATCGTCATCACTTTCTTATTGACAAATTGATGCTTGTTGATCATCCAGCATCAATTTGAGGGGGGATATCAATGGCAGATATTATGGCCTATCAAATATGGAATTTACTTTGCCATAATTGTGCTAATTAGCTGTGTATATATTATTACCTAGAGTAGATTATTTGTAATTAGTACATACTTAAATTAGATTATCAGTAATTAATATGGTAGCTATATTTACTTTGTTACTAAAGATAAATTGTAAAGCAATTCTATTTAATGAGAAAGCTCCGGAGAAGAAAGGGACACTTTTTTCTGGAATTTCAAAGCTGTTTTGTCACTTTTTTATGGAATTTCAAAGCTGTTTTGTCAGATTTTAGAAGCCGAGTGGAACAATCTCACAATATGGGTTTCTTATAATAAATGCAAAATTTTTTAGTACAATTTGTGGCAATGCGCCCAAATCCTTTGCAACTATAGCACTGGACATTAATCATATCTCTGCCTCAACTAAAACCCCCCGTGAGTAGTGTAGGCAACAAGAATTGAAGTAGAATATCAAGCCTTTTGCTCCAAGACAACCTATGTATTGAGTCGTTCTTCCTTGAGAAGCTCTCCTACACAAATATCCAATACAGGAACTGGTTCTCTGTTTTGATTGCTTCAAACTCCCCCTTTAACTTCATTAAAAACTAGTCATGTTTGCTAGTCTCATGCACACTTTGGATAGCAATGAATCCTTCAGGAAGTACACTTACATACATAATATCGGTGTACTGAGCCCAAGATTTTCAAAGGAAGAATAACTCTTGGATTATGGAGAGTTCCACACTTTCAAGGATCCAAAACATAATCTAAGCATCCTTCACCTCCCATTTCACATATTTCTCCTTCTTGCTGTTAGGTGCAGGATTCGTCTTATCAAATGATCCCATAATTCCTTTCTCTTGACAAAGATCTGAATTGGAATGTATAGGCAGAATAGTTCTTGCCATTAAATCGAACAAGAAAATGTTCAGATCATTCCAAAGACATGATTTAATCAGAAACAAGTACTAAGAGATCAGGTCTAAGAAAATAGACTAGAAGAACATGAAAAAGAACAAAGCACTATCTTGGAGTTAAACAAGGAACTAGACACAAGATGAAATGATCTTAGAGTTTTGACTCTGATACCATGACAAAGAAATAAATGAGAATTTTGTCTCATTTTCACTAAGAGAATTACAATATATAGAGATCAACAATTATCAAATTCCTTAATGGTCTAATATTGGAAGAAATACATCAATACTTATAAATAGCTTATCAAATCTCTTAAACCTAGGGTCTAATAGAAAGAACTACAACAATAATTACCAGGGATATACACCTATAACAGAAATCTTAAAGAGGTACTGAAGGGATATACACCTATAACAAAACTAAATATTGAAAGAAGAATATATTGACAAGTGCGATTATATAAAAGGAAAATTCACGAAATGGCTAGCAAATATTTGCAAAATCAAGAATGATAATCTTTGTAATTGCTTTTGCCAATATTTACTTTAATTTAGTTATTATCAGTGTAAAAAATTAAAGACATCTGCTAAAGGATAACACATGCAATTAAAAATAAGTAAGACTATTGCAAAATTGATTGAACTGTACTTGAAGATATTACTAAATGGATTGAATCCTGAGGATGAAAATAACTAAATGATTTCCATTGAGCCACTCAACAAACTTCGACTCATTGTACCAGTTTGTTATCAATGCTTTTTTTTTTTAATGACCTGCAAACAGAATTATAGAAGTTCAATCATATATGTGAAAGTTCTGGTACAAATTGATTCTGCTAATTCAATATTTTAAGGAGAAAATCAGATAATATCATTGATAATTTATTCCTTCGAACCACTCGAGAATATTAATAAAATACTTACATTGCTGGAAAGCCCAAATTCTTGACTTTACATCAAATAGTTTTTGATTCAAAATAATTTAATTATTGGTTTATAGGTTTTTCTACCACATCGAGTGTTTCTTCTCCGTGGCAATCATGAATCAAAATATTGCACCTCAGTGTATGGTTTTGAGAATGAAGTTTTGTCTAAATATGGAGACCAAGGCAAACAAGTTTATAGGAAATGCTTAAGATGTTTTGAAGATCTTCCCTTAGCCTCTGTTATAGCAGATTCTGTATATACAGCTCATGGAGGACTTTTTCGCAGCATAAATGTTACTCCATCAAAGAGATCAAAAGGTAAAAAAGGTCGTAGGATAGTTACTAATGTTGAAACCTCTTTAAAGTTGGGTTCCATGGAAGAACTATCAAAAGCAAGACGAACTGTGCTTGATCCTCCATGGGAAGGATTGAATCTGATTCCTGGTGATGTACTGTGGTCTGATCCGTCATTAGCCTTGGGTCTCTCTCCGAACAAGGAAAGGGGCATTGGTTTGATGTGGGGCCCTGATTGCACTGAAGAGTTCCTTAAGAAAAATCAGTTCAAGGTTTGTTATTTATGTTATCATGCATTTTAGTTATTTCTTTATCCGTTTCTTTCATTGATTATTTTCCATGTCATAATTCGTTCCTCATTAGTTATCAAATCTAGTTGCTTTATTTTTTCAAAATATCACAACAGAGTCAGGAAGTTCGTTCCTCATTAGTTATCAAATCTAGTTGCTTTATTTTTTCAAAATATCACAACAGAGTCAGGAAGACAATTCTGCATTGTTCTTTAATCCTCTTGTCCTACGGTGTAGCGGAAGGGCGCCAAGTTGTCACTCAGGCACCCGCGGTTCGATCCCCAGCTATGGTGCATTTGAATGGGGCACGCAACCATAGGATGCTGAGCTTTTGGGCCTTACTCGTCCTAGAAAAATAAAATAGAGATACTCCTCAATTGACTCCTCCAATTGTAACTCAAGCTTAGATGTGTTTTTTGTTCGAAAAGGCCTAAAATCTACAAGAGAATTAGTTTGGGTTCCCGTGTTAAAAGAATCAAAATGGGAATTCGTTTTTGAAACATGTTCATTCATTACTATTACTTATGAGTTATGACATTGGAGAGGGGCTCCGGGCTCGACCATAGGGAGAGGTTTCGAGTTTATAATACCGTAGTCGTGAATTCAGGTACGAGCGACAGGTCGTGAATCTTTCCACGTCGCTATGCTTGTTCGTTATCTTATCACTCGTTCGTCATTATTATTGTGCCTGAATTCACCTTTCGGGTTCCTCTAACAGAGAGCCAATCAATCGCTCGCCAGTTGCGAGTTGCGAGTTGCGAGCTACGAGTTGCTCGGCCGCCCACCGCGAGCGTTTCCCGATTTACCCTAGAGGCCGGTAGAAAACTTCCGTGGGGCTAGGCCACCCTAGGTTTGTGTTACGGTTCATCAATTTTTTGTTTTAATCCTCCTGTCCTAGCATAATCCTCTCGACTAAAATGTTACCCAGCTGTTTCTTAAAGTCAGAATGAATGGCATAATAAGATTTATTTAGCACTTGATTATTGTACCTGAAACGTATAGGTATATAGGAAATTTTTAGTCAAAGAATATTGGAACTGGGATATGTAATTGGTGTAATAGGTTGTAATGTATTATATATATAACTTGAAATAACAGATATCTTCTTCAGTTGAGGGAACCTGGATTCTGGAAAAGTATAACATAGGCACATGGTTGACTCAGAGTAATATTATTATTCCTGGTTGCCTGGTTCTGCAATGAGTTATCCTTTGAAGCATCCCATGTGATACACACTGAGCTAATTAGAACAGGGTGTCTCATATTCTGCATTGGTGGATATTCTTGGGGGGTCTGCAATTTTTTTTTTATATATCTGCTTAGAGCTTCTTTAGGATATTATGGATCCAAAAGTATTTATCTGTTCAGTGAATAGCTTGTTTGGTGTATCTGAGGAGTTGCAAGTTACCTTTTGAATTGCATTGTCCGCTTATCTTAAATATCAAGATGTATGGAGATAACATGAATTTTCTGAAGTTCTTTCCCTATTTCAACTATAGTTGATTATCAGGTCACACGAAGGCCCTGATGCCAGGGTTAAACGGGATGATCTTTCTGGGATGGATGCAGGCTATACAATAGATCATCAAGTAGAATCTGGGCAGCTGATTACTCTCTTTAGTGCTCCGGACTATCCCCAATTTCAGGTTCTTTAAATACTTTTTTTTTTCACATACGAAGAGTTATAATATGTCAAAGATCTTTGTTGTAAAACTGGGGCTTTGTGTTAGCAAAATATTACCTACCTTTTCCTTAATACCTCCTCAAAGTAGTTTCTTTGAGGATCATATTGAATTCATTAAGTTTGAGATGGCTCACAGAAAAAATTGGGACAGGTTCCTCAATTTATGACATATGAAACCAGCTTGAATATTTTTTTGTTAAAGATAAAATTGTCCCACGGAGCTCTGCATGCAAAATATGTCCAGTTAAATATACTAAGGAAGAAGTTATGAACACAGTTTATTGCTATACATTTTTAGCATGCTTGCTTAAATTTATTTCCCCTGTTGGGTAGGGATGGTCTGATGCAAACTGTAAGCTTTTTTTCCCTTGACAGCATGCTTGCAAGTAGATGCTAAGCTCAATGGTGGCTTCCAATTATTTAAAAATCGTCAGTCATTTCATATCTTTTCTAAAATCTTCCCTTCTACCTAATATTATGCAGGCCACTGATAAGCGATTCAACAATCGGGGGGCATATATTGTGTTGCAGCCACCTCATTTTGCTTCACCTGTTTTTCATACCTTTGAAGCTGTAAAACCAAGGCCTCAGGTAATAAGAATATCTTGTTTCTCATGTATTAAGATATATATGCAATTTTTTTTCTCAGTTGCATTGCTTCATTCTTCATAATATTGATTATTTCCATTTGAGAAGCATTACTTTAATATTAATGTCTGATCCTCATGTTCAGTCTACCCTTCTACATGACTTTATGTACATTGTGGAACAAAGCATTATGTTTCAAAATTGTTCCCTAGGGATTATGCTGGTAGTTGTGTTAGGATATAAATGTATGTAGTTTTGCATACAATTGTTGAGATAAATTGTCAATCAATCATTTTCAACCCCTTTTTATGCTCTAACTGTTTCACGGTTAGCTCACATAAGGAGGTCATACAGGTAAAACCGTATTACGACTATGAAGAAGTAATTGACTCGGATGAGGAATTGGATTTGAGATCAATGGACAATGGCTCTTCTATCGGAAGTGGTTGAATGGACATTCGTCGGAAACATATTGACCTGTGTTTCCTTGTTTTGTGCTTGGGGTAATATTTATATAGATGTAAAATTTCTGTCATTGTTGTAGGAGAAAAAGAAAACAAGAGGTAGATTGTTAGTTGCCATGGTAAATTCGATCAATGGTGGCTTGTAGGCAGATGAATGAATGCCTTTGATGAGTGGCACATTCTCATGAAAAGCAGATATGCAACTTTCTTTTCTTTTTTTTTTTCCTTTTCAAATTGACTTTCACTTGTTAAAAAAAACAGCTTTTCCCCATGAAACCTTCTCTCGAAGATGGTAACCTTGTACAATGGTGAGTTTTGACATTGATGACCTCTAGAAGGGTCTGCTTGTATGCACCAAAAGTATCTTCTGGCAACTTCAACGGTAAGAAAATTTATTTAGAATGATGCAAAAGTAGCTAACTATGGGGTTGTAAACTAGTAGAGTGTAAAAGAAAATTAAACTATTGAAATGATTGTTTTGATTTTTTTTTCTTTATCAGTTTAAGTTTAGTTCGCTTCATTATATAATGAGCTTTCAATTTTTATTTGATTATTTGAAATTTCTATATTTCTAAATTTATGTAATTGCTTAGTAAGTTTGATATTATAATATTTTTTATTCATTTTAAGAGTTTTTTAAATCTATTTATTAGATAAGAGATTTATTTATGAATATAGTTTATAAATTTAGTTCATGAACATTCATCCTGAACTAAAAACAGGAGAAAGTTTTTTTTATTAAGATTAAATGTCTCTAAAACAATCACAATCGATTGTTGAACGAGAAAAAAAAAAGGAGAGTTTTTCAGATCAGATAAGCTTTTGTAAAAGTTCATATGCTATAAAACTAAGTGTTGTTCTCATATCGTTTGCTGACTCTGAATTAGCTTCTGTATTGGGTCACTAGATTACATGTAAAAGGTAAAATTTATCATCCTACTGATCATCTCATGATTATTTTACACCATGGAAGGAGTAAATTATGAAATCAAAATTAGTCATTACATAAGAGGATAATTCCTCGGATTTTATTAGGATTTGATCCTTGCTCAATTATGTAAACTTGTTATGTGCATCAATTGATTCGAAAATAAAACTACAGTAAGCTTCCACGAGCTGACGCAAATGGTTCATGCAAAAGTGTTACCATAGATAAATTTGAGATCGATTCTTAGTGGGTGCAAAATGTCCCATTGTTGTTGTTTCGTTCTCTGTATGTGCTATTATTGTTGGATAAAGTTCTTCGTGATTTACCTTCTTTCAGGAAGTATGGAGTCGCCCAAGAGGGATCGTCAAATGACAATTTCATTTTTTGCCACATAAAATATAACTACAATAAATAAAAAAACACCTTATATCAAGAACAAGAGGGAAGGACGGATAGTAAAATGAAGAAATCATTAATTTATTATAATTTCGACTGTATTTTAATATCATAAAATTATCATTTCGACGACCCTTCAAACTATCTAAAAAGAAGATAAATTATTGGGGCGTCATTCAATAATAACACCATACGTAAGAAGAGATTAAGGTAATTAGTGAAATATTTATACCCATTGAAAATTAACTTAGACTTACTGATAGTAACACTCTTATATATGAATATCAATCTTCGTATTCAAAAGTCAATATCCAAAATATTCATCTTTTAAAAATATTTAAGAGAGATCAATATTTTTATTACTCCTCTAGACCTTACCACCATTGTTATTTCTTTATTTACTATTTCAAAGATTAATAGTCGTCCGTGATTTACCTCCTTCGTGTTGACCCTGGGACAGATTGACAGGGACACTGGAGATGAGCGTATTCACCTTTTACCACTATTATTATTTTTTTATTTTGAACCTTCTTATCCTAAATATTTTATCATGATAGTTATGAGAATGAGTGTTAGTTTGAACTATTCTTAATTTGTATTATAACTAACTCTCACCCAACCCCAATGTGATTATGTGAATTTCAATTAAAATGAATATTTTAAACCATTTTTTACCGACTCATATAGTTAATGTGATTATGTGAATTTCAATAAAAATGAAATGCTTAAAATAATTTTTTTACCAAATTATATAGTTAAGTTTCTGAAATTATCAAATTATGTAGGTTAGTTTCAAAATTACCAAATCTCATATCCATTTTCTATTTTACCCCTAATCAATCGACTGATAAAAAAAAAGTCGAATCAATTTTTATTTGAAAATTAGTCAACTAATTTTTAACGCTAGTCAAATCAATTTCTCTCTATGTTGAAGTTTCAAATAAATCAGTCAACTGATAATGACTATCAATTGAATCGATTTGTTTTTGTACAAAGTCGGTCTTAGGCAAAATTGATTGATGGACCAAATGATCTCGAATTAAAATGAAACTAATTTTTATATGTTTGACTAGTTCTCCTGATTATATTCATACCCTCGAACATCAATTTGGCCTAATGTATTATGGGCGGTAATTTTTTTAAATACGAATATGTTTGAAAAATTCAATTCATGGTCCATTAGTCCATTTTGGGTTAAATCGACTGATGAACCAAACATTTTTGAATTAATATAAAATTAGTTCTTATATGTTCGGTGATAGGGATGCATCTTAGGGACCCAGAGGAATTAGGGAGAAAGCGAGGAGTATTTTGGTCAAATTATTATTTAGGACTTTAAGAGAGGAGAAGAGGCACTATTCAGAGAGGTCTTCTTGGTATTTTTTTTCTCCACTACCGCCATGGCCTCCCTCTCCATGCCGGTAACCCACGCACCTTCACCTCTCCCTCTCTTTTCTAGTGTTCGTAGCTGCTCATCGACGACTTCTCAACCATTAGTGGATTGCCGCTAGCACTCTCCCATCACTTTCCTCCCCTCTTCCCTATCCATGATGACGACGCCAACACCACCTTTGACACCTCCGCTGCTCACAAGGCAGCCACCCTCCGAGAGTTGCCCCACACCATCAGACCCTCCTTCCTCTTTCTCTAATGAGGGGGGGGCTTCTTTGGATTGTTCTCTGCCACCAAGGAGCATTTCCCCCTAACGCACGCTACTCCGCCCCACTGGCCGCCGGACACCTCCGGCCTCTTATCCCCAAGATTGCCGTCATCGCTGCTCTTCCCCCTTTTTTGCATACCTCCTCCACCTCTTCTCCATCGTCGCAGCCAACCATCATCGCTAGTTAGGCACGCCGCCGGCCACACCTTCGCCTTCCCGTGTCGTTATCCGCTCCACAACCCCCAGCGAGCAGCCTCCGACCGCTGGCACCACACCTAACAAGCCACCTCAGGCCTTCATCGCCCACCGGTGCCACTCCTAGCGAGCCACCTTGCTGCCTTCATCACCAGCCAACGGACTCCACATGACGCCAGTAGCCCCCTCTTCCCTCTCACTCTCGCACGCCTCCACCTTGCATGAGAGCAATAGCCCGCACTGCCGCCTCAGACCACCGTCACTGCCTCCACGCTTACCTCCAGCCGCCACCTCTCACGAGGGCCTCCTCGTTGCCCCTAGCGAGCATCGCCACCTTCAGTGGCCACCACCGCCTCTAGCAGTTACTACCTTAGTCGATCGGTCGCACCTTCGTCTGCTAGCCAGCACCCTTGTTCTAACCAGCTGACACTCTCAATGTCGAGTTGGCCTTCGATCAGTGTTGCTAGCAATCTCCACCATCGATCTGGCGTTAGAACCTCTGTTGCATGTGTGGATCCACCAGAGTTGTACGCCTTCGGTGTCGATCAGGCCTTCTAGCTTCTATTGTCATGCACTCCCTTAGTACTTCGAGCCTTTATCGTTGATCAAGCCTTTGAACCCTCGTTGTTATTGTGCTTTGATAGGACCTGTTGTGATCCAGCCTTTGTGCCATTATAGCATTCTGGCTGACGAACTATTATTATATTTCGGCATGTATACCGCCTTTCAGATCCATGTTGTGTCGGCTCCAGGCCTTCACCCCAAGATTCAGCTGCTCACATTCATCTACTATTTTGGGTTACGACAACTTAATCGGTGTCATCACTAGCTCACCGGTCTATTAGAGGGTGTCCCTTGGACCAGAGTACGTTACTGTACTCACTCTTCATTCATTTCATTATTGAGCTATTATCCTATTAGTTGGAACGTGCCTTGAGCATCGAGGTACCAAGGACCGAGATAATCTGGTCGCTGTCTCGTTTCCAGAGACCTTCTAATGACTTAGTCAACATAAAAAATAGCTTATCATACCCTCCCCTCCGGGTCATGGTCACTCTGTCAACATTTCAGCCACATCACCTGGCCTTCTATCTGACTCAACTTCCCGACATGATCATTCGATTAGTTCTCCTAATTATATTCATGCCCTCAAATATCAATTTGACTTAATATATTGAGAGTAATAATTTTTTAAATATGAAATATATAGAGAAATCGATTCGACTTATATTAAAAATTAATCGATAAATTTTTAAATAGAAATCGATTCGACTGATTTTTTTTTATTAATCGATTGATTTTTTATCAATCAATTGATTAAGGATAAAATGGAAAGTAGATATGTAATTTGATAATCTTAAGACTAATCTACATAATTTAATAATTTTAAAAACTTATTCAAATGGTTCAGTAAACAATTATATTTTAAAAAGTTAACTTTCGAATGGGTATAAATTGTATTTTAAATTTTTAAAAAATAATTTTAAATGTACATAAATTATATTTTAAATTTATTTGATAGGAAAGTAGGAAATGATCAACAACCTTCGAGTTATTGGGATCAAATTTAAATTATCAAAAAAAAAAAAATAAAACCATCTATTATTACAAATTGAAATAATTGAAATTCTGTAACGCGAGGCGACCGTTTTCACCAGCAACACGTGACTAGACGAGACGTGACGTTTCCTTCGTCGATTAAAAGCATCACAATTATTGTGTTTGTTTGTTTTTTTTCTTTCTCTTTTGGCATGCTCTGCTTTCTCTTTCCACTCACCCGCCGAGGAGGCCACAGCCCGTTCGTTCGTTCGTTCGTTCGTGTCTTCTTCTTCTCTCGGAAAGCGCCGCCCCCGCTGCTGGCTTTGGATCTGGACAACAACGCAGATCAAATTAAAGACCCTTCAATTTAATGCCCACCTTCCTTCCTTCCTAATTAATTAATTCTTCTTCTTCTTCCTGTTACCAAACAAATCTGGCACCCTCACAGTCACAGTGGGAGACGCCCTACCATCCATCACCGTACTCGCCTTGCTTGTCTTTCCTTTCTCTTCTGCTTTCTCCCATGGTTTGTGCATTCTGTGGCATGGCCTGGCCTGGCCCGGCCCCAGCCAGTCTTGATTGAGTGCGGTCTCGCCCTCCACCGACGTGGGCCTGCCACCTAATCTTATGATCGAGAGGCACAATCAAGGAGAATCAGTTGAGTGCTCCGTCCGACCATCCCCTTTTTATTCAATTTTTTTTTTTTTTTTTTTTTGAATTTCACTAAATGAAGGAATGAATGAACGAACGAATGCATCTTATGAACAAGATGGTTCACCTAATAAATTCTTGGAGAATATTGGAATAGTTAGAGAGATGTCACTTTTAAAGTTTTTTATTAAATCATCTTTGTATATTTTATTTTTCGAATATTCCCTTATGTTTTTTTTTATATTATCGTAGTAACTATGAATCTATAACTCATATAGCATTGACACTTCAATTCTACTACTGTGTTATAGGCGTTATAGTTTATAACTGTTATAATATTAACATTTCATTTCTTATTGATATTATATTATAATAACACTTTGATTTTGATCAACATTAATAACATTATGTTACGTTATAGCAATTGCAGTTGATAATTTTAATAATAATATGAACACTTCATCAATATTGATAATATAAGTTAACATCATGTTATAACATTAATGAATCATAAGTATTATAAGATAGTTTATTTCCAAGGACATCAGTATTGATTTTGTATGTTAATATAAGCTACCTTTTTAAATAACATGTCACATACTCATTATATTACCATTTTCCTTTTATTAACACACACATTCATTTTAACATTAATTATATGTGGGTCTCACTATCTATTTATTCATTTTTAATTTTTATATCTATTTTCTTTTTAATTTTTGAATTTTATTATATGAAATTCGCTCATTAACAACATTCAAAGAATTGAACATTGTTAATATATGGGTGTTATAACACTCATCTATATTGGTTTGTAATATCATTTAAATGTTTTAACACTCATATATTATTAATACTAATTGGGATGTTCTAACCAATACTAATAGCAGTTACTATATCATATAGTTGTATATCATATGACTGTGATAACTGTATAATAATAGCTACAAATTATATTTATTGATGATTTGAAGTTTATTCTATCATAGGTCTAATGTACATGTTGTATTTATCTCTTTCCATTTCTATGAGATAGTACTAAAAGGTTATTAAGATAGTGGATCTATTTTTTTTATATATATAATGATATTAAAAGTAAGGATAATTTTGGAAAGTAAACTATACAAGTGAGAATATGGTGCCTTTTGGATATAAAAATAAATACAAAAAGTAACGTCCCTTGATAATTCTAATAAATTTGATTTTTCCCCCCTAAATTCTTTCGTACCAAGATATCTATATCGGTGGTTTTACATATTGTTTGTTTGGAATCATTTTATTTTATTTTTTTTTAAAGAATTGACCACGCAGCAGAATGCATTTCGCTTGCACCTCTTATTTTTTTATTATTAAAAAAATCATCTCGTATTTTTGTTTTTAAAATATTTATTTTAATATTGTTATACTAATTTTTAACTAATATTATAATTTTTTTTAATTAATATTGATTGAAATTATTCTAATTTAATTTTAATTAGTTTAATTTAATTAAATTGATCAAATGTTATTATAATAATTTTGGATAAAATTACTGTAATGTGAAATTAATTTTAGTTACAATTATTATAATTTAGAGTAATTTTTATTAAAAACAGTTTCAACCGGTTACTTTAAATTTATTTTAGCTGAAATAATTTAATATAGAGAAATTTGGATCAAAATTATTATATATTATAGTAATTTTAACTAGAATTATTCTGGTAGCTTTAAAATTAAAATATCCTTTTATTTTTTAATGATAATTCCATTTTAATTCATTCTAATTGATTCGGATGGAGTTTATATCATCCGACGTATCAAATCTGGTAAAGTTAATTAAATATAATATTCAAACATTCAAAACATATCAGATGTAAATTTGAATAATTTATTAAATTAAATAAATATATTTAAAATTCAATTAGTTACATAATTGTAAACGGTTCGGGAATAATATTCATAAGCAAATTAAATCATCAAACATTCTTGAATTGAGAAATCAAATTTAAGTTAAACTTGAATCAAAATCAAACTCATAAAAAAAATTAAATAAAATTTGAATAGTCATTTCAACTATTTACTTAATTATTTTATCAAATAAACTTAAACACTTTAAAATTTGGCTGACTCCTTTATCGCCCTACATATTGCAATGTCGAATCATCATTAGTTGGCTTTTCTTTTCATTCACACTTATAAATAAACTGATGATCTGTTTTCAAACTTCCAATAATATAATTGACTAGGATACAAAAAAACAAAGTTATATACTTTGATTTCTTATACTAACCTTCATTCAGACATCAAAAAAGCTTTAATGTTTCACATAATTGTCCACTAAAACAAAATTGGCTGCAGTTGTAATGAGCTTTCTTTTTTTAGCCGTCTTAAACACATTACTATTTACGTTCAATTCACTAACAATTAAAGGAGGAGGTGTCATCTTGTTTTATTTTTGTTTCTGTTGTAAGTAAAAGATATCATCAATTCATGAAATATAATGAAGAACAAAGTCACTATCATACGCTCGTATGGATGGTTTTCTTAGCTACCACTGTGGGTGCTACTTTCCCTCGCTCACACCAGTCTACACCGATGGAGTCTACACCCCTGGTCATCTTAGCTGCTTTGGAGTTTGCATATCAACACGCGTCAATGTAGCCCCTTGACGGTCAAATCAATATTTGATCGGAAAAAGATGAAATGGAAGAAGAGTAATAGTTCCTCTTTACCATAACTTTATGTTCAATAGTAGAGCTAGAATAATCTATCCGGGGATCATAAGAATTATATATACAGATAGAGAGAACGAGTTGATTACAAATTTTAATTTGGGGATATAATGTTGATAGAATGAAAATGATTAAAATGGTTAAATGAATATAAAATTCAGACTTCTTCCTTAAGTTTTAAAGTGAACCCCGCGGGCTAAAGATGAGATAGGCTAACACATGATTCCGCTCTTTCAACTAAGGTTGTTAGGATCTTGTAGTCGGCGAGAAGATCCAAATGAGAAAATGTAATTGCTATTCAAGTGTGCTAAGAACGTTCATGCATCAATACATGTCGATCTAAAGAAGATTTGAGGTTAATTATATATATTAATGAGACATGACTAGCTTGGTGTTAAAATGTCTTGAAAGTTGATACTAAAGACTTGTTACTAAACGTCTAGTTAAAATTTACTGAAATATTGAACTCAAGTTGGGTTGGTTAGATCGAGTTGCCAAGGAAGGCTAGGGTCGAACGATCAAGGAAGACAGAGCTGCTGAGTGGCCCAAGCGGCCCAAGCTGTCGAGCGACTTGAACGAAGCTATGCCGAACTGTCGAGCAAGAAAGTCAAGTAGAGAGGTGCTGAGTGGGTAGGCAAGATCATCAAATAGGCTAGATTGTCAGGCGGGAAATAGGGCCAACTCAAAATGTCAACCATCAATGGTCAACTGTGTCTACGTGGCAACATGTAGGTTGATCCGCTTGAGTAAATTTTATTCCGATCGGTCCAATATTCAACGCGCACATATCATACTCACACATGAGCCACCTAAATTTAGTACAATCCGAACCTCAAATTTACACTCCCTCTTATTTCATACATGAGAAAGACTCTTCCTGTATACGTTTAGGACTTCAATTATCAATCCATTATAAATCAAATTTCAAAACACTTAACTTATCCAAATAATATCTCATGTTTGCAATGTAATTTCTTTCATTCAATATTTTTCTAATAATAGTTTTATAGTTATTAGATGTTTGATCATGATTTTGTTGCCACCACCATACTCAAGGGTTATGGAAAAGAAGTTTTGGGATAATGGTGCAATGGTAAAATATTTTTTAATTTCCTAAGTGTATAAGGTTGATGGATCAATCATTATAAATACTTTCGGATTTACTCTTATAATTAATTAGAAACTTTCATATGACTTAATGAGGTAAGTTGAATACCTAATACTTATTAAGAATAATAGTCATGGAAAAGGAAGCTAAAGGAAAGAGTATTTTAAGAAATGCATTTGAATGTCTGATTTAGTAAATTACTGTTAATATAGTAAATGGTGAAATGATTTTACTAGATTTGTTTGAGACTTTGAGCAAAGAACCTGGACTTTGCCGTGATGGCTGAGCTAATCGATCCAGAATAAGCCTTTAATTAACAACAAAACATAAATATAACCAAACTTGTCACTTTTAGGGCTCGACACCGCAGATCAATCTCTTCCCCCCATTTCTATTATTATTATATTATTATTATTATTATTATTTTGTTTTTTAATATCACAACCATTTCTGCGTTGGGCCGTGGAGCAGCCGTAGCAGCAGAGCTGAGGAAGAAAGCCGAAGGAAGAAGACGAAGCAGCAGCTGCAGTGGAAGACCAATCGATGAAAGCCAACGCGAGGAAGGATGGCAATGGAGGAGCGGGAAACGGTGGTGCTTCGCCGCCGCTTACTCTCCTCCCCTGCTTCGAACTGAAAGCTTTCTTCGCCACTCTCGCCGTCCTCACCCTCGTCATGGCCGTGTGGCAGCTGCATCCCTACGAGTTGCTTCTTGACTCCCGCTCCGCCGCTTGCCCTCTTACCGCCGCCGCCGCCGCCGTCCGTCTCCACAAATCGGTGCTCTCCTTAGGCATCGATTCCTCTCCCAACCTCACCGCCTTCACGAATCCGGCACCAAAATTCAAAATTTCCGATCTGCCTCCGAGAGCTCCGGCGAATGACCCCAACAAGCGCGTTTTCCAGGCATACGGAAGCGCCGCGGCACTTTTCGTCCTCATGGGGGCCTACCGCGGCGGCCCCGCCACCTTCGCCGCCGTCGGCCTGGCCTCCAAGCCTACTCACGTCTACGGCACCCCCTGGTTCAAATGCGAGTGGGTGCCCAACGCAAACGCCTCCGCCGCCTCCCCTCCGCAGCCCGTCCGCGCGAAGGCCTACAAAATGCTCCCCGATTGGGGCTACGGCCGCGTCTACACTGTCGTCGTCGTCAACTGCACCTTCCCCTTCAACCCGAACGCCGACAACGTGGGCGGGAAGCTCCTCCTCCACGCCTACTACTCCGTCAAGTCCCGGCGGTACGAAAAGGTACTGGCTTTGGAGGAATCGCCGGGTTCCTTCGATGAGGCACGCTTCCGGCCGCCGTTCAAGTACGAGTATCTCTATTGCGGCTCCTCCCTCTACGGCAACCTGAGCGCCACCCGCATAAGGGAGTGGATGGCCTACCACGCCCACTTCTTCGGCCCCAGCTCCCACTTCGTCTTCCACGACGCCGGCGGCGTTGGGCCGGAGGTGCGTGCGGTGCTGCAACCGTGGGTAGCAACGGGCCGAGCGACTGTTCAGGATATCCGGGGACAGGCGGAATACGACGGCTACTACTATAACCAATTCCTAGTAGTGAACGATTGCTTGCACCGGTACCGGCACGCCGCCAATTGGACCTTCTTCTTCGACGTGGATGAGTACATCTACCTTCCGGATGGGACGTCGCTCGACGCTGTGCTGCGCAACCTCTCCCACTACACTCAGTTCACCATTGAGCAGAATCCAATGTCGAGCAAGCTCTGTGTGCTCGACCATGGCAAAAACTACTCCCAGTGAGTGCCATTTCATCAATATTATTGACAGTGATTATCTGATTTTTAGCTTGAAGACATGCCTGATTAATTGTTGATTAGTTAATAAGTCGACATCGAAATGGAGTTTGAAGTCACTGATAGCAATAATTAGCACAACAAGAACAGCTACAATCACAAGTGATGTAACCCAATCATCAGATTCTACAACATGGATCTCATCTTGTTATCAAACATAAATAAGATTTATTAAACTGAACACTAAACTTATTCATGAACGTTCCGATTCACTTACAGCCCTTTTCCATTTAGGTTTGAACAGGGCATCCTAAAGGGTTTGTGCATAGGATACTTTTGGAAAAACTTCTTAAAGCCTTAGTTTGATGGTGTATGGTGTATCTAGTTGATAAGCTATCGCAATGGTTTCTCGATGTTGAACATCTATTTTTACCACCATGCCCGACTGGTTTCTTCATCTTACTGCTTAAACTTAAGAACTCCTGAACTCAATGTGCATCAAATGACCTTAAGTTATGGTGTTTGAGGATAATCTCTGAGAAAATAATTCTAGTATCTGCATATGCATTACTCTAATAATCTTGCTCAACTGTATTGTGATTGTTACAATTATGGTACTCGACTTTTGCTTCATTTCCTAGGTGGCATTTGCTCAATTACTTGGGATTATTATGTAAGAATGTTAACGATAGTTTGATAGTTCGATAGTTCTTTATATGTTTTGACTCTGATGTAGATATTGTTGAAGGAATTAGTAGTTGCAGTTATGGCATTTGTCCCATTTGTTTGAAGACAAGTCTAGGTTTTGTTTTGCTTGGACCTAAATGTTATCTCTTGAAGAATATCAACTGAAGTAGTTCGACCAAATCTCTACGACCTGGAGTAGTAGTTTCTCATTTCTTGGCTGCATTTTTATTAGTCTATCATTTTGTTATATTCAGGGAGTGGGGCATCGAGAAGCTAGTCTTCCGGAATTCAATCACCGGCATAAGGAGAGACCGGAAATACGCAATTCAGGCAAGGAATGCATATGCCACTGGTGTCCACATGTCTGAAAATGTCATTGGCAAGACGACCCACAACACAGAGGATATGATCCGGTACTACCACTACCACAATTCCATCAACGAGCTAGGTGAACCTTGCCGGGAATTTGTTCCGATGCCAGCCCCTGGGAACGTGACATGGTTCGAGAAGATCCCCTATATTTACGACGACAACATGAAGCGTCTCGCAAACACCATCAAGAACTTTGAGAAGCAAACCATTGGAGCCATTCAGAAATAGTGCAGCAGCAATGATCAGTGCAGCAAACCATAACCATGTACAGGCACATGCATTCTTTGGGATGTTACCGAGTATTCTTCTTTAAGCGCTCTCTTTCCATCGTGAAATTGAGATATGATATTGCAGTAAGGTGGGACCTGGGTTCGACATCCAAAAAAGAAAAAAAAAAAAAAAAAAAAAAGTTCTAACTGATATGACAGTCAAGTCAAAGAGTTAACTCTTATGTCATATCGATGTCATTCCAAAATAAATTTAAAGTCATCGCCAAGTGCACTAGTAAATCAGACCAAAAGGTTGATCGAGCACTCTAGGCCTATTAGGTTGAATCGAATTCTATATTCAAGTTTAGCAGTTGAGTATAAGATGAACCTCCGACATAAAGTTCAACTGGGCATATTGTTCGAGCATATTCCAAATTTTCAACATAAATCCGGTCGGCTCAAAGACCGATCAGACCTTAGGGGCTCAATTCCTCATTTCTCCAAATGCAAAGCACTCAACTTACATTCGTTCGACCCTAGAACCAGTCGAACCTCCATAACTCAGCTTCCTACTCATAGGTATGATCCTTAACTTATATCCGTCCGACCCCAGTGCCGGCTGGACATCCAGGGTACAAGTCCCCACATGAGCATCACTCTTAGTCTATAGTCGGTTGGCTCAGAGCCGGTGGAACTCTCTTTAGGAGACAACATTATCAAAGAATTGTAATAACTTGTCATGAAATATGTCATTATTCTGACATATGCATGCAATGGAGTCTTCCTCCACCACTTGACATACTCTAATACTAGACATTCTCTATCATCTCATTAATACGGAGGTTATGAGAGATAATATAAAATGGGGGTCCTCTTCATTGACCAGATACGCACATAAATGCATATGCATCCGCACACTCATGCATTTACACTATTGTTCTATTGCTCATCGTCTTCTTCATTTTGCTCGGCTACTATTCTGACTTGAGTTTCAAAGTGCCCGTACCAAGGACCACTTCCTTGGTTGTCACTCTAACGTTTCCGTTGGCTTTGTCTATGGTGCACGCAAGTTCACAACTCTTAGCTCTAGGATCACATAGCGCCATCTTCTTCTAGCTTAGAATCTTCTCCCAGTCAACATACAAGTCACCTCAATGTCACCCTTAGCTAGCGTGTCATCTCCCTCACTTTCAGATAGGATCAAATTTGGCACCGTGTGGAAACTTCGCCTGAATCTGAAACACGGAGATGGAAGAGGCTGGAAGACTCACTACCATTACCTTGTCACAAGAAGACTTGGAACCGCTAATAGCTACCTAAGTGTAGAAGTTAGTGCAACAACAAAAGGTAGTAGTCGGATGTCCTTTAGAGAACAACCCTACTACATTAATGTCGAGCCCTCACACAGAATGAGGGACCATAGTGGAAGGCCCAATGGGGTTCCAATCAATTCCTCCTCCTCCAGCATGTTTCTTGCAAGCGGCTGCACAACCGAACAGCTTTCCACTTGTACCACCCTCCCCACTTGCGTATCATAGGGCACTATTTCACATCCTATTCGACGATATGGTATGAGCATAAAGACTCCAAATATCATCTTTTGGAGACGTGCCAGCTCAGGACCTTCGAAAGAAGAAAGCATTGATGGCCAGTATTTCCCCCCGAGTGGATAAATGTGTTGACTGCCGAGTTACTTCCTTCCTTTGACTATCGAGAATATGGAGGAGTGACCGACTCAGAAGATTAACAATTTAAATTTGAAAACATAGTCATCCTTCATCAACATACGGATGATGTTAAGTGTTGAGTGTTCCTTACCATGCTTTCTGGCTTGGCGCAATGATGGTTCAGCCAGCTCCCGGCTGAGTCCATTTGCTGCTTCAAAGATTTTCACAAAGTCCTCCTACACTACTTTACTAGTAGTAGGAGGTATCAAAAGAGCAGTCTGAGTTTGTTCACGCTCAAGAAAGGGGCTAAAGAATCTCTGCAAACATATATCAGGTGATTCAATCAAGTGGCGTTAGATGTTCCATCCGCCACTTCTGAGATATTAATAAACGCGTTCTCCCAAGACTTTTTAGAAGGAGAATTTTTTCGAGCCCTCGTCAGAAATCCCCCAAAGAACTTTAATGACCTGCTGGGGAAAGTGATCAAATACAATAATATAGAGAAAGCCTAGGTCGCTTGGGAGGAGGTGACTGTCTCAGCTCCGATTGGTCAAGCCTATCAGAAACCACCACCACCTACAGAACGTCCTAGAATCTCCTGTCCAAATCTTCCGCTAGTCCAGGAAAAAAGAGCAGTGCAGGAAATAGATCAGTCACTGCCTAAAATGCATAGACATTTTTGTGACAACTATCAATTTCCTCATCATGCTACTAGTGAATGCTATCAGTATACCAAGAGGCTTTGTCGAATGACTGAGTTAGGAGAAGTGAATAAAGGATCATCCTCGCTCTCCTTCCAATGATCTCCTTCAAGAACATAGTAGGAAGGGCCTAGCAGACACTCAGATCAGATGTTCAATCGGTATTTACATATAAAGTCTGATCAACATCCTCAAGTAGGTGTTGGTGCAGGAGGCACCAGATGATTAAACCTAAATTTTGATAATGGCAAAGAGTTCAAAGTTAAGGTTTGTTGTTGTTCTAACAAGTCTGACTAAATGTGTAAAAAAGTCTTAAGTAATTTTAGGCAAAGTGAAAGTCCTAATTGAGGCTAGGTAGAGAAGTCCTAGTGGACATTAGGCAGGTAGAAAGTCCTAATTGCGGCTAGGCAAGGAAGTTCTAATCCGTGGGATTGGGCGAAGTCTTGGCAGGTCGAGGACATCAGGTAAAAATCCTAGGGTCGTGGACACTAGGTAAAAGTCATCGGGGTCGCAGACACTAGGAGGAAAATTGGACGGGTCGAAGTTCGGACGTTTAGCGGAAAATGCTGAAGTCTCGGATGCTGAGCAAAAGTTCAAATAGTCTGGAAGATTGGTTTGACATCAGGTATACTCTCCTATAAAGAGTAGGCAAGGACGTGTTCCCTGTAGAGGGAATAGTAGGTCTTAGTTTGACCTAGGATTTCTAGAAAAATCCAAAGTCAAAACCAGATAGTTTCGAGACTGTCCAAATTATATTATGTTTGTTCTTTTTTAACTTTGTGATACAGAATAATAAAGCTGGAAGCTAGCTTGAAAAGGGCAGTCTAGGCATTAGGACATGGTCCAGGCTCCTTGGACATGGTCCAGACGCACAGACATGGTCCAAGCACCTGGACATGGTTTAGGTGCCTGGACATGGTCCAAGCGCCCAAACACGGTCTAGGTGCCCGGACGTCCAGGCTGCGAAACATGGTCCAGGTCCTTGGATGTCCAAGCACCCAGACTGAGGCTCCTAGGAAGGAGCTGATCGGGAAACTAGCAGCTGAGGTGGCACATGAAGATTGGCTAGCCTATGTCATAGTCCAGGGGCCCGGATGAGTCTAGGTGGCTGGAGTTGGATAAAATTTTAAAGATAAACTTTCAATGAGATACAGCCACATCAGCTTGATAGGGACGCTTGGGGACTAGTCCAAGCGATAGACAAAGCTATAAAAGGAGAATTCGACTAGCACCTCAAAGACACTCATTCCAACAATCTTCTCTTTTGCGTGCTACTCAAAAGATGACTCTATGACACTATAATGCTGCTCTGACAACCGAAAGCTTATAACTAGTCCCTGTGGTTCGATATCTTTTATTACTGATGATGTATCTGTGCACTTGCGAAAATGTAACACTTGGCACGAGGGTTGGACTAGTGCCTATCCTACCCCCTACTGATCGGATGTCCCCAACTCAGGCCTTACATATGACCCTAGCACCTTTACCAAATAGCCCTTGACTAGTAATTAAGTCATGAAGGCGGGGTCCCTGGACATACCCTCAGATGAGCCCCGGTCTGTTCGGCATAGCTCATCCTCTTCATCAAGGCTCAGTCCTTGCGGCACATCTAAGCAATCATCCTGAGCTGCCTACAATTTAACCTGGACGGGGCGGATAACACTAAGCGACAATAGTGTCAGAGAATCGTAACCTCATGTCAGAGAATAACTGCGGTAAGCCAGAGAATATTCCAGTGTTCTGTCACACACTGAGAGTGGAACCTTCCTCCTACCAATGGGAGGCCCCTAGATGTCCTCCCTCACCTGATATGCCCTAACACCCAACATTCTCTAGCAACGATTAGGCTCAAAAGGTAGGAAGAGTCTTATAAAAAGGGAGGTCCTCTTCATTGGTCAGGTATGCGCACATCCTCACGCATCTTCAAAAGTTCTTTTTTCCTTCATTTGTACACTGCTTTGCTGGGGAAAAATGACCTGACTTGAGCGTCAGAAGGCTTGCATTGGGGACCTTTTCCTTGTTTTCTGGTCTATAACACTCTATGTGATTGTCTGAGTGTGTGCAGGACTCAAGTACCACTGGGTCCGTTACTACAGACCTTTAGTTTCATGTGGGAGTTCACTTTTCTGACGCACATACATAGGGTGCATCAAAGTCGCCTTTCTGTCAACACCGATGCCACCTTCGCCGACCACTGTCTGACTCAGATTCCAGATAAGATCAATTTGGCACCGTCTTTAGAAATCTTCTCCACCTGTTTTGGAATGTAAAGATAGAGAACACTGGTAAGATCAATGTAACCATGACAGTGGAAGAGTACGAGCTGTTCTAGAAAGCCAAGAGATGAGCATCCTTCGAGAGGCATACTGCAGATTCACAACCACCGAAGATATCAATGGCCTCGAAGGACTATACCCATGCTTATGATAGAGGGTCTAAGAGGAAACAACCAGAAGGCTTCCCCCGGGCTTTCTATCGTGACCTCGGCTGGGATTGTAACAATAAGAAGGAACAGTACAAGACCTCCACGGTCAAAAGTTTCTCGATGAGAGATTCAAAAAAAGGGAGGTCATAGTCATCTGAGAGGATCCCAAGGAGGTACCCGAGGAACTGCAAGTACCCTTCTCTCCAAGGGTGCTCGAGAAAAAGCTACCGAAGGGGTATAAGCTCCGTTATTGGAGAGTACGAAGGCAGTAAAGACTCAGAGAATCACCTCCGCAAGTTCTAAAATACTGCACTGCTTCATCAATATAGTGACGTCATTAAGTGTTGAGTGTTATTAAACACTCTATTAGGCTTGTCATAAAAGTGGTTCGATAGACTGCGTATCGGATTCATCACTTACTTTTAGGATTTCAAGAACTCCTTTTTGCACCACTTCGCTAGCATCAGGAGGTACCAAAAGACGGACCATTGCCTATTTGCTCTCAAATAGGGGTGTATGGAACCCCTAAGGATATACATAAAACGCTTCAACCAGGTAGCTCTGGACGTCCAGTCCATTACCTCTGATATCCTAATGAGCGCATTCTCCCAAGGTCTAGTGGAGGGGGATTTCTTCCGAGCTCTCATTCGAGAGCCCGTGAAGAATTTCGATGAGATGCTTGGGAAGGTCGCAAGCTACATCAATGTAGAGGAAGCCCAGACTTCTCGGAGGAAAGAAGCCAAAGCACCTGCTCCTATCAATAAGGCGGAAAGAAGACCGCCCCAACCTCCCGCTCGACCCTTTACATGTACTAGGGATGCTCGACCTGGTTTTTCGCTCGTTCAAGAAACCAGAGCAGCACAATGAGTCAAGATTATCCAAGCTCCTAAACCTGACCAGTATGAGCCCTGTTACTACACCTACTATAAGTCCCATACTCACTACACAGGAAATTGCATCCAGTTTTCCTGAGATTCTCTATGGGCCGCTGAACTCGGCCTGCCTCCACTCGAGATCACACCCAAACTCTAAATGCATCTGGATAATTCGCCCACTATGGTAGGACAATCAAACAAACCCCTGCCTGAGAAGGGAGGGTAGGGAAGTCAACACGTAGGATGGGGCAAGGAGCCGATGGAGCCCCCTGAGGAAGAGAATAAGGGTAATGTTGCTATTTTACAGATCGACATGATCTCCAGAGGACCTACGGATGGGGATTCCATCAGAGGTAGGAAGACCCATGAATGCCACCTCGAGATACATGAAGTAGCTTACAGTCAGGAGCAAACTGTAGGGCCCCTGATCAATTTCGGGCCGCAAGACCTGGAGGGAGTGGAGCTCCCTTATGACGATACACTCATCGTCAAAGCTGTCATCGTCAACAGTCGCGTAGCCAAAGTTTTCATCGACATTGGAAGCTCTGTCAACATGTTGTTCAAAAGTGTGTTGGATAGCATACAGATCGACACTAGTGAACTTCAAACTATAACCACCTCTCTGTACAGGTTCACAGGTAATGAAGTACAACCAATGGGTCAAATTAAGCTAACCATATCTTTGGGTAGTGAACCATTGGTGAGGACTTGGAGGAGCACCTTCATCGTGGTGGATTCTCTGTCCTCTTACAACATTATTTTGGGGAGACTCGCCCTACATAAATTCCGAGTGGTAGTCTCCACTTTTCAGTAGAAGATAAAATTTCCAGTTGGAGACCAAGTTGGGGAAGTTAGAGGCGAATAGCTGGTCTCGCGTAGGTGTTATGTAGATATGGTAAAAGTCGAGCGATGCAAGGCTCAGAAAACCCAAGATGGGTGAGTCCACGCCATTCAAGTGGAGCCTTTACCTATGGTGGAAGAACTCATTCCCTAGGAGAAGATTTAGCTTCATCCTGACCATCCGGAGAGCATCACTCACATATCGAGTGACCTACTGTTAGAGTGTATACTAAAAGCCTAGCTTTTGGTATAAACATTTATCTAGAAATAAGAATCACATTGGTCAAATGTCTACATTTATGATAAATGAAGTTGTTCAATTAATTTATATTGTAGATAACATGGTGTGTGGTGTCACACACAGAGGATCATGTTATCAGTACCTTATAAATTATAAACAGTAGCTCACGACCATAATGGAAAGGAACAAACCATTGGAAGGTCGTAGTGTAATTAGGTATTAGTTTATCTTAACTATATAATTACACTAGTACACTTAGAGTGTATTGAGTAGGACCATTAGAGGTCGTTTCTTTTATACTGACTTTATAAAGAAACAAAGATCTCAGTTATTATGGAAGTGTGTGCTCTTATACCTAATATAATAACAATCACATATATTTGATATTTTTTCTTTAATTTATCAATGGGTGAGATTTAGTTCGATGAATCAATAAGCCCGATAAGTTGGGAAATGATATCACTTATAGTGTGTGTTGTTGATTATAGAAGGAAACTGTGTCCTAGTGATCTAGGTTGAGAATGTCCCCAAGAGGAGCTCATAAGGATTGTCATGTTAAACCCTGCAGGTGGACATAGTCCGACATGACGATGAAGTTGAGTGGTACTACTCTTGGAGCTAGATATTAATTAAGTGAGTTGTCAGTAACTTACTTAATTAGTGGACATTTGTTATCTTAAACACAGGGAGACTAACACACTCATAATAAGAAGGAGCCCAAAATGTAATTTGGGATTGGTGCGGTAGTTCAATAATAGTTCTTTAGTGGAATGAATTATTATTGATGAAATTAAGTTGTGTGTTCGGGGCGAACACGGGATGCTTAATTTCATCGGGAGACCAAAACCAATTCCTCCTCTCGGTCCCTATCGTAGCCTCTAGTATATAGAGATTTATACCCACCGCATACCCACCTTCTTACCCATCCAATGGGGTCGGCCAAGCTAGCTTGGAACCCAAGCTAGGGCCGACCAAGACCAAGTGGATGAGTCAAGTAGGTGGCCGGCCAAAGCTTGGGTCCCAAGCTTAGGTGGTCGGCCACTAGAATATTAAAAGGATTTTTATTAAAATTATTTCTTATGTGGATATCATGATTTTAAAAGAGAGTTTAAAAATTAAAAATTTCCTTTTATAACTTTCTACAAAAGATTAAGAGAAGAGATTAATCTCTTTCCTTATTTGTAGATTAAAAGGATGGTTTTAATTTTTGGTAAAAACTTTCCTTATTTGTAAATCATCTACATGTTTAAAAGAGAGTTTAAAATTTGAAATCTTTCCTTATTTGTTGATTAAAGGAGGATTTTAAATTTTAAGAAAACTTTCCTTTTAACCATGTTCATGATTTAAAGAAAGTTTAAAATTAATAATTCTCTTTTATTAGTTTCTACAAAAGATTGAGAAAAGATTTGATATCTTTCCTTATTTGTAGATTAAAAGAGATTTTAATTTTTAGAGATAACTTTCTTTTTATCCACATGTTTAAAAGAATGATTTTAATTTATTAAATTTCTTTTTTATAAACCAATCATGAAGGGATTAAATTATTGAAGAAATTTTATAAATTTCTGGAGACAAATTAGGAAGTTTTAATTAATTAAAACTCTCCTTGTTTGTAGCTTTGGTGTGGCCGGCCATGTAAATTGAGAAAAGGAAAATTGTTTTAATTAAATAAAATTTTCCTTTTCATGGCAAAAGAATTAAGGAAGTTTTTAATTAAATTTCCTTATTTGCCAAGACCAAGGATTATAAAAGAGGGGGTAGAGAAGGCTTCATGGTGAACAACCTCTATTATTTCTCTCCCTCTTTTCCTTAGTGTTGTGGCCGGCCAACCTCTCTTCCTCTTGGTGGTGGCCGAACCTTCTCTATTGGCTTGGAGCTCTTGTGGTGGCCGGATACTACTTGGAGAAGAAGAAGAAGAAGGAGAGAAAGCTTGTATCCCTTGGAGCTTGGTTGGTGTTTTTTTCTTCATCCTTGGTGAAGCTTCTTTGTGTTGGCCGAGCCTAGCTAGGAGGAGAAGAAGGTGCTTGGTGGTTTCTCATCTCGGAAGATCGTTGCCCACACAACGTCCGAGGTTAGAAGAGGAATACGGTAGAAGATCAAGAGGTCTTTCTAGAAGGTATAACTAGTAATTTTTCTTTCCGCATCATGCTAGTTATTTATGGAAATAATACCAAATACAAGAGGCTTACGATTCTAGTATTTCGAATATGTTTTTCGAAGTTGTGTTCTTTTGTTTTATTTTTCCTTGTGATTTGATTGTTCTTTTCGGTTAACCTAAAGTTATTTTAGGAAATTAAATATTAGATTTCTATAAAAGGTTTTATCTAGTCGGTGGTGGTTGCTCCCATATCCAAGAAGGCCATGTGCCTCGCCACGTCAGTACTGGGAACCAATTATGGAAATTAATATTTAATGGAATTAATAACTTAAGGTGATTTGGGTCGAACGTGTTAAGTTCCGCAGGAGATCCAAGTCAAAACTTAAAAGAACAAATAGATTAAGTTTTGGATCAAACGTGTTAAGTTCCGCAGGCGATCCAAAATTTAATTTAAAAGAATACATGGTAGCTAGGAAAAGGTTCAGACCTTTGTACAAAATTTTTGTACAGTGGAACCTCTAGGCTTTCCGAGTAGCAACTAACACCTACCATCCAGAATCAAGTCGGATCTGGTCGAATGTATGGTAGGCAATAGGGAAATCTTGGCCTGGTCCCCAAAGGAGCTGCCAGGAGTTAGGCCCAAGGTAGCTAAGCATAAGCTTCATCTCCTATCTAATTCCCAATCGGTCAAGCAGAAGAAGAGAAATTTCTCGGCCAAACAAAATAAGATCATCCAAGCTGAAGTGGACCAGCTCTTAAAAGCAAGGCATGCTAGAGAGGTACAATTCCCGCCCCGGCTTTCTAACGTGGTTATAGTGTCCAAGCCCAACAATAAGTGAAGGGTCTGTATTGACTTTCAGGACCATAGCTGGGTTAGCCCTAAAGATTATTACCCTCTATCGAGGATCAATTAGATAGTGGATTAGACCTCGGGCTGCGAAAGGATTTGCATGCTCGATGACGGACAAGATCTTCTGAGACCAAGATCCCTCACTCGGGAAGATCAAGAGAAGGTTAACTTCATCACGACGGATAGTACTTTTTGTTATATAGTTATGTTGTTTGGGTTACCAAATGCAGGGGCTACTTACTAGAGGATGATGGACAAGATCTCCGAGAACAAATAGGGGGGAACATGGAGGTCTATGTGGACGACATCCTTATCAAGTCCACCATGGCGATAAACTTGATTTTCGATGTGGAAGAGACCTGTGGCATGCTACGATAGTACAGGCTAAAGCTAAATCTCCTAAAATGCCTGTTTGGAGCTTGAGGAGGGAAGTTCCTACGATATCTTATCACCGAATGGGGAATCGAAGCTAATTTCGAGAAGGTCCAAGCTCTCCGAGATATGTAGGTCCTCGAAATCTAAAGGAAATCCAAAAGCTGGTGGGTAAAATCATGACACTCTCTAGGTTTATATCCCAGTCTGTAGATCGGGTGCTCCCCTTATTTAAAGTGCTTCGAAAAACTGCAAAGTTTCAGTGGGACGAAGAATGTAACAAAGCTTTTGAGGAACTAAACAACACTTGGTGACCCTGCCCTCATTATTCAAGCCTGCCGCGGGGGAGCCACTCTGGGTGTATTTATTAGCTACCCCTGAGGTCGTGGGGGATAGTTTTGGTGAAAGAACAGGATAATGCACAACCACTAGTGTACTTCTTTAGTCATCTATTAAAAGGAGCCGAGTCTCGATACACGTCTTTGAGAAGTTAGTCTACGAGTTGATCCTCATGGCTCACCGTCTAAAGCTTTATTTTCTGGCACATCCAATTACTGTGCTGACCAATAGGATCATGGGGAAAGTTCTTACTAACACAGAGATAGCTGGTCGTTTCATCAAATGAGAAACCGAGCTGGGAGAGTATGATATACACTACCAACCCTTGGCAGCAATCAAAGCACAAGCCCTGACCAACTTTTTAACAGAAATCCATCAGCATGATTCCGAGGAAACATGGAAGATATATATAGATGGATCATCCATTCAGCAAGGAATCGGAGTAGGGATACTCCTTATATCACCTCAAGAAGATATCATGCAACTAGTCATTCAACTAAATTTCTGAGCTACTAATAACGAGGCAGAATATGAAGCACTATTGGCTGGACTGCAAACAGCTCGGCATGTAGGGGTCACACGAGTAATGATTTACTCAGATTCCTAGTTGGTGACTCAACAAGTAGCTGGCAACTTTGAGATCAATAATAAGAAGCTGTAACTCTATAGAGAAGTGTATGAAAAAAATGAAGGAAGGCTTTGAGAAAGTCACAATAACTAAAATACCCCGGGCAGACAATCAAAGAGCAAACGAATTAGCCAGGATGGCCAACTCGTTGACTACTTGGGTCTTGGATAAGTCAATAGCCCAAAGGTTCCTAATAGCTCAGATTGACTTGTAGAATAACTTAGAAGAGAAAATTGATTAGAGAGCCCCAATGATCTTGTATCTTCAACGAGGTGTCCTACTGACCGATGCTAAAGCAGCGAGATTAACTAAGAAGAGAGTTCATACCTATACTCTAATTAGGAATTAGTTGTATAAGCGGGCATTCTCTCACCCATTACTCAAGTGCCCTGGCCCGGATGAGGCAGAATATACCTTGTAAGAAATTCACCAAGGATGCTGTGGTAATCATGTGAGAGGAAGAACGCTAGCTTGCAAAGTATTGTTGGCCATATATTTTTAGACCACCTTGCAAAGAGATGCCCGTCAGTTGGCAGCCACTTGCCTCTCTTATTAGAAGCATAAGACCTTGTCCCATCAGGTGATCGAGATTTTGAGACCTTGGTAGTCTCTTGTCCCTTTGACCAATGTGGTATGGGCATCGTGGGACCCTTCCCCGTGGCCCTAGCTCAGAAGCGATTCCTGCTAGTAGCGATAGATTACTTTTCTAAGTGGGTGAGGCAGAAGCCCTGGACAGGATTACGGAGAGAGCATTATCTAGTTCCTATGGACAAATATCCTATGTCGATTTGGAATCCCACACAAACTGGTCTCAGACAATGGGCGACAGTTTCAGGGGTACAAGATTCAGGAATGGTGTCAAAGATTTGACATAACCCAGGCCTTCACTTTTGTGGCATTTTCTCAAAGTAATGGATAGACTGAGGTCACTAATAGAGAAATAGTTAGGGGGCTCAAGGTCAAGCTAGACCATATGGGCGACGATTGGGTTGAAGAGCTCCCTAGCATCCTTTGGGCATATCGAACAACACCACGAGAAAGCACGGGACTCACTCCGTTCCACCTCGTCTATGGTAGCGAAACAATCATGTCAGTCGAGGTCAGGGTCGCATCCATCCATCGACTACTATATGACTCTAATAATATTGAGCGATGACTTTTAGAGCTAGATCTTATCAGTGAAACTAGAGAAAGAATGGCTGCTCAGTTAACCATATATAGAAAATAGATGCGACAAAACTATGATAGGAGAACGATGTTAGAGTGTATACTAAAAGCCTAGCTTTTGGTATAAACATTTATCTAAAAATAAGAATCACATTGGTCAAATGTCTACATTTATGATAAATGTAGTTGTTCAATTAATTTATATTGTAGATAACATGGTGTGTGGTGTCACACACAGAGGATCATGTTATCAGTATCTTATAAATTATAAACAGTAGCTCACGACCATAATGGAAAGGAACAAACCATTGGAAGGTCGTAGTGTAATTAGGTATCAGTTTATCTTGACTGTATAATTACACTAGTACACTCAGAGTGTATTGAGTAGGACCATTTGAGGTCGTTTCTTTTATACTGACTTTATAAAGAAACAAAGACCTCGGTTATTATGGAAGTGTGTGCTCTTAATCCTAATATAATAACAAGCACATATATTTGATATTTATTTCTTTAATTTATCAATGGGTGAGATTTAGTTCGATAAATCAATAAGCCCGATAAGTTGGGAAATGGTATCACTTATAGTGTGTGTTGTTGATTATAAAAGGAAACTGTGTCCTAGAGATACTAGGTTGATAATGTCCTCAAGAGGAGCTCATAAGGATTGTCATGTTAAACCCTGTAGGTGGACTTAGTCCGACATGATAATAAGGTTGAGTGGTACTACTCTTGGACTAAGATATTAATTAAATGAGTTGTCAGTAACTCACTTAATTAGTGGACATTCGATATCTTAAACACAGGGAGACTAACACACTCATAATAAGAAGGAGCCCAAAAATATAATTTGGGAATAGTGCGGTAGTTCAATAATAGTTCTCTAGTGGAATGAATTATTATTGATAAAATTAAGTTGTGTGTTCGGGGCGAACACGGGATGCTTAATTTTATCGGAAGACCAAAACCAATTCCTCCTCTCGGTCCCTATCGTAGCCTCTTATTTATAGAGTATTATACCCACCTATACCCACCTTCATACCCATGTGAAAGGGGCCGGCCAAGCTAGCTTGTGGTTCAAGCCTTGGTTCATGGGTGGCCGGCCCTAGCTTGAACCCAAGCTTAGGTGGCCGGCCCCCATTAAATTAAAAAGAATTTTAATTTTAATTTTTATTATGTGGAAGATATAATTTATTACAGAGAATTAAAATTAAAATATCTCTCTTTTAAAAGATCTACAAAAAGATTAAAAGAAAGAGATTAGATCTCTTTCCTTATTTGTAGATTGGAAAGATATTTTATTTTTTCTCTCTGAAAAATTATTCACATGTTGAAAATTAAAATTATAGAAATTTCTTTTTATCAACCATGAATGGATTTTAAAAGGAAATTTTATTTTTTAAAATTTCTAAAGACAAAAAAGGAAGTTTTAATTGTTGATTAAAATTATCCTATTTGCTCTACATGAGGTGGCCGGCCACATACAATTAATTAGGAAAATTTATTTAATTTTTTCTTAATTAATTGTTGTCAAGGAAAGTTAAGGAAATTTTATTATAAATAAATTTCCTTATTTGCCAAAGCCAAGGAATATAAAAGAAGGGGTAGGGGTGCCTTCATGATGAACAACCTCTATTATTTTTCCTCCCTCTTTTCCTTGGTGTGGTGGCCGGCCCTTCCCTTTCTCTCTTCTCCTCTTGTTGGCCGAAACCTATCTTCTTGGTGGAGCTTTTGTTTGTGGCCGGATCAAGGAAGGAGAAGAAGGAGAGAAAGCAAGTCTCATCTCTAGCATCCCTTGGAGCATTGGTGGTGGCCGAAATTATTCATCCTTGAAGAAAATTATTATGGTCGGCCATCCTCTTCCTTTCTTCCTCTTTTGTGGTGGCCGAAACTTATCTCTTGCTTGGAGTTCTTGTGGTGGCCGGATACTACTTGGAGAAGAAGAAGAAGAAGGAGAGAAAGCTTGTATCCCTTGGAGCTTGGTTGGTATTTTGTTCTTCGTCCTTGGTGAAGCTTCTTTGTGATTGGCCGAACCTAGCTAGGAGAAGAAGAAGGTGCTTGGTGGTTTCTCATCTCGGAAGATCGTTGCCCACACAACGTCCGAGGTTAGAAGAGGAATACGGTAGAAGATCAAGAGGTTTTTCCACAAGGTATAACTAGTAATTTTTCTTTCCACATCATACTAGTTATTTATGGAAATAATACCAAATACAAGAGGCTAACGATTCTAGAATATGTTTTTCGATGTTGTGTTCTTTTGTTTTTCTTTTTCTTGTGATTTGATTGTTCTTTTCGGTTAACCTAAAGTTATTTTAGGAAATTAAATATTAGATTTCTATAAAAGGTTTTGTCTAGTCGGTGGTGGTTGCTCCCATATCCAAGAAGGCCGTGTGCCTCTCCACGTCAGTACTGGGAACCGATTATAGAAATTAATATTTAATGGAATTAATAACTTAAGGTGATTTGGGTCGAACGTGTTAAGTTCCGCAGGAGATCCAAGTCAAAACCTAAAAGAACAAATAGATTAAGTTTTGGATCAAACGTGTTAAGTTCCGCAGGCGATCCAAAATTTAATTTAAAAGAACACATGGTAGCTAGGAAAAGGTTCAGACCTTTGTACAAAATTTTGACAGTGGAACCTATAGCAACCAACAATTGGTATCAGAGCTAGGGTTTTGCCTCTGTATATTTGGTATTAGTTTAATTATGCACATGTCATACATAATTTAGGCAGGTTAATAGTAGGATGTGCTAACTTTGTGGATGCAGGATCCAACTATTATGGCTTTTAGTTATTATGTGTGTGATTGGACCCTTGGACATGTCAAGGGCATTTATATGTTTGTGCATGATTGTATTAAAATACAGCAGGAGCTGTATTTAGTTTTATTAGGATTTTATTTTTGATCTAGATACATGTACATTCCTTTTATGGAATATAGGATCAAAAATGTAAAATTCTATTTATGTCGCGGATCAAACCTTGCAAAGCGTGGAACCTTCTAAGGACCAGAGGCGCAGCAGAACTAGGAGCAAGATGGATGCGACAACTAGACCCGGTGGCGGTGGCCAAATATGGCAGCAGCTTGGGATGACAACACACGGAGGACAACTAGAGATAAAAGCCATAATAGTTGAAAATTAGATTTTCTATTTATTGCTTTTATATTGTGCTGTGTGTGCATGTTAGTTTACAAGTTTAGTAGGCTAGCATAGTTAAAATTCCTCATTTATAAATAACTAAGTGGGAGAGGAATTTTTAAGTAAATCCCATGGTCTCCATTACTGGTTTGTAAGTGATGCAAACAAGCTTGCGCGTTGGCTCTGAGTGCCTTCCTCCATAACGGATGAGCTTGTTTGTGGATCACTAGAACAGACTTCCATTTTTGGATGACTATAGGAAGTTAATTAAGAGCGTGTGATCTTCCCCAACGGAAGGGGCATAATCTTATTAATGGACTTAGTGTCAAGTAATGGTATACACTTAGACACATTTAATAGTTTCCTCCCCAACGGAGTCACTACTATAACTTGTGTGACCAAAGGGAAATCAACTATTGATTTGTCATAAAACTAGATTGGCAATATAATAAAATTAATAAACCCCTCTTACAAATGTTTGAATTTGTATACGTCCACACTAACGTGGCATACAAGATTCATGGTGTTTTGAGGTAATTTTATTTGTCAAAAAGTTATATTAACAAGATAGTCAATGGGTAAAACCCTCCTCTTACAAATGATGAATTTGTATACGTCCACACTAACGTGGCATGCAAAATTCACGGTGTTTGAGGTGTTGGTGAATTTAAATAATATTGTTTGAGGAATCAATGTTATTTTAAATTCAAAGAGTTTTGACCAAATATTTGATCAAAGACCGATCAACTATTAATTTTATTCGTCATAAAGTAAAGTTGACGAGATAATAAAATTAATGAATAAAATCTCCTCTTCGATTTTGTATACACAAAATTCATGGAGATTTTAAGGAGTTGATCTTGACCAAATATTTTTGTGATTCTTAGGATGTTTGTCAATCCCTAGTAGTCATACTATAGAAAAAGACTTAGTAGTCCCAATTGTAATGATTGGAAATAGGACTTGGACATTAAGGTAGACTGTCTTCTTAGAACTAAGACAATTTAGGTGTATTTAATTCATTAGTTGAAACATGTCTAGTGGTGTTATCTACCAGAACCTGGAGTGTAGATACAAGATGCCATTAATCATGTCTGCAATTCATTGCAGGGTTCCAGGAAACCCGACAACTAAATGAAAGGTAAATCACCATCCACATGGGCACTACTGTAATAGTGGTAGCTGTTGCTGTGGGAGATGTTTATCTTTTGATAAGAATAAAATTTGGATTTTAAGTAATTGTCTTTACATACCAAGTTTAGAAAGAACCTGATTTCAGTTTCTAAACTATTATAGATATTGTGTGTATTTTGATAACAAAGTTGTTATCAAGAAAAATAGGGAAGTTATCTATTCTGGTATGATGGTTGACAATTTATAATCCAATAACTCGCATGATGCAACAAATGAAAATTAGTAACACATCTTCTAATTTTAAGAGAAAGCAACATTCGGAAATGAACCAATTATATCTTTGGCATCTAAAAGCTAGGTTATACTTGAGTAGGATTCATTGGTAGCTAATGAACTTTTGGGTTCATTGGTAGTGGAAATATTTCCAACCTGCGAGTCTTACTTGAAAGGAAAATAACCAAGAAGTTTTTAAGTCCAAGGGGTATGGAGTCAAAGATATGTTGAAATCGGTTCATTCTGATTTGTGTGATCCTATGACTATCCAGACAAGAGGTAGTATTGAATATTTTGTCTATTTTATAGACAACTATTCAAGATACAAATAAATTTACTTAATGTACCGCAATACTAAGTACTTTGATTAGTTCAAAGAGTACAAGGTTGATGCGGAGAAATGTTAAAGTAAAAAGTCACTATGGAAGATCGTAGTGGCAAGTACCTCTTGAGAGATTTTAGGAGTCACTTATCAGTAGTTGGATTTCAATCCCAACTAACTGCATCTGGTACACCCCAACAGAATGGTGTAGTAGAAAGAAGGTAAAGGACTCTTATGGAATAATTAGATAGATGATGAGTTATTCAGAAAATTACCAAATTTGTTTTAAGGATAAAACTCTAAAAACGAAAGTGAACATAGTACCTTCCAAGTTAGAACTCTCCACTCATATAGAATTGCTGAATAGGCGTAAGCCTATTTTGAAGCGTATTCGGATTCGGGTAATCCAGCACATATGTTAAAGAGAGATAATAATAAGTTGGATAGGAGTTCACTTGTTTGTAAGTTATCCTAGATAAACAAAAGTAGGTTTATAGTCTTAAAATCAGAAGGTCATTATTAGCATCAATGACTGATTTTAAAAGGACTATATAATGAACCATGTGCTCATAAGTAAATTTGTTCTTAAGGAAATAATAAAAGACATGTCTAATCTAGTACCAACTGTACAAGATGAGATACCACAAGAAAACTGCAACACGTATCACAAATGATACACAATTGCAGAAAATGCCTTGTCGTAGTGGGAGGGTTGTTAAGCAACCTTAAAAGATTCATGTTTTGGGAGAGTTTTTGAACTCAATCCCTGAAGGACATGAACCTGATCTCCGGACATATGACGAAGCACTCCAAGATAAATATGCAGCATCTTGGCAAAGAGTAATGAATAATAGAATTAGAATATATGTATTCTAATAAAATCTGGAAGCTTGTAGAACCACCAAGTGGTGTAAAAGCCTTTGGGTGTAAAAGGTCTATAATAGGAAAAAAGAGGGATAGACAGGGAGGTAGAAACCTTCAAAGCAAGGCTTGATGAAAAAGGAAACTTTTTTCACTGGTAGCCATGCTTAAGTCTATCCGGATTCTTTTATCTATTTGGCAAGTGGATGTCAAGACAGCATTCCTTAATGGAAGTCTTGAAGAAAGCATCCATATAAAGCAACCAGAAGGGTTCATTGCAAAGGGCTAAGAGCATCTTGTGTAAAGCTCAATCAGTCTATGGACTGAGGCAAAGCTTCAAGGTCTTGGAACATCCGGTTTATCAAAGTAATTCAGACCAATGGATTTATTTAGTAACCGGGTAAGTATTGTGTATACAAAAGGTGTGATGGAAGCGTGGTGGTATTTCTTGTACTATACGTAGATAACATTTTTGGTAGTTGGAAACAATATCAAAATGTTGTCAGAAGTAAGGGTATGGTTGTCCAAACAATTCGATATAAAGGACTTGGGAGAATGAATATATTCTTGAGATCAAAGTAATAAGGGATCACAAGAAAAGAATATTTTACTTATCCCAAGCTTCATATATCGAAAAAATCCTTGCTCATTTTAAAGCATGCAAAACTCCAAGAAAGGTTTCTTACCTTTTCAGGATGGAGTAACTTTATCTAAAGATATGTCTCTGTAGACATCAAAGGAGATAAAGGAAATAAAGACAGTTCTTTATGCTTCGGCTGTCGGAAGCCTAATTAATGCTATGCACGAGATAAGAAATCTGTTTTGCCAAGGGCATAGTTGGCAGATATCAAAATAACTCTGGACAAGGACAGTGGACTGCAGTAAAGCATATATTGAAGTACCTTAGAGGCACTAGAGATTATATGCTAGCTTACAAGGCAGTTAATTTGGTCCTTGTGGGTTGCATGGATTTTGACTTCTAATCGGATCGGGACAATAATAAGTCAACCTCGGGGTTTTGTGTTTACTTTAGGAGGTAAAGTCATAACTATGGAAGAGTGATAAACATAGGTATTTTTCTGGACTCCACCATAGAAGCTTAGTATATGGCAAGCCTCTGAGGTAGCTATAAAAGCTGAATGACTCAATAATCTCAAGATAGACTTAGATATGATTTCTAGTTTGTCCAAAGAATTATTACAATTTATTGTAATAATATTGGTGCAGTAGCAAACTCGAAGAAACCATAAGTCTATAAAGGCAAGTAAACACAATAGAGCGCAAGTACCACCCAATACGAGAAATCGTATAAACGAGGAGAAGTTGTTGCTGCCTAGATTGCATCAGGTGATGACCTATAGATCCTTCCACCGAGGTCCTTAAGGCAAGAGCTTTTGATGGACATGTTGAAGGGTTAGGAATCAGATGTATGGCAGCAGATATAGCAGCTTAGTCTTTTAGTATAAGTGGGAGATTGTTAGAGTGTATACTAAAAGCCTAGCTTTTGGTATAAACATTTATCTAGAAATAAGAATCACATTGGTCAAATGTCTACATTTATGATAAATGTAGTTGTTCAATTAATTTATATTGTAGATAACATGGTGTGTGGTGTCACACACAGAGGATCATGTTATCAGTATCTTATAAATTATAAACAGTAGCTCACGACCATAATGGAAAGGAACAAACCATTGGAAGGTCGTAGTGTAATTAGGTATCAGTTTATCTTGACTGTATAATTACACTAGTACACTCAGAGTGTATTGAGTAGGACCATTTGAGGTCGTTTCTTTTATACTGACTTTATAAAGAAACAAAGACCTCGGTTATTATGGAAGTGTGTGCTCTTAATCCTAATATAATAACAAGCACATATATTTGATATTTATTTCTTTAATTTATCAATGGGTGAGATTTAGTTCGATAAATCAATAAGCCCGATAAGTTGGGAAATGGTATCACTTATAGTGTGTGTTGTTGATTATAAAAGGAAACTGTGTCTTAGAGATACTAGGTTGATAATGTCCTCAAGAGGAGCTCATAAGGATTGTCATGTTAAACCCTGTAGGTGGACTTAGTCCGACATGATAATAAGGTTGAGTGGTACTACTCTTGGACTAAGATATTAATTAAATGAGTTGTCAGTAACTCACTTAATTAGTGGACATTCGATATCTTAAACACAGGGAGACTAACACACTCATAATAAGAAGGAGCCCAAAAATGTAATTTGGGATTGGTGCGGTAGTTCAATAATAGTTTTCTAGTGGAATGAATTATTATTGATAAAATTAAGTTGTGTGTTCGGGGCGAACACGGGATGCTTAATTTTATCGGGAGACCAAAATCAATTCCTCCTCTCGGTCCCTATCGTAGCCTCTTATTTATAGAGTACTATACCCACCTATACCCACCTTCATACCCATGTGAAAGGGGCCGGCCAAGCTAGCTTGTGGTTCAAGCCTTGGTTCATGGGTGGCCGGCCCTAGCTTGAACCCAAGCTTAGGTGGCCGGCCCCCATTAAATTAAAAAGAATTTTAATTTTAATTTTTATTATGTGGAAGATATAATTTATTACAGAGAATTAAAATTAAAATATCTCTCTTTTAAAAGATCTACAAAAGGATTAAAAGAAAGAGATTAGATCTCTTTCCTTATTTGTAGATTGGAAAGATATTTTATTTTTCTCTCTGAAAATTATTCACATGTTGAAAATTAAAATTATAGAAATTTCTTTTTATCAACCATGAATGGATTTTAAAAGGAAATTTTATTTTTTAAAATTTCCAAAGACAAAAAAGGAAGTTTTAATTGTTGATTAAAATTATCCTATTTGCTCTACATGAGGTTGCCGGCCACATACAATTAATTAGGAAAATTTATTTAATTTTTTCTTAATTAATTGTTGTCAAGGAAAGTTAAGGAAATTTTATTATAAATAAATTTCCTTATTTGCCAAAGCCAAGGAATATAAAAGAAGGGGTAGGGGTGCCTTCATGGTGAACAACCTCTATTATTTTTCCTCCCTCTTTTCCTTGGTGTGGTGGCCGGCCCTTCCCTTTCTCTCTTCTCCTCTTGTTGGCCGAAACCTATCTTCTTGGTGGAGCTTTTGTTTGTGGCCGAATCAAGGAAGGAGAAGAAGGAGAGAAAGCAAGTCTCATCTCTAGCATCCCTTGGAGCATTGGTGGTGGCCGAAATTATTCATCCTTGAAGAAAATTATTATGGCCGGCCATCCTCTTCCTTTCTTCCTCTTTTGTGGTGGCCGAAACTTATCTCTTGCTTGGAGTTCTTGTGGTGGCCGGATACTACTTGGAGAAGAAGAAGAAGAAGGAGAGAAAGCTTGTATCCCTTGGAGCTTGGTTGGTGTTTTGTTCTTCGTCCTTGGTGAAGCTTCTTTGTGATTGGCCGAACCTAGCTAGGAGAAGAAGAAGGTGCTTGGTGGTTTCTCATCTCGGAAGATCGTTGCCCACACAACGTCTGAGGTTAGAAGAGGAATACGGTAGAAGATCAAGAGGTTTTTCTACAAGGTATAACTAGTAATTTTTCTTTCCGCATCATACTAGTTATTTATGGAAATAATACCAAATACAAGAGGCTAACGATTCTAGAATATGTTTTTCGATGTTGTGTTCTTTTATTTTTCTTTTTCTTGTGATTTGATTGTTCTTTTCGGTTAACCTAAACTTATTTTAGGAAATTAAATATTAGATTTCTATAAAAGGTTTTGTCTAGTCGGTGGTGGTTGCTTCCATATCCAAGAAGGCCGTGTGCCTCGCCACGTCAGTACTGGGAACCGATTATGGAAATTAATATTTAATGGAATTAATAACTTAAGGTGATTTGGGTCGAACGTGTTAAGTTCCGCAGGAGATCCAAGTCAAAACCTAAAAGAACAAATAGATTAAGTTTTGGATCAAACGTATTAAGTTCCGCAGGCGATCCAAAATTTAATTTAAAAGAACACATGGTAGCTAGGAAAAGGTTCAGACCTTTGTACAAAATTTTTGTACAGTGGAACCTCTAGGTTTTCCGAGTAGCAACCAACAAGCGATCCCCCGCTTCTTCGGAGAAGGAGATTTGGTATGGAAAAGGGTAAAGCCGATGGGAGAGGTAACTAAGCTAGCACCTCAATGGGACGATCCATATAAGATCATTAAAAAAGATTGTGTCAAGTTCCTATTATCTGCAGGATGCTCAGGATAGAAAGTTGGGCCTCTCGTGGAGTGCTAACTACCTTCAGCCTTACCGTGCTTGAATGTGTCATTCTTTGTACTAACCTTTATTTGAGAGAAAGATCTAAGATCGGGAAGTAAACACTACTAGCATACGTGCAAGGTGCCTGGTTAGGAGAAGCTGAGCAAGATTATGCTTAAGCCTTTCGGAGAGTCATGAAATCAAGGCACTCCTGAAGTCCTCAATTAATAGGACCTGGTTGGGTCCTAATACCTCTCTTCTTGTGCATGCCACAAGTAGGGCTCCTCTAAACCTTGATTGACTGCTTGAGCCTAGTCGAGCAGGGATTTAAAAATCTCATTCACAAGTAGCTTGTGTGGCTCTTAACATAACAAGTTCCACCCCTTGCATGCGCACTCAATGACCTGAGCTAGAAAGCATTCTCGTGACGGGATCTAGCCTATGAATAAATCATGAGGCATGAACAGGGAGTAGGGTTCCACTCCACTCACTTTCACTCAATGACCAAAGCTAGAAAGCATCCTTGTAACGAGATCTAGCCTAGGGAGAAGTCATGAGGCATGAGCGGGGAGCAGGGATGTAGGAGCCAGAAATAAGCTTTTATAAATAGTAGAGGTAAATAAACACTAGATGTACTAGACAGATATTTATTTGAACTTTGAAAAAAACATCATCACACATTTCTTTAATGATCTGATGGTGGTCTAGGAAGTCCTCCGGAGGGTTGAACGACAGGCCCTCCTTCTCTAAGTTGTCAGACTATGCCTACTACTCCATATGTAAGCGACCGAACAAAGTGATCTCCTACTTGGGAACCAAACTCTGAAGAGTGTAGGTACTTTTCTCAACCTGTCTGAATGCGATCGCTCTCCCCAGCCTTATAAGCTTCCAGGGTGATGGCTGAGTTGGACAGGATAGATCGGGCTTTAGCTAGCTCTGTCTGTAAGGAACCTAGCTCGGTGGTATGAGATTCCAAATCTTTTTGGTAGTCCATAAGGAGCATATCTTTAGAATTAAGTTCGTTAGCCCAATGGCTCATCTCCTACTTATGCATAAACTTATAGTTTGTAGGTGCAGCGGAGGCCGGCAAGAGGGGGGTGAATTTCCTAAAAAATAAAAACTATACCCTCCTCGGAATTTTCAACTCAAAAGTGCAATAGCAATAATAAAATCACAGAAATAAAGAAATAGAAATGAAAACGAGACTCAATAGTTAACCTGGTTACAACCAAGAAGGTTATTAATTCAGGGCGATGAAAAATGCACTAGAAAAAGTCTCCTTTACTGAAGGCGGAGAAACTTTTTACACTCTAACAACTCAGAACTATTGCCAGGAAATGACTACAGAGTTGATTGAACAATTGATATCTAATTCCTAGCTCTAGGGGCCTTTATATAGCCTCTGGAAATCCTATCTCGGATGTTCAAGGTGCCTCCAATAGGGGTCCAAGGCACCTCCATCGAGTGGGCAGATAAAACTTTATCCGAAAGCTCAACGATCACTTTGGCCAGGTTCGAGGCGCCCCCAACAAGCATTGAAGGCGCCTTCATGATGAAGGTGCCTTCAAGCTTTGTTGAAGGCGCCTTGAGCTTAAATTCCAGCTCACTTGCTTCTTTGCTTCAGCTTTCGAAATTTCGTTCTTTTGGGTGATTACGGCCAACCAGAATACGGCTCACCCGAACCCAATTCTTGGCCTTCTCCTCGAGCAGGCTTCCGTCCCAGCTTAACGTCCCTCGAACGCTGTGTACGTTCTTCTCGCCCACCGGTGTACTCTTCCGCGGCTCTCTCGTCCTTCGGACGCACCGAGCCTGTCGGCTCCCTTCCCGTGCCGTCCTTCTCGCTAGCTGCGTCTTCCGCTCGACTTCCTGTACTCCTAAGCTCCTGCACACTCAGACATAGGGATCAAACACAAAGCAGGACCTAATCAACTTGGTTGATCACATTAAAACACCCATGGGGTCCAACAATCTCCCCCTTTTTGATGTGCATCAACCCAAGTTCAAGTTAGGGTAAAAATAGACAAATAGTAATTTTTAAAGAAAATTACTAAAATAACATCTTAATCATAAGTTTGCAATAAATAAAATTGCAACTACTTAATTAAGAGTTTAACCAGAATTTTTGAAAAATATTTTTAAATTTAAAAAATTAAAAAAATTTCTCCTCCTAAACTTGTATTTTTCTCTCCTTCTTTGATCACAGCAAAAACGGGGTAAGAATATGATATAAAAAAATATTTAACAAATTTTTAAGTTAGAAAAAATTTTGAGCTAGATGAATTTTTCCAAAAATTTCTAAGCAAAAATGAATTTTTAGAGTTTTTCAAAAAAAATTTCTAAGTAAACTGAATTTTTAGAATTTTTCAAAAAATTCTAACTAAAATGAATTTTTTGAAAAAAAAATTCTAAGTTAGATGACTTTTTAGAATATACCAGAAAAAATTTCTAAGTAAAGTGACTTTATAAAAAAATATTCAAAGTAAAAATTTTGAAGATTTTCAAAGACAATATTTTAAAAACTTTCAAAGTATTATTTAATTCTAGTTTAATGTTTTTTCAGAAAGTTAATTAAATATTTTATTTCAATATTTTAGCTTCCAAGTCGTGGTGAGGCACTTGACCTTCTTGGTTATTGGAGCAACAACCACTTCCTTAGACAAAGCTTCATAAAGAAATTTATTGTTTAATTTACTCGCTGTAAGCTCTAACTTATAAAATTTTAGTCTAGCAGAGATTTTAGAATCCAGTATAAATTTCTTCCTACTGGGTTATTCAGAAATTTAGGGGGTACATAATTTCTGGGAACTTACCTAAGTTGTCCCTGATGTTTTCTAATATACCAATTTAATTTTTCATAAATCCTAAGTTTTGACTTTTGAAAAACATTTGTTTTAAAACATGTATTAGTTTTTAAATTTTCAATTTCTAATTTTAATTTTGCATTCTCTAATTTCAAATGTTCATTTTCCTTTTCTAATTTATTTAACTCTTTAGAAAGGGCTTTAATGAAGCGAAAGGACTGAGTCGGGGTTAGATTACGTACCTTACTTACCTGACTTGGTGATGCTCCTCCTTCACTGCAGCTTTCCTCTTCCTCTGATGTTCCTCCTCCTTCATCTATGCTCATCTCTGAGCTTGACTCTTCTTCCAGCTGATGGTTAGCCATTAGCGCTAACCCCGAGAAGGCTTCGACGTTTGATTTGGAAGAAGACGAATCTGACCAAGTGGCCTTTAAGTTCTTATGCTTGGAGGAATCTGGTTTCTTGTACTTTGACTTTTTCTTGTCTTTTTCTTTGTTCTTTAACTTTGGGTAGTCATCCTTGATGTGCCCTTCTTCATTGCAGTTGTAGCAAAGAAACCATTCTTCTCTTTCGCTCATGCCTCTTTGTCTGCGATCTAAATTTATTAGAATTAAAAAACTTATTGAAACGCTTTACCAGTAATGCCGCTTTCGATTGGTCGATCGAGGCTTCAGAGTCAGAATCGTTTGTTCTTGCCTTTAATGCAATATTCTGACTTGTTTTCTCCACTTCATTAGGCTCTGCAATCCGAGATTCGTTAAGTTCAAAAGTTGAAAATAAATTTTCTAAACTACTTACCTTGAAGTCCTTAGAGATATAGTACACATCTACTAAGGAGGCCCACTCTGGAGTTCTGGGGAAGACATTGAGTGCGTACCGGATCGAGTCCTGGTTCGTTACTTCTTCTCCAAGGTTGCTTAGTTGAGTGATTAGCTCCTTAATCCTTGCTTGGAGTTGCGCTACCTTCTCGCTGTTGTTCATCCGAAGGTTCGTTAACTGAGTTCGGAGGATGTCGCGCCTCGCTAGCTTTGCTTCTGAGGTACATTCATGAAGCTTTAGGAATTTTTCCCAGAGGTTTTTCGCGAAGTTGTAGCTTTCGATCCGACTTACCTCCTGAGGCGCCAGAACGCTGAGTAGGTGGAACTTAGCCTTTCCGTTGGTGACGAAGTCTGCTTGTTCCTTTTTGCTCCACTGATGCTCTTCTTTGTCTTTCAGAACTTCAAAACCATATTTCATAGTTAGTAAAATATCGAAGTCGGTTTTAAAAAATATCTCCATCCAGCGTTTCCATGTCGAGAAGTCTCCGTCAAACTTCGGGGGATGAATATTCGCTCCGGCCATCGTCTTAATCGTTGTGCTTCAGTCGGCGGTTAGTCCTTCTGAGGATGTTGGGCTCTAATACCAATTGTAAGTGCAGCGGAGGCCGGCAAGAGGGGGGGGGGGGTGAATTGCCTGAAAAATAAAAATTATACCCTCCTCGGAATTTTCAACTCAAAAGTGCAATAGCAATAATAAAATCACAGAAATAAAGAAATAGAAATGAAAACGAGACTCAACAGTTAACCTGGTTATAACCAAGAAGGTTGTTAATCCAGGGCGATGGAAAGCGCACTAGGAAAAGTCTCCTTTACTGAAAGTAGAGAAGCCTTTTACACTCTAACAGCTCAGAACTATTGTCAGGAAATGATTACAGAGTTGATTGAACAATTGATATCTAATTCCTAGATCTAGGATCCTTCATATAGACTCTGGAAATCCTATCTCGGATGTTCAAGGTGCCTCCAATAGGGGTCCAAGACGCCTCCATCGAGTAGGCGGATAAAATTTTATCCGAAAGCTCAACGACCACTTTGGCCAGGTCCGAGGCGCCTCCAACAAGCATTGAAGGCGCCTTAAGCTTAAATTCCAACTCACTTGCTTCTTTGCTTCAGCTTCTGAAGTTTCGTTCTTTTGGATGATTGTGGCCAACTGGAATAGGGCTCACCCGAACCCAATTCCCGGTCTTCTCCTCAAGCAGGCTTCCGTCCTGGCTTAACATCCCTCGAACACCGTGCACGTTCTTCTCGCCCACCGGTGTACTCTTCCGCAGTTCTCTCGTCCTTCGGACGCACCGAGCCCGTCGGCTCCCTTCCCGTGTCGTCCTTCTCGCTAGCTACGTCTTCCGCTCGACTTTTGCATTCCTAAGCTCCTGCACACTCAGACACAAGGATCAAATACAAAGCAGGACCTAACCAACTTGGTTGATCACATCAAAATATCCACGGGGTCCAACATAGTTATCCAGGGCGGCAGTTTGCCCAGCCAGCTCCGATAATACCTTCTCCTTATGGGTAAGATCCTCCTGATATTTGGTATCAACTATTTGGTGGAGGACTTCAAGTTTCTTCTTGTCATCCTATAAGAGATTGCTCGCCCGTAGAGCCTCACTGAGGGTTTGTTCCTAGGTTGCGTTTAGATTTTTAAAAGACTCTACCTCTGCCTTTATTTAGAGGACTACTAGAATGGAGTTAGAGGGATGGGATTCTAGGTTAGCAACCCGATCTTTCAAGATTTTGTTCTACCGATACATGTCCATGGCTAGCTGGCTCAAACGTAACCCCATGAAGAAGAACTAACCAAAGGGAAGGTAAGTCAAGATCGAAAGAGAAGAGAAACAAAAGAAGTTGTGGGCTTATCGCAATAGAAGAAGTTGTTGGCTTACCGCAGCAACATCTTTAGAGAATAACATCTGTGTGGGTGGGAAGGTGCTGGCGTCTATCTGATCCATAGACTCCATCCAAGCATCTACTAGCAACCCTCGCAACACGACTGATCTAGCATGCAGTGGGAGGCCATGATACAACCCCTGCTGTGAAGGCACAATGGCATGAAAGTGGAACAATCAGGACTTGGAGGATCCCAGAGTAGTCCCACTGGGAGCAGGTTGAGTAGAAGTGGAAGGTCAGGGGGATGAAGGCCCGGTCGGGGCAGCTGGTGGAGATTGCCTCTTTAGAGCATTTTCTTCCCTCTCGACAGAGGCTTTCCCTTAGTCAGGCTCCCTTTGAATCTCGAGGGAATAGTAGAGCCGCTCGAGGGTCCTAGCTCTAGAAAGGGGGCCGGGGTCAACCTAGGTATCTAGGCCGTAGAGGATGCCCCAGCTACAGAGGATACCCCAGTGGGTCTGGAGCTTTTTTGATGCGTAAGCGACTGCTCGTCTGAATTTGACGTTTCTTCTGGATTCGAGGAGTGACAAGCGGGAGGAGCCGACGGAGTTCTCTGAGTTGGATTAGGAGGAAAGCCAACAGGCCGCATCGCTTGAGGGGCAGAAGGACGAGAGGTTGATGTAGTTGCGACCGTCAGGGAAGCAGTCGGAGCAGGGAGTGAGTTGCCTCGCTCACTCAGGATTATTTGTCCCCGACGATTTATTTCCAAGGCACACAGTGGAAGAGGCCTAGTCAAAAATGCTCAAGCAAGAGTGTCCACTGCAGCAAAATAAAGGTCAGATTGAGAAGGCAAGAGCAGACTAACGCAGTAGTGGCACTTACCCAGAGAGTGTGGCAGCTCTAAATGAGTGAAGCTTAACCCAAATAAATACAAAACGTCGTCCTTCGATAGTAGCATAGGTAGGTCAAAGTGTCAGCCCACTAGTTGTGCTGACACCTCTATAAATATTGGTTTGAGCACAAGTCTCCTAGAAATGGCATAGAAGGAAGGGTTGATTGGCGTCCGGTAGGCCACGCTACAGTCGAAGGGAATCTAAGGAAGAAATACTTCCCTTTCCACTCCGGCTCTGGAGGAGGCAGGGGAGCAAAAAAGGGCTGTCTTAGTGCGAGCCTAGAAATGAAAGAGACCCTCACTATGGCTTTGAGGAGTGAAAAAATAGTGAAACAAGTGAGGAGTCAGGCGGATGTCACACAAGTGACAAATGAGGATGACCCTGCATAGAATCCGGATGGAATTAGGGGCAAGTTGACAAAGGGAGATGCCGAAGTAGCGACTCATGTCAGAGAAAAAGTGGTGAATGGGCAAATGAAGATCTGCTTTAATCTGTTCCTTAAAGAAAGTCACATAATCCTGAGGGGGTTGGTGGAGACGGTGAATCTCGAAAGGTATGATAATGTGCATATCAATGGACACCTCATACGTGAAGTGAAGATTATCTAGATCTACACCACTAAAGGTCGAAAGTCCAAGAGTGTACCCTGACTCGGAAGGATCCATGGAGGGATTAGGGAGGGGAAAAAGGAAGGCAGGATCATAGAAGAAAGGAGAAAAGGAAGTATGTTTTTGACTAGCAACAAGGGATCCAAGATAGAAGTTGAGCGAACTTTTTATAGCCAATAGAGGGAGCGTTAGGCATGATGCCTCAGTATAAGCACCAATCATGTGAATTGTAGAGGAAGCGGGTGGCGTCAGCAAAGGGCAAGGAGATTACGCCAGTCGTTGGATCGCCATAGAATATCGCGTATAGGTTGTCTTGTCTGGAAAAGATGGATCATAGGGCCACATGGTGGCAAGGGAATGGAAGCCTTTAGGACATGGGGAATAACTGAGGCTACAACAACCCTCAATTGGGCAAGGGGCGTGGCTCAGGAATCACTATAGCTCATGACTGAGTGGGCGGTTGACATTGACACAAGGGAACTCGCTCGAAAAATAGAATACCCGGTATTCATAATGAGTTACGCCCAGTGGGAGTAATCCTCCCTCCAATTATACCTGCCTAGGTAGGTAGACCAGCTAGGCATCCACTAAGTGGCCAGGTCCTTAACCTATCACTTAGTCGTAAGTGTAACGACTCAATTTTCCTCATTAGGAGTTCTAAAAGTTCTTAAAAATATTTAGAAATGCTATAGAAAAATTCTAGAGATTTTTAGAAATTTTTAGAGTATTTTTATGCAATTTTTGGAGGTCGTTTGGTATTTTTACTAAACGAAAGAAGTTTTGACAAAAAAATGTCCAAGCCGAGATTTGAACCTGCGACCTTTGACTCGGTCAAAACCATCCTAACCAACTGTGCTGGCGGTCATTGCTATTAAATTAGGAAGTGAAATATATTTAAGCTATAGTTAGAACGTTTAAAATAAATTGGAATAAAAAGTGCGCGGTGGAGGAATCGAAGCATAAACCTTTGATTCGGTTAAAAGCCAGCTAACCAACTGGGCTAGCAATTGTTATTTGATTAAGTAAAGGAAGAATTTTATTTAAGTAATAGAAGTTAATAGCAAGAAATAATAGGAAGAAAATAGATTGCATCCGGGATTCGAACCAATGCGCCGGGCCTTAAGCAGAATGCAGCCCACCAACAGACCAGCCGAACTTTTCTTAACTAAATCTATATTGAAATATATTTAAGTAGTACTAGTTAACAGAAATATGAGAGTATTAAAAGGAGAACTTAGGTTTTAGCCGAAACCAAATTTCTCCTCCTCCCTCACGCGCACGACGGTGATCGGCGGAACCGCAGAAAAGCTAGGGCTTTGTTCTCCGGCGCCGGTGAAGGCCTTTTTCCGGCCGGTCTTTACAGATTCGAGGTTCCCTAGTCGAAGAGAGCTATTGGGCACGAGGAAGGGTTGAAATCTCGAGGTTTGAAGCTTCACCCGAACCCTAGACCTCCTTCCTCCTCTCGGTTGTAAGTCCAAGCAAACAAGGGGTAAGTTGCTCACTCACCTGCGGTAAGAGTAGCTCCGAGATTTTCTGCCCTTGTAGCTGTGAATTGAGGTTTCGGATCTTTGTGTTCATGATTTCCGAAGTTTGCTGCTGTGTCAATTGTTGAAGCTTGCTGCTAGGGATTTTTATTCCTGTTTGTTGATTCTTACATTGGTTTTCGAAGAATTCTGTAAAGAAGTTTTCTTCTTGAAGCATGCTGCCAGTTTTGGTAGATCAAGCATTTTTGTAGATCCAGCATGTTGTGTAGAACTTGCTCGACTTGAATTTACCCTTTATATTACAGTGATAGGATGTACAGATCCTATTTTTATTCCAGGAGAAGAGAATCATGCCTATAGATTGTTTTCCAGTTTTGATGATCTTTAGAGTTACTTCCTGACTTTGATCCCTTATCAACAAAACCTTTACCTTTCTTTGAGTAAATGGGGTTGCAAATATTGTTTGGCACTTCATTAACAACTTATTATCAGTTGAGGAATCAAGACTGGATCAAATTGTTGCACTGTCCTTGTGGTTAGTTGCCGTGAGTTTCAAAGAAGGAGCATGTAGGGGGTTGAGCACGTTGAGCATACGGTTCTTTATGACTTTCTGCCGTGGCATTCAGTTTCAAATTTAGTTTGATGCATAAAGTTTCAGATCTAGTTTCGTGCATGTTTATGCTAGCATAAATGTATTCAGATTTACTGTACATTATGTTTTTATGTATGCAAATTAGGATTGGCATGTCATGAGTTTTATGCCTTAGTTTGGGTGCATATGTTATAAACAGATAAGTTTAGTTCTAGTTCTTAAAGTATGCAATTTTAACGTTCTACAGATTTAGTTTTTGTATAGCACCTTAGTTTGATCTTTCCTTGCCGTAATGAGTTAGAACAGCCCTTTTGAGCATATTCCTGAGCAGTTATATATATGTTGTTTATTTCAGGATTTCAGAATTGTTTTCCTTTGTATTAAACCTGTTGTAGCATGTTTGAAGTTAGATATGCTTTCTTTTGATTTGTCTCTGATATAACATGCGTATAAAAGCCAGATTTTCTTTCCTTTGATTTAATTCTGTTGTAGCATGCCTATATTCTTTTTAAGAGTTTAAGAAAAATATAAGAAAGATAAAGAAAAGAAAGAAAAAGGCCAAGGCCTTAAGAAGATCCCAAAGTCAAGACTTTAGGGATTTTGGCACACAAGGTGCTAAAGAAAATGCCGAGGCATTATATAGAAGTATTAAAAGATAACGAGTATTTTACTTTTATCAGTGACACTGTACTGGACTCTCTGTCCTTGGGTTGGGCTCCCATAGTCGTCCCTAGGTTTAGATAACCTAGTAGTAACGGCTCGACCGTCGACGACCATAGGGTCGCCAAATGGGCCGCCGAATGGGTCGGGTCGTTACAAAAGTAAAAGCACAGTTGCCGGGCCCAAGAAGAAGTTGATTATTATTTTGAAGTATTATAAGTATAAGTTTTGAACAAGTAAAGCAAGTTTTACATAAGTATAAAGTATTTAAAGAATAAGTCTTTAAACAAGTGAAATAAGATTCAGAAGGTGTTTAAAATTCAGTAAGCTTAGTTCTTTATGCAAGCGTGATAGTATAGACTTGCCTTACATGTTTAGCCTTTCAGTATGTTTCTTTACTAATAGAAGAGCATGAGTTAGTTTACTGTTCTTTGCTATTTATGAGCATGATTAGATATACATGTTTAGTATTTCAGTTAGTATGATTCCTTTGCTATGTATGAGCATGAGTAGCTTTACATGTTAGCATTCAGTTTTAGTATGTTTTTATTTATATACATGCATATCGAGATTTTGTGAGTTAGATAGCGCTTACTAAGCAAATTTTGCTTATAGACTACACTTCCTCTTACTGCAGATACAGGAAAGGAAAAGATATAGAAAGGAGGGCGACAAGGAGGTGTTCGAAGGATGTGTGATGCCAGGACTATGGAAGCCTTGGGACTAGGAAAGAAGTTTTAGTTTAGTTTTTATTGTCTTTTGCTATGTTAGGAGTATTTGAGATAGTATTTGTTATTTTGATATGATTAGGACGTAGTAGAAGAATTGTAATCTTGTGTAATGATTTCTTGTGTTGTTTTCTTTATTTTGGATTTATTATACTGCGTGGTTGGTTGATATGTGTTCCAGCCGCTTGTGGCTGAGTATATATTGCATGTATTATTGAATAAGGTCACCGGAATAGGGGAGACTTTGCCGAAATTTTTCGGTAGGGTTTCCATGTGATTTTTAATCATACCGGTTAAGTAGAGTTAGTAGTTAAGTAACGGTCATCCTTAGAGAGTAGTAGTAGTAAGAAGGGTGGTCGTTACAATAAGAGAGGAAATGTCAAAAAGTCCTAGATGAGTTTAACGAATATTCAAGTGACACAGCTCACAGACAGCATATCCACTCACACAATAATAATCACAGTTCCAAAGTTCAAAAAAAGGTTTAAGATATTATGTCACTGTTTAAACAAAAGGAGATAGTTACAAGACGCTCCAAGTTACTCAAAAATTGAGAAAGCTTCTTCGAGGAGCTTGTTGAGCAGGCGGGTGAGATCCAAGAAGTCTTCGGGAGGGGTTGATCGTAGCAGACCCTTCTCTTTCAGTTGTACCAGAGCCCCTTCTGCACCGTAGCAGAGCATCTGATCGATGAGATGACCTACCTTAGCCCCAAAGTCCTTGGAGGCTAAGAAAGAAGCATGGTGAGTTGCAAGGCGAGAGTCCTCGCCTGTCTGGTACTCCTTCAGCTCTTCCTAGACCTTGTGTAGATCAACTCGTTCCCAAATTACCCCATGGCGTGTGGTCGTTGCCTCAGTCTTTACCGTTGAAAGTTTCTCCTGCAAAGATTTAATGATAGCTTGAGCCACATCTATTTATTCTGAAGGGTGACTTCATGATCAGTGTCGACATATAGGTCATCCATTTTAGCAACCAGGTCTGCCTGTACAGAGGTGTGGGCCACTTGGAGGTCTTGTAGTTGCGAGGAAAGGTTTGCCACCTCTATGTCCTTCTCCTCTAACTCGGCTAGGATTTTGACGCGCCTTAGGCCCTCAGACTTGAGTTTGGCCCGATTATTTTTAAAGTGGCCTCCAGTGACTTCACCTTGTCAGACTCGACACAAGCTAGGTCATGGGCGATTCAATTTTGGTCCTCCACTATTTATAGGTGGGACTACAGTAAACTATCTAGGGTTTTAGATAAAAAATATGACCCGCAGTAGCAGGGGACACCATTTCCTGAATATGAGCCCTCAGAGACTCATTTTCCTGATGAAGACCGGCCATAACCTGAGAGATGCTCAGCCCCATGACACAAGTTTGTAGAAAGGGCAAGATTAGTATTAGTAACGCTTGGGGATATAGAGAGAGAACAACTAAGACTTACTGTCACCATCTATTGAGAAAACTGGTCGAACAAGCCCAACTGAGGGCATTCCAATATCTGGGTGGTCGTGTTCTTCCACGAGTCAGCCAGGGTGCCATGTAGTTGTACCTGGCCGTAGTTGGGGGAAGCGTTGGAAGAAGGGGTCGGGCCTAGCACTTGGAGGGACGATAGTTGAAAACAAGTGAATGCATACTGCCCCTTAGAGCAGTCCTTAGAGAGGGAAGAAGGAGCAGGAGCCTCTAAAGGTAGTGGGGCCGAAGACGTGGGAGGAAGAGATGGTGTAGAACTCTTGGGTCGGTCCCCCGAGTGGGATGAAGTCTGCTCCTTGACCCGGGTGGGTTGAGGAGAGGAAGCCACGACCTCAGAGGAGGCTGGAGTACTCACTCAGGAAGGACTCTTTGCCTGGGCAGACACCCATATTAGAGGCAGTCTCTTGGGGGAAGATTGGACAAAGGGACTAACACATTTGCCTCTTGCATTGAAGTCGCAATGGGCGCTCAGAGGTTAGAGAAGAAGTTTTCTCATTAGCAGCCACGACAACGGGAGGTTCCATCGCAGGGTGAGATTCATCTTCGAGGGTCTCAGGTTCTCCCATCTGAGGGGAGGAGTCTCCTACCGATGCCCTGGCCTAAGGAACCTCTTAGCTAGACATAATCTCTTTCCCACGATTCTGCAAAATGTTACTGGGCATCGTAGAAGAGTCGAGGGCGAAAGCTCTAAACATGATGACTTCTGCAGATAAAAGAATATATCTCAGTTAGTGAAGATATGGGAGAAAGTAGAGTTGTTAATTTGATCTTACCAAAGGGTGCAGCTAGGGGCGTCTAGATAGGACTCTGCCCAAAAATATACAACACGCTCTCCCGTAGTAAGGAAGGAAGTTGGAGCTACACCTTGGCCAATTTCCCAGAAGCGGTAAAGCAATTTGGCGCATGTTGATGGTCGCTTAACTTAGAGGAAGGAGAAGACTTGAGCGCCAATCAGTGGGCCAAGCTACAGACTCGGGTAGCTGTACATAGAAAAAGCAAGACTTCCATCCCTTGTTAGAGAAAGACATGCCCTTAAAGAACGTACACCTAGGCAGAGACTGTACCATGAAAACACCAGGCTTTGATCGTTTGAGAGAATAAAATTAGTGGAAAAGCTGAGGAGTTAGAGGAATGTCATACAGACAGTATAGAACTACCATCCTGCACATGGCCCATAAGGAATTGGGAGCAAACTGAGACAAAGGAATGTAAAAATATTGACTCAACTCAGAAATGAAAAGAGGGATAGGGAATCACAAACCGCCAAGAAGCTAGTCTGTGAAGAAAGTCACAAACTCAAGAGGAAGATAACAAGGATAGTCGTCAAGCCCAGGGATGCAAAGATTGTAGGCTTCAGAAAGCTTCAAGCTAGATTACACTAACTTAAGATCACTCCTATCAAAATCAGAGCAGAAGAAAGCATACCAGGGGACTAAGGTTTCTCCATCCATAATAAAAAAAATACAGGATTAGGTGAAAAGGGAAAAATGAACACTTACGAAGGAAGCACATGAAGGTTCACGCAAGCAAGCAGAGAAGGAGAAGGAAGTTTAGAGAAGGAGAAGCGCCAATGAACAACCACTCGATGACTTTAGGGTTTTTAAACTAAAACCACCAAGTGATATAGGGAAGTGAGCCAGACAATCGAAATGGAATTGTGAAGAATAGCTGTCAGATCAAAAGAAAAGGAGCATTATTGAGTTCCGTGCAGAAAGCGTGCATCAGGCATCATATTAAAAGGAGTCAGTTAAACACATGTCAGCTTCCTATAAAATATCATTTATGATGAAAAAGATAGAAAAATCATGAGGATGATATGGGGTCATTGGCACCATTCCTTGACGACCAATAATTCCATGTGGTTGCATTGGGAAAAGGAATAGATGGTGGCAAAAAAATGTTGGTCAGGATTTGGCGCCTCACCCCAGCCTCGGAGCAGGAGTGAGATTCAAATTTGGCCAATACCGGATTATACAAGGGAAATCATGTTCGCATATTTCTCCAAAGGTCGCGGAAGTCAAGCCTGTAGTATGTCTTCTTGGATCAACAATAACCTCTCGATTAGATTCTAGACTGTCCCAGTGCGAGTTATAAGCGAACATGCTCTCGTGACCAATGACCTCTCAGTCATGCTCTAGACTCTCGCCCCAGTGCGAGTTATAAGCGAGCATGCTCTCGCGACCAACGACCTCTCGGTCGGATTCCAGACTCTTGTCCCAGCACGAGTTATAAGTGAGCATGCTCTCGTGACCAACAATCTCTTGGTCGGCTCTAGACTCTCACCCTAGTGCTAGTTATAACGAGCATGCTCTTGCAACCAACGATCTCTTAGTTGGATTCCAGACTCTCACCCTAGTGTGAGTTATAAGCGAGTATTCTCTCATGACCAACTATAGGATCGTAAAGCGCTATAGGGAGGGGGTGAATAGCACTCATGGATAATTCATTTATTTTAAGTAAATATGCAGTGGAAAATAAAGATAAACAACACAAACACTAAGAATTTACTTGGTTCGGAGCTTGTGGCGACTCCTACTCCAAGACCCGCATGTGAGAGTGCTTTCAATGGGCAATCACTAATCAGTCAGAAAGACTACAAATATAGTTTTATAAGTAATTTGAAAATTAAAGAATACCGATAACTTTATATAAGGAAATCTTTAGTAGAATCGTCTTTGGAGCTTTCGGGAGTTGTAGAAGTGTTTTTTGAGCAGCTCGAAGAAGCGATAGTTATTTGTGAGCTTACTGTGAAGCTCTTGGTCAAAGCCTGCTTTTATAGGCTGTTTCGGGCGTTTGGAACCCCTCCGAGTGCCTAGAAGACATGGTTCGGCCAATTGACATGTGTCACATCAGCTTGCAGATAACTTTTGAGTTTCGGACGCCTGGACCAGCTCTAGATTTCAATCTAGAGTTCTCGACTCTAGAATTTTGCCCGAAGCACTCGACCCGCCAAGACTTTCCGCCTAGGGTTACCACCCCTTAGGAGCTAGGGTTACCACCTATAGTTTCCACTCCTGCGAATAGTTTAGCACATTCTTTGTTGCTACTATGGGGTCCTGAAGCACAAGGAAATTTTACTTGTTGGTGTCAATTAGGTGGTCTGTGGACTTTCGTTGCTCTTCATGGTGCTTTCGGACTAATAGGTTTCATGTTACGACAATTCAAACTTTCTCGATCTGTTCAATTGTGGCCTTACACCCCCTAGGGTTTTCCACCTACCTAACCGCAGCTAGGGTTTTTGCCTAAGAACATTTAGGACTTTCCTACAATCTCATTCAAACTTGTTAGACAACAAATAACCTTAACTTTGAACCCTTTTTCATTATCAAAATCCAGGTTCGATCGTCTGATGCTTCCCACACCAATAATCTTCTCCTTTTTTATTATGATAACAAAATTCAAAGTTGAGTAGAAAAACATAAAGAATGGAAATACAAATGCAACTTGTAGCATAAATGTGCATAAGTACAATTAAAAAATGCAACATAAATGTGTATAAGTACAATTAAAAAGATGGAACAGTTAGAACAACTTGTTATAGCTCCTTCTTAATCACTTAACTTAACTTTAGGATTTTTTACCTTTTCTCCCCCTTTGACATATATCAAAAGAAATGAATACTTTAGCCTTTAAAAGTATAGAATATGGAGAAAATTTCATAAAGATTGTTAGTTAAGATAAAGATTTTGATAAGCACTTAGCTTTAAAAAGATTTTGATGAACAAATACTTAGCTTTTAAAAAGATTTTGATAAACACTTAGCTTAAAAATGATTTTTAAACAATGATTTTGATAAACACTTAGATTTAAAATGATTTTGACAAACACTTAGCTTTAAAAAGATTTTATTAAACTAAAAAAACTGTCTTTTCAAAAGTAAATAAATATTAAAAAATTAGTTAAAAAATTGAACTTCTTTTTCAAAAATACTTTTAACTTTTAATAGAAAATTTTAACTTTGAAATTTTTTAAAAAAATCTTTTAATGGAAAATTTTAACTTTCAAATTTTGAAAAAGAATACTTTAACTTTCAAAGATATTTAACCCTTAACCTGACTCCTTTCACTCCCCCTTGATTAATGTCAAAAATTTCTTTAAGCTTTAGAGTTCTAGAGTCCAAGCATGAGTGTTAAAAAGAAATTCAACATAAACATCTTTCTTAATAAAATGTCTAACCTTTAGCTACTAGCTATTTACCATGAGGTAGTAGCTTTCACTAGGTTAGTCAAATTAAGTAGATGGTCCAGTTAGTTTGACTAAATATGGATAACCTAACTTGATTGATTTAACTTGATATTTATCTCCCAGACTTATGTTGATGTACAGACATAAGCATTCTGAAGTCTAGGCAGTACCCTATGTATCTCACACTATTCTAAGTAATTTTCATACATAAGCAAGGTAATCCTAGTGTGCTTGTGAGATGCTCTAGTTGAGACCTAGGGAACATGCTTTCTAGGGGGTATATACCTAAGCTAAATCTAATCTTTTGAAAATCTAATAAAATTAAAATTTTGAAAATATTTTTCCTAGAATTTTAAAACCAAGAAAAAAAATTATAACTTTTGAAATAGCAATAGTAAAGAGGAATATTTTTGAAAGTAAACTCTATTTTACTAAACACATCCCTATTTATCTTCTAAGTGCACTGAACTCAGGTTCAGGTAAGAATTTTGTGAAAATGTCAGTCAGGTTTGATTTGGACTCAACATAGTTAAGTACAATGTCACCTTTAGCTACATGATCCCTTACAAAGTGATATTTTACTTCTATGTGTTTAGTCCTTGAGTGATGGATTAGATTTTTGTTTAAGTTAATTGAAGTTATATTATTAATTGAAATTTTTATATTTTTATATTCTAATTGATAGTCCTTTAAGGTATGCATCATCCATAATAGTTGAGATGCACATTCCCCCATGGCTATGTACTCTGCTTCAGTATTGGATAAAGTAACACAGTGTTACTTTCTGCTCGACCAACTTACTAGGCACTGACCTAGAAATTGATGACTTCCACTTATGCTTTTTTTTATCTAGTTTGCACTGGTAGAGTCTGAGTCAGAATAAACAACTAGGTCAAAAGTGCTAGTCCTAGGGTACCAAAGTCCTACATTTAGGGTTCCCTTAATCTATCTAAGTATTCTTTTAACATTTGTTAGGTGTGATTCTTTTGCACAAGATTGGTATCTTACACACATACCTACTGCAAACAGAATATCAGGTCGACTTGCAGTTAGGTATAATAGACTCCCTATTGTACTTCGATAATATTTTAAGTCTACTAGTTTTCCTTCTAAATCAGAGTCAATTTTGACATTAGTTGCTATTGAGGTATTTATATTTTTAGAATTTTCCATGCCAAATATTTTAATTAATTCCTTAACATATTTTGTTTGAAAAATATATATTCCTTCTTTTGTTTGTTTAATTTGTAAGCTTAAGAAAATGTTAAGTTCTCCTACTAAGCTCATTTCAAATTCACTTTCCATTAATTTAGTAAAATCTTTTAAAAACTTAGTATTGGTTGAGCAAAAATTATGTCATCTACATAAATTTGAACTATAAAGATATCTTTTTTTAAAATTTTAACAAATAAAGTTTGATCTATATATCCTTGGTTAAACCCTTTGGATATTAGATAAGTTGATAGATGTTTATACCAAGCCCTAGGTGCTCGTTTTAGTTCATATAAGGCTTTCTTTAACCTAAAGACATGGTTTGGGTGGTTCAAATCCTCAAATCCTAGGAGTTGATTTATATACACCTCTTCCTTGATGAACCCATTTAAGATTGTAGATTTTACATCCATTTAGTATAACTTGAATCTTTTATGTGCTGCATAGGCCAACAACATCTTTATAGATTCAAGTCTGGCTATCAGTGAATAGGTTTCATCATAATCTAATCTTTCTACTTGGCTGAACCCTTTTGCTACTAGTCTAGCTTTATTTCTTACTATTTCACCCTTATCATCCAATTTATTTCTAAATACCCATTTAGTGTCAACTATGGATTTATTTATGAGTTTAGGTACTAGTTTCTAGACTTTGTTTCTTTCAAATTGGGCTAACTTCTCTTGCATTGCTAATATCCAATCTGGGTCAAGTAAGACTTCTTTTATAGTCTTGGGTTCAATTTTAGAAATAAGGATTATCTAACTTAGGTTTCTATAGGATCATCTAGTTTGAATTCCTAGGGTTGGGTCACCCAAAATTTGATCAGATGGGTGGTTGGAAGTTATTCTTGTAGGTCTTATGTCAGGATCAACAATTGGTTCTTGTGATTCTTTAGGTTTAATTTAAATATCTTCATCATCTTCTATGTTTCTTGTATTAACATTTTCTGTATTTTGATTGATATTTTCATTTATTGAATTAGGTAAGTTATTTTCTTCATCAAAAATCATATTAGTTGTTTCTTCAACTTTTAGGGTATCTTTGTTATAGATTCTGTAAGCCCTACTAGTTGTGGAGTACCCTAAAAAGATTCCTGTTATTGATTTTGATGTAAATTTTCCTAAGTAGTCCTTAGTGTTTAGAATGTGGACTTTACATCCAAACACCTTTAATAATTTAAGTTAGGGATTTTATTATAATATATTTCATATGAAGTTTTATTTTGAAATTTATTGATTAATATTGTATTTTGAATGTAACATGTCGTATTTATTGCTTCAGCCTAGAATTGATTATTTAGGTTGTACTCGTTTTGTAGTGTTCTATTATTTCGTTCTACCAGACCATTTTTTTTGTGTGTGTGGGGAGGTTCTAGGATATGAAAATTTATGATTGTAGCCATTTGTTTGGCACAATTCATTAAACCTATGATTGTCAAATTTCCCTCCATGGTCTCTTCTAATTCTTTTAATTTTAGTATCTTTTTCATTTTCTATTTACTTATAAAAAGATTTAAAGATTTTGTAAGTTTCATCTTTTGTTTTCAAAAATTTTACCCAAGTAAATTTTGAGTAATCATCAATTATAACTAAGCAATATTAATTTTTGCTTAGTGACTTGGCTCCATGTGAATCAAATTGGTCTAAGTGTAGAAGCTCAAGTATTGAGCTAGTTCGATTTAGGTTGATTAACTTGTGGGTTGACTTAGTTTATTTACCCTGTTGACAAGCATTACAGATTATATTTTCTAAATTTTTTAATTTAGGTAAACCTCTAACTAGGCCATTTTGACTCATTTTTGAAATGAGTCTTCTGTGCCACAACTTAGTTTCCTCTTGCTGTGTCAATAGACACTTGAGTAAGAAAGTTGGTAGATTAATTGTGTAGATGTTCTTTTTCCTAATTCCTTTAAGTGCAATTTCAAGATTTTTGACAATTTTAATTAAACACTCAGAGTTTGAAAATGTTACTAAGTACCCAGAGTCACACAGTTCACTAATGCTAAGTATGTTAAAATTCAATTTATCGACCAATAGAACTTTTTGAATAAAAAAATCAGAACTCAGTTTGATATTACCTGTTCCAAATACCTTAAGTGTTCCATCGTTGCCGAATGCAACCAATCCTAGATTTTTGAATTTTAAGTTGGTGAACTTCAATCGATCTTTAGTCATGTGCCTGGAGCATCCACTATCCAACATCCATTGGTCCAAATCGTTATGTTCCTATACATAAGTATTTGATTTGGATCCAACTCTAAGGAATTGTAAGATAGATTGATTGGGTTTAGCCCCTTATTTTCCATCTCACCCAATCTATATTGTCAGTCATGTTATACCTATGGATGATTGTGAGATGGTTAATTAAATTAGATTAAGTTTAATTAAGTTCAAATTAAGTTTAAGTTTAGTTAAATTTTAATTTAGTTTAAGTTTAGTTTAATTTGGTTTATTTTAAGTTTAGTTTAATTTTAATTTAGTTTAAGTTTAGTTTAATTTTAATTTAGTTTAAGTTTAATTTAATTTTAATTTAGTTTTAATATAGTTTAAGTTTAGTTTAATTTTAATGTAGTTTAAGTTTAGTTTAATTTTAATTTAGGTTAGGTTTAATTTTAATGTTAAGTTAGTTTCAGTTTAGTTTAGTTTAATTTTAATTTAGTTTTAGTTTAATTTTAATTTAATTTGAGTTTAGTTTAATTTTAATTTGGTTTTACTAATTCAAACCTAGATCTATCTCACCCTTTTTCTAAATTATCAATCAGGGAACCTTATAGGATTTTGTGAGATGGTTAATGTTATCTTCAATTTAGATTACAATCTAAGAATTGATTTACAATTAAGTTAGACTAAGGTTTTATAGTTAGTCAACTAAATATTTATTTCAATGATTGGCTTCCAAGCTGTGGCGAGGTACTAGACTTCTTGGCTATGAGATCATTCACCACTTCTAGACAAAGCCTTTCAAAGAAATTGGATATTTAATTTCCTTTCTGAAACTCCTTGGTCTAACTAGTCAAGTGTGAATCAAGCCTAGGTCCTTTTCTATCCTAGTCTAAGCATGTATAATGAAAGCAGTAAAACAAGCATCAAACAAATCTATCTATCGATAAAAATGGTCTTTCTATCGGCTCCCCCTGGATCATAGCCTCGATAGGGTCTATCAAGGTAGTAGATTTGATCCTTGGGGACCCAATATTGATCAAGTTCAACTTGATTAATCAAGTTTGACTTGGAGACTCATGCTTGGACTATTTTTCTATTTATTCTATTTATAAGTGATAAGTAAGATATGTATTTTTGTTTAGCCTTAAATCCAAGTCCGGATCGATTGTAAATGACTCTTTATTTTCCAAGAATCATATCAAAATTCTTGGAACACAAGATGAACCGTTCCAACATGTCCTTAAGTCCTTTCACTTGAGTTTTTAAATTGGAATTTTCTTCCTCAAGTTGTTGGACTTGGGTTGAACTTTCATTTTGAACTAGCTCAGTCAAAGGACTTAGGTTAGTCTCCTTCTTAAGGATTGTTACCTCCTTTTGGAGTGACTTGACTCGAAGTTTGAATTTGGCTAACTTATGCATGAGATATTTAACTAAGTTATGCAATTTATCTATCTAAGAAGTTCTTACAGTGGGGTTAGGCTCTTCGAAAATGGATATGGATCCGTGGCTTCTCTCAAATTCTATTTCCGACTCACTCTCGATTTCATATTCGTCGACTTGTTCCCGGGCCGTAAGCGTGAGGAAGCTCGTTTGTTTGAGCTCTTCATCAGAGTCTTTTGAAGAAGACTCATCCCATGTCGCTAGCAGTGCTTTCTTCTTCCTTTGCTTCTTTCTTTCCTTTTGGTTCGGACAGTTAGCTTTGATGTGTCCCTTTTTGTTGCAACCATAGCAGGTTACTTCAGACTTCACTTTTAGAATTGATTGCACCATCTTGGACTGAATCACTTTCTTGATATCTTTCTTGGTGAATCCTTTCTTCTTTTTGTAGAGTTTTCATACAAGGTTGACGAGTTTGGCTGTAATCCCGTCGTCGTCTTCTGAGTTTGGTTCATCTTCGGACTTGATTTCAGTTCTAGCTTTGCTTTTGATTCTCGCATTCTACTCATTCCTACAATCAAAGCAATACCTTTCTCGACCCGAGTAGTATTAGTTTGTTCGTGAAACTCGAATTTAGAAAATAATTCATCTAATTTTATTAAGGAGAGGTCCTTGGATACCTTGTAAGCATCTACCATGGATGCCCACAAAGTGTTCCTCGGAAATGCATTGAGTGCATACCTAATTATATCACGATTTTCCACCTTATAACCGATTGCATGAAGTTCATTCAGCATGTCCTGAATCCGCGCATGAAGTTAGCTTGCCGACTCACCATCTTGTATTTTTTTATGTTATATAGTTTATTTAAAATTAAATCATGTTTGCTTACCTTCGTGTCTGAAGTTCCCTTATGCAGCTCGATCAACTTCTCCCATAGTTCTTTCACGCTTGAAAATGGGTTGAATCAGTTCAGCTCTTCTTTTGTCAGGCCGTATTGTAGAGTCTGGGTAGCCTTTGCGCCATCCTTGATCCTTTTTCTTGTTGGAGCATCCCATTTGTTACACGGGACGAGGACTCCATCTTCGGTGGGATATGTGAATCCCATTTGGATGATTATCCACATCTTGACTTGCATCTTGAGGTGGTATTCCATTCATCTCTTCCAATAGCCAAAGTCTTCGACAGTGAAGAAGGGAGGGCATGCAGTGCTATATCCCTCTTGGCAGGCCATTAAAGGAATCTAGCACAAAAGAAAATGACAGAACTTGCTACAAGACTTGGTCTTTGATTAGTAGTGCGAGATAAAGAAAATAGATGAACTCGAGTGGTGTTGCACCAGCTTCTAGGAAAAAGAGTTCTCGATTGTGATAAAACGATCAGAATAAGGCAACTGTACCAATTCCCATTGAATTCAAAACGAAAAAAAATTAATCCCACGACAAAATTGCTTGAATGGTGGTTTCACCGATTCAAACCGACCCCGCTCTGATACCAATTGTAGGATCGTAAAGTACTAGAGGGGGTGAATAGCACTTGTGGATCATTCATTCATTTTGAGCAAATACACAGCGAAAAATAAATATAAACAACACAAACACCAAGAATTTACTTGGTTCGTAGCCTGTGGCTACTCCTACTCCAAGGCCTGCACATGAGAGTACTTTCGATGGGTAATCACTAATCAGTCAAAAAAGAGTACAAATACAGTTTTACAAGTAATTTGAAAATTAAAGAATACTAACAACTTTGTACAAGGAAATCTTCAGTAGAAATCGTCGGAGCTTTCGGGCGTCGTAGAAGCATTTTATGAGCAGCTCGAAAAAGTGAAAGTTGTTTGTGATCATGTTGTGAAGCTCCTGGTTGAGCTTGCTTTTATAGGCTGTTCCGGGCACCTGGAACCCCTCCGGGAGCCTAAAACATGTGGTTTATCCAATCAACGCACGCCACATCAGCTGTAGATAACTTTTGAGTTCTAGACACCTAGACCGACTTCGGGCACCCGGACCCCTTTCGGGCGCTCGGACTAGCTTTTTCCAGTCCCTTATTTTCTGTAAAATAAAGTTAGTCCAGACATAAGACAATATATATAATATCAGATTTGACAGTCTCTGACTGTCCGGTTTTGACTTTGAGTTTCATCGAAACTCTAGGTCAAACTGAGACCTATTGTTCCCTCTTCAGAGAATACATCCTCACCTATTCCTCTCAGGAGAAGTTACCTGTTGCCAGACCGACTAGACTTTTGCTCAGCGCCTGAGGCTTCCGGTCTTCATACTGGATGTCCGCTCCACGACCAGTCCAAACTTCCACCCGGTTCGCGACCACCAGGATTTCAATCTAGAGTCCCCGACTCTAGGATTTTCCCTGAAGCGCTCGACCGGTCAAGACTTTCTGCCTAGAGTTACTACCCTCTAGGATCTAGGGTTACCACCCCCTAAGATTTTCCACGTACCTAACCACAGTTAGGGTTTTTGCCTAAGAACACTTAGGACTTTCCTATAATCTCATTCAAACTTGTTAGACAACAAATACCCTTAACTTTGAACCCTTTGACATTATCAAAATCCAAGTTCGATCATCTAATGCTTCGTACACCAACACCAACGACCTCTCGGTCGGGTTCCAGACTCTCACCCCATTGCAAGTTATAAGCGAGCATGCTCTCACGACCAAGATCTCCCGATCGACATTCCAGACTCTAGTCCAGTGCGAATTATAAGCGAGCATAGCTCTCGCAACCAACAACCTCTCGGTCGGGTTCCAGACTCTCGCCCCAGAGCGAGTTATAAGCGAGCATGCTCTCGTGACCAATGACTTCTCGGTTGACGTTCCAGACTCTCGTCCGAGTGCGAGTTATAAGAGAGTATGCTCTCGCGACCAACGACATCTCGACCGGGTTCCAGACTCTTGCCCCAGTGCGAGTTATAAGTGAGTACAACTCTCAGAACTAATGACCTCTCGGTTGGTGTTCCAGAATCTTGCCCCGGTGTGAGTTATAAGAGAGCACACTCTTGCAACCAACGACCTCTCAGTCGGGTTCCAGATTCTCACTCTAGTGCGAGTTATAAGCAACAACAACTCTTGTGACCAACGACCTCTCAGTCGGCATTCCAGACTCTCGCCCGAGTGAGAGTTATAATTGAGCATACTCTCGCGACCAACAACCTTTAGGTCGGGTTCTAGACTCTCACCCTAGTGCGAGTTATAAGCAAGCACAACTCTCGTGACTAACGACCTCTCGATCGGCGTTCTAGACTCTCGCTCCAATGTGAATTATAAGCAAGCATGCTCTCGCGACCAATGACCTCTTGGTCAAATTCCAGACTCTCATCCCAGTGCGAGTTATAAGCGAGCACAACTCTCGCGACCAACGACCTCTCGGTCGGCGTTCCAGACTCTCGCCCTAGCGCGAGTTATAAGCGAGTATGCTCTCATGACCAACGACCTCTCGGTCGGGTTCCAGACTCTCGTCCCAGCGTGAGTTATAAGTGAGTATTCTCTCGTGACCAACAACCTCTTAATCGGGTTCCAGACTCTCACCCAAGTGCGAGTTATAAGCGAGAATGCTCTTGTGACCAACGATCTCTCGGTCGGATTGCATACTCTCACCCCAGCGAGAATTATAAGTGAACATGGCTCTCATAACTACATATTAACAAACTGGGCGCTTTCCCTGATGCAATATCCTCCTCAATCAACACCTCGCTCTACCCATGCCTCACTCTTCGACATGGCAGGCATTTGTGTTGCTCCCACCTGCTCAAACATCGTCGATGTCACCTGGCTAATAGCGGTGCAGTAGCAGTGGTACATGGAGAGTACAACAAGTCGCTTCTATACTCAAGGAGGATTCTGCCTTGCAAAGATAGTTAGCTACACCTAAGTCCCTTGTATACTGGTTGAGTCACAAGCGGACCAGGGTCTAGTCAGTTGGACTTGAGCTTCCTTTGACTAGACTTAGATGGGAGGCTTGTGATACGGTGTGTAAATGAGGGGTCTGATAAAGCTAGAAAGTCAATAGTCAAGAAGACGTGGAAGTCAATGGTCAAGAGAACGTAGCAGTCAATAGTTGAGGGAAGACGAGAGTTTGATCAACTAAACCCGACGTTCAGTCGACCGATCCTTGGTCGAAACTTAGCCACAAGATGATCTAATCTCTGGGGTTTAGTCAACCGATCCAGAGGTTCGATCAACTGAACAAGGCAAAAAATCCAAACTTGCACAATTGTTAGTTTCCTATAAAACAAAGTTAAAATAAAAGGCAAATAATATGTAAAGATAACTTTTGACAGCCTTCAGACTATCTGGTCCTGACTTTGAGTTTCATTGAAACTTTATGTCATGCTGATGCCTACTATTCTCTTCAGGGAACACGTCCTCACCTACTTCTCTCAAGAGAGTTTACTTTTTACCAGATCGGTCCTCCAGATCATCTGGACTTTTTCTTAGCATTTGAGGCTTCAGGACTTTTTCGCTGGGCGTCTGATCCCTAACCCGTCTGGTCTTTCACCTGGTGTCTGTGATCCCCAATATTTTCACCTAGAGTCCTCGACTCTAGGATTTCGCCTAACTTGCTCGACCTGCCAAGAATTTGCCTAATCCCCCAGACAAGGACTTCCTTGCCTAACCACAGGTAGGACTTTTCACCTGCCTAGACTATACTAGAACTTTCCTACAAACTCATTCACACTTGTTAGATAACAAAACAATCTTAATTTTGAATCCCTTTGTCATATCAAAATACAGTTTCGATCGTCTGGTACTCCCTGCACCAACAAATTGGCGTTGCACCAATTTAGAGTATTTTGCAATGGAAAAAAGTATTGAAAGAGGTAATTATACCAATTTAGATTATATCGAAAAGTTTAAAACTGAAAAAGAAATATTAAAAAGTAAGTTTGAAAATCACCCCTTGCTCGATTGGTGGTTGCACCAATTCAGAGCGGTACCCACTTTGATACCACTTGTTGGATCATAGAGATGCTAGAGGGGGTGAATAGCATTCGTCAAAAATAATGATTTAAAATAAGTCACATAGCGGAATAAAGAAAACAAAAACACACGCTAACACAAGTAATTTTGTACTTGGTTCGGAGCCTTCGACGACTCCTACTCCAAGGCCCACACTCATCGAGTGTTTTCGTTGGGAAATCACTAATAGTTTAAAAAGTTACAATAATGAAGTACAAGAACTATAATGAAAGGTTATCGACAATCGAGAAAACTAAGTAAAGCTTGTTGTCCGATTGTCGTTGGAGTGTTACAGCATCGTAAGAGCTTTTTAAGAGTAGCGCGCAGGAACGAAAATTGTAGCAGTTGTTGTTCTGAAGCTGCTAGTCAAAGGCCTTTATATAGGCCTATTCCGGGCGCTTGGAACCCCTCCAAGCGCCTAGACTATTGCTGACGTGGCTTTCTCTCATCGAAACTTGATTCGTCAAGTTTATCCACCTCTAGGTGCCTTGACCATTGACGTGGGTTTGGCTAGTCGTCACACTCAAACTCAATTTTAGGATGAAATTTCTGGTCCAGGTGCATGGACCAACTCTGGGCACCTCGCCTGGGTGCCTAGCTAGTCCTCCTGGGCGAGGCTAATCCGGGCACTCGGACACTCTTTTTTCCAACCATCTTCCCTGCAAAAAAGAGTTAGTCTTGGGCAATAAAAATATGTTTATTCTACAAAATAAAGTTAACATAATATAGTAAGATAGGAGTAGTAATTATATCCTATCTCCTCGAAATCAGAATTTAGTTAAGGTCTCAACTTACGTTTCCCAAATGAACCTAAGTGTTAGTGCGGGAAGCATCCGACGATCAAACATGAGTTTTGATAATGACAAAGGATTCAAAGTTAAGGTGTGTTGTGATCTAACAAGCCTGTTAAGTGTTTCAGGAAAAGACCTAACTGTGGTTAGGTAAGGTAAAAATCCTAGGGGGTTGTAACCCTAGGTCATAGGGGGTGGTAACCTTATGCGGAAAGTCTTGGTGGGTCGAGTGCTTCAGGCAAAAGTCCTAGGGGGGGTAACCCTAGGTGGAAAGTCCTGGTGTCGCGAACCAGGTGAAAGACTGGACCAGCTTGGAAGCGGAAGTCCAGCAGAAAGTCCGGAAGCATCGAGCACCGAGCAAAAGTCCAGTCGATCTGGAGGATCGCACTGGCAACAGGTAAATCTCCTGAGTGGAGTAGGTGAGGACGCGTTCACCGTAGAAGGAACAGTAGGCGTCGGGTCGACCTAGGGTTTCCGGTTAGAAATCCGAAGTCAGACCCGGACAGTCAGGAGACTGTCAAACTTTTCATATTCATACTATTATTGTGTACTAACTTTGTGTTGTAGGTATTTTGGGACTAACATGTTTGCAGGTACCAAAAACACAAAATACACATCGGATGAACAGTATCCGAGGCACCTCCATGGGGCTTGGAGGCACCTCGGGTGCAAGCCAAAGCCAGCTGTCCAGAGGAGCTGGAGGCGCCTTCATGGGGACTGAAGGCGCCTTGGACCGTGGCTTGGAGGCGCCTTGGAGTGGCGTTGGAGGCGCCTTGGAGTGGCATTGGAGGCGCCTTGGAGCTTAATGAAGGTGTCTTGAACACCCTTTATAAGGGTGTCTCGACCAGCAGCTCACAACAACTCACTCCAAGCAATCCTTCTGCGACTAGCTGCTAACGACACGATCCCGAAGTGCTGCAATGACCCCCCGACGACCCGAAGCTCCGGATCTTCAATTATTCATATTATCGTCAGTATAATTTAATTATTTCTTATTGATTATTGTACTTCACTTGTAATTCTATTCGAGCTTATAGTTGTTGCCCACAGAAAGCGATCAAGGATCGCAAGCCTTCGAGTAGGAGTCGATCTAGGCTCCGAACGAAGTAAATTCCCCTGTGTCTCTGTGTTTGTTTCTTTATTCCGCTGCGTGTTTTAACTCCGATAGTTTTATGAATCGAACGAAATAGCCATGAGCGCTATTCACCCCCCCTCTAGCGCGCCTCGATCCAACAATTGGTATCAGAGCGGGGTCGTTTTGAATCAGTGCAAGCACCATTCAAAACAATTTTTCGTGGTTTTTTTTGGATTTTTCGGAGTCAATTAGAATTTAGCTTTATAGCTATATTCTAATTCTTTTCTCGAATCGGTTTTTGCTCGAAGTTGGTGCAACACCACTCGAGATCATTCTCTTTTAAAATACTTCCCGCACTACTAATCCAGGACCAAGTCCTAGAATTTTCTTGTCGTTTATTCTCTTCGTAGTTGATCTAAAATGGCCCAACAAGAGGGTTGTAGCACTGTCCGTCCCCCGTTCTTCACTAGAGAGGACTTTGGTTACTGGAAGGGAGAATGGAGAACTTCCTGAAGATCCAGTTCGAGACGTGGATGATCGTCAAGACTGGTTTGTATCTGCCAATAGACAAAGACGGCAATCCTACACCCTGCGAGGATTGGGAACCTGCATTAATCAAGAAGGTGGAGGCAAATGCCAGAGCAACTTGAACCCTCCAATGCTGACTAACAAAGGAGGAACTAAACCGCGTCGGTCCATTCTCAAGCGCCAAGGAGCTATGGGAGAAGCTGATCGAGCTTCACGAAGGGACCTCCGATACCAAGGTAAGTAAAAGAGATCTTTTACTTAATAAATTATATAATCTGAAAATGCAGGAAGGTGAGACGGCAAGTTCACTGCACGCAAGAATTCAAGACATTCTCAATTCTCTCCATGGAATCGGGCAAAAGGTAGAGAATCGGGACGTCATAAGGTACACACTAAACTCGTTTCCGAGGAGCACATTTTGGGCATCAATGGTAGATTCCTACAAAGTCTCCAAGGATTTATCTTCAATAAAGTTAGATGAATTATTATGTGAGTTTGAATTACATGAGCAGACTAATGCACAGCCAACCGAGAAGGGGGTTGCTTTGGTTGCAGGTACCAGTCGAACGCGCGAACCGAGATCATGACGAAGAACTGAACCTGAGTCAGAAGAAGAACCTGACTCAGATGATGAAGATGAAGAACTAACAACCGAGCTCATGAACCTTGTGAAGAGACTCTACAAGAAGAAGAAAGGCTTCAACAAGAAGGACCTAAAGAAGGCAGTCCAATCCAAGGAGGCCCAACCAAGTTCTAAGGTAAAGTTCGAAGTGATCTGCTACGGGTGCAACCAGAAGGGGCACATCAAGGCCAACTGCCCTAATCAAAAGGATGCGAAGAAACAAAGAAGGAAGAAGACCTTAAAGGTGACATGGGACGAATCTTCCTCAGAAGACGACGATGATGAACTCGATCAGATGAGTCTCCTCGCAGTGATGGTCCGGGACCAGATTGACGAATCCGAGAGCGAGACCGAGTCGGAGGCCGAGTTCGAGCGAAGCCACGGATCCGTATTTGTTTCCGAAAGGCCTAATCCCTCTGTAAGTATCCCTCGCCTTAATAATCTAGTTAATTATTTATTGCGAAAATTAGCTAAGTCGAACCTTAGAGTTAAGTCACTTCTAAAGGAAGTAGAAGTCCTTAAAGAAGTGACTAACTCCAAATCTCCGACTGAACCAGTTCAGACTGGAAACTCAACTTAAGTCCAAAAACTTGAGGAAGAGAATTCCAGCCTGAAAACTCAAGTCAAGGATATGGAGAAAACACTAGAACGGTTTTCTTTAGGTTCCAAGAATCTTGACCTAATTCTTGGGACACAAAGAGCCGTTTACAATAGAACTGGTCTAGGATTTAAACCAAAAAGAAAATATAAATCCTACTTATCTCTTGTAGAAAGAACAAATAGAAAAATAGTCCAAGCATGAGTCCCCAAGTCCAAATTGATTAATCAAGTTGGACTTGGTCAATATTGGATCCCGAAAGATCAAATACACTACCTCGATAGACCATATCGAGGCTATGATCCAGGAGGAGCAAAAAGGAAAACGATCTTAATAAAGCGAAATTAAAAAACCAAAATTAAATTAAAAATTAAAAATTAAAAATTAAATTAAAATTCAAAATTAAATTAAAAATTCGAAATTAAATTAAAAATTCAAAATTAAATAAAAAATTCGAAATTAAATTAAAAATTCAAAATTAAATTAAAAATTCGAAATTAAATTAAAAATTAAATTAAAATTCAAAATTCAAAATTAAATTAAAATTCAAAATTTAAAATTAATTCAAAATTCAAAATTAAATTAAAATTCAAAATTAAATTAAAATTCAAAATTCAAAATTTAAAATTCAATTAAAAATTCGGAATTAAATTAAACTCAAAATTCAAAATTCAAAATTAATTCAAAATTCAACTTAAATCAAATAAAAATTAGAAGGAGGATCCAGAATAGTTGGCACCCCCAACTAAACTATCCGACTGGGTAACCCAACTTAATATACCCGAAATGGGTAAACAAGAGTACACTACCCGGCAGGGCAATTAAGGTTAGATTAAAAGGAGTTAGGTTTAACTTGATCCACGGTACTGGTGAAGTATTGGATGATAGTACGTTGGGGAAGCTTAGTCATCGCATGTCTAGGAAGATATGACTTCGACCTGGTGCATTTGGCAAAGTAGAACTGATCGAAGCTACCCTTTATGGATCCTAACCAGTTAGACCAAGGTTTTGTATTAAGTTCAATGGATAGGACTATTTGGAAAACCTCGAAGGCATGGTTACTTTAATGATGTCCTTGTGACTCACCATAGCCCAGAAGTTTATCCAAAGCATGCCTACTTGTTGAATCCAAATCTAAACCTAAATCTAACACAAAGTTAAAACAAACCCTAAAATTGAACTATAAATCATCTCACAACAATTATAGGAGTACCTGATTGAACACTTAGATTAGGTGAGATGACTAAGGAATTTAAAATTCAAATTCAAAATTAAACTCGTAACTATAATTAATTCAAATTCAAAATTAGATTCATAATTAATATTATTTTTTCAAATAAAACTTAATTTCAAATTTTGAAAAATCATTTAAAAATCTTTTAAAAACTTAATTTCAAAATCATTTTGAAAAATCTTTTAAAAATTATTTTAAAATTTTTTTAAAACTTAATTTCAAAATTATTTGAAAAATCTTTTAAAAATTATTTTAAAAAATCTTTTAAAATTTATTTGAAAAATATTTTAAAAAATTATTTGAAAAATCATTTTAAAAATCTTTTAAAAACTTAATTTCAAAATCATTTTGAAAAATCTTTTAAAAATTATTTTAAAAATCTTTTAAAACTTAATTTCAAAATTATTTGAAAAATCTTTTAAAAATTATTTTAAAAATCTTTTAAAAATTATTTGAAAAATCTTTTAAAAAATTATTTGAAAAATCATTTAAAAAATCATTTTAAAAATCTTTTAAAAACTTAATTTCAAAATCATTTTGAAAAATCTTTTAAAACTTAATTTCAAAATTATTTGAAAAATCTTTTCAAAATTATTTGAAAAATCATTTAAAAAATCTTTTAAAAACTTAATTTCAAAATCATTTTGAAAAATCTTTTAAAAATTATTTTAAAAATCTTTTAAAACTTAATTTCAAAATTATTTGTCAAAGTAATTTTTCTAAAAATTATGTTTCAAAAATTTAATTAACTTAAAATTATTTTTTCAAATTAACTAACTTAAAATTATTAACTTCAAAATAAACCTAAAGTTAGATCTGTGTTTTAACAAATACAAACTTAAACTTAATCACTTCACTTTCTTTTCATCAAATAGAGTCCAATTCAAACAATTTATGTGTAGGAACATAAAGAATTGGATCAGTGGAGGTTAGATAGTGGATGCTCCAGACACATGACTGGAGATAAACTAAAGTTCACAAAGCTCAAACTAAAGAATTTAGGGTCTGTTGCATTCGGCAACGACGACAAACTTAAGGTAATCGGAAGAGGTAACATCAAACTTAGTTCCGATTTTATTATTCGAAAAGTTCTATTAGTTGAAAACTTCAATTTTAATCTTCTAAGTATAAGCCAATTATGTGATAGTGGATATTTAGTTACCTTTGACAAATCTAGTTGTTTAGTTAAAAATATTGAAAACCCGGAAATCACACTTAAAGGGCATAGGAAAAATAACATGTACTCAATTAATCTACCCACTTCGTCAATAAAGTGTTTTCTAACACAAGAAGAGGAAACTGAGTTGTGGCACAGAAGATTGGGTCACACTCACACTAGACTCATTTCAAAAATGAGTCAAAATGGTCTAGTTAAAGGTTTGCCCAAATTAAAATTTACTGAAAACTCAATCTGTAATGCTTGTCAACAAGGAAAACAAACCAAGTCAACCCACCAATCAACTAATCTAGAAAGAACTAACTCCTTACTTGAGCTCCTTCACCTTGACCTATTTGATTCACATGGAGCCAAGTCACTAAGCAAGAACCAATATTGCCTAGTTATAATTGATGACTACTCTAGGTTCTCCTAGGTAAAATTTCTAAAAACAAAAGATGAAACTTTTGAAGAATTCAGTAATTTTTGCAAGTTAATAGAAAATGAAAAAGATACTAAAATTAAAAGAATAAGAAGTGATCATAGGGGGGGGGGATTTGAAAATCATAGCTTTACCCAATTCTGTAAAATAAATGGATATCAACATGAATTTTCATGTCCTAGAACCCCCCAACAAAACGGTCTAGTGGAACGTAAAAATCAAACCCTACAAGAAGCCGCTAGAACCATGCTAAATGAATATAACCTAAATCATCAATTTTGGGTCGAAGCCATAAATACAACAAATTATATTCAAAATAGAATTCTTATTAACAAACTTCACAATAAAACTCCTTATGAAATGTATTATAATAAAATTCCAAACCTAAACTATTTAAAAGTTTTTGGATGTAAAGTCCATATTTTAAATACTAAAGATTACTTAGGAAAATTTACACCTAAATCAAACCAAGGAATCTTTTTAGGGTACTCAACAACCAGTAGGGCCTATATAGTCTATAACCAAAATACCCTAAAAGTTGAAGAAACAACTAATATAATATTTGATGAAGAAAATAATCTACCTAACTTAAATGAAAATGGTGACATTAATCCAAGAAATATTGAAGACGATAAAATTCATCCCAACACTAATAAACCAGAGGAACCAATTTCTGACCCAAACATAAGACCAACTAGAGCAAGTATCTCTCACCCACCTGATCAAATTTTGGGTGATCCAAACCTAGGAGTCAGAGCTAGATCCTTGTATAGAAACCTGAGTCAGATTGCCCTTATTTCAAAGATTGAGCCTAAGACTATAGAAGAAGTCCTACCCGACCCAAACTGGATCATTGCTATGCAGGAAGAGCTAGCACAATTCGAAAGAAACCAAGTCTTGGAACTTGTACCTAAACCCATAGATAAGTCCATAATTGACACCAAATGGGTATTTAGGAACAAATTGGATGATCAGGGTGAAATAGTTAGAAACAAGGCCAGACTAGTAGCCAAAGGATTCAGTCAGGTTGAGGGTTTAGACTATGACGAAACCTATGCACCAGTAGCTAGGCTCGAATCCATTAGGATGTTGCTAGCCTATGCAGTACATAAAGGGTTTAAGTTATACCAAATGGATGTAAAATCTGCGTTCCTAAATGAGTTCATTAAGGAAAAGGTTTATGTAAACCAACCCCCAGGATTTGAGGACCTAGACTACCCTAATCATGTATTTAAACTGACAAAGGCCTTATATGGACTTAAACAAGCTCCTAGAGCATGGTATGAACAGTTATCCAATTACTTAACATCCAAAGGTTTTAATCAAGGTCACATAGATCCGACCCTATTTGTAAAAACTATAAAAAAAGACATCTTCATAGCCCAAATCTATGTTGATGATATAATTTTCCAATCAACTAACTCTAAATTTCTAAAAGAATTCGTTAAATTAATGGAAAATGAGTTTGAAATGAGTATGGTTGGAGAACTAAATTTCTTCTTAGGTTTACAAATTAAACAAACGAAAGATGGAATCTATATTTACCAAACTAAATATGCTAAAGAATTAATTAAAAAATTTGGCATGGAAAACTCAAAAATTATAAATACCCCAATGGCCACTAACATCAACATTGACTCTGACCCAGAAAGAAAATCAGTAGACCCAAAGTACTATAGAAGTATAATAGGAAGTCTACTCTACCTAACTACAAGTTGACCAGATATAATATTTGCAGTTGGTATGTGCGCAAGATACCAGTCTTGTGCAAAAGAATCACATCTAACATATGTCAAAAGAATACTTAGATATATAAAAGGCACCCTCAATATAGGACTTTGGTACCCTAGAACTAGCACCTTTGACCTGATTGGCTATTCTGACTCAGACTATGCCGGGTGCAAATTAGACAAAAAAAAGTACAAGTGGTAGCTGTCAAATCCTAGGTCAGTGCCTAGTAAGTTGGTCAGCAGAAAGCAACATTGTGTTGCTCTATCCACCACTGAAGCTGAATACATAGCCCTAGGAGAGTGTGCCTCTCAACTTTTGTGGATGATGCATACCTTAAAAGACTATCAATTAGAATATAAAAATACAAAAATATTAATTGATAATATAAGCTCAATTAATCTAACAAAAAATCTAATTCACCACTCTAGAACTAAACATATAGAGATAAAGCACCACTTTGTAAGGGATCACGTAGCTAAAGGTGAACTTGCACTCAACTATGTTGAGTCCAAATCAAACCTAGCTGACATTTTCATAAAACCCTTACCTGAACTTGAGTTCAGTGCACTTAGAAGACAAATAGGAATGTGTTAGGTAGAATAGATGTTAATTTTCAAAATTCATTATCTTATTTCAAAACTCATTCTCTTATTCTTTTAAAAATCTAGGAAAAATAATGATTTTAAAATCCCCTTTTCTTGGAATTTTCAAAAATTGGACTTAGTTTAGGCTCTACCCTAGAAATCCTGTCCCCCTAGATTTAAGTCAGAGCATCTCACAAACACCTAGGTATACCTTGCTTATGTTTGAAAAACATAGAATGGTGTGAGATGCATAGGGTACAGCCTGGACTCAAGAATGCTTATTTCTGTGCATCAATATGAGTTTGGGCGTTAAATACTTTATTAACAGTAATCAAGTCAAGTCTTCCAGCTCTAGTCAAATCTAACTGGACTAAATGACTTAACTCGACTAACCAAGTGAAAGCTGCTGCCCTCTAGGTAATCAGCAAATAGCTAAAGGCTAGACAGTTGGTGAAGGAAATCTTAAGATTAAGCATGCTTGTACTTTAGGGCTCTGATACCTGATCAAAACAAATTTTGACTCATGCTTGGACTTAAGGGCCAACCAATTTGATTAAATAAACTAAATATTTAGTTTCTCCCTCTTCTTTCTAAAATTTAAAAAGTTCTTACTCCTATGTTTTCAACAATAAGTATTGTATCATTCAAAATTAAGCTAAGTCCCTTTTCACTTAAGCTATATTTTCAAAATTCAATGTTTGCAAAAAGCTTAGCTAAGTGATTCATAGAGCAACTTTCAAACTTTTTCAAACTTAGCCAACCTTTCAAATCTAACTTTTTATAAATTCTTGCTTACCTAAAAGTATTAAAAATCATAGCTTTGCAAAATTTTTACTCATTGCTTTCAAAATATTTTTTGCTAAGCAAAAAGAGACTTCAAATTCCTTTAAGATTTTCAAAATTTAGCTAAGTATATTTCAAAAAACAACTAAGTTTCAAAAGTGGCTAAAATCGTCCTTTCACAGTCTACTATATATTAGCCTTTTAAACTTAGGTGAAAATTTTTCCGAAGTCAATTTCGCATTTAACCCGTCTTTCAAAGCCTAATCTGTTTTTCAATAAGAAAAATTAAAAACTGCTTTCAACTGGCTTATTTTTTGATAAATGGCAAAGGGGGAGAGTAGAAAATTCAAAAGAAAAAATTCAAAAAGGAAACCCTGAATTAAGGGGGAGCTTCACAAAAGTTTAAGTGTTAGCTTAAGTTATACTTTTATTTGAAATTTATATACTTAAGCTTGCTCACTTAAAACCTTTTAATACTTATACATTTGTTTTACTTAACTTTGAATTTGGGTTGCCATAATAAAAAAGGGGGAGATTGTTGGTGCGGGAAGCATCCGACGATCAAACCTGAGTTTTGATAATGGCAAAGGATTCAAAGTTAAGGTGTGTTGTGATCTAACAAGTCTGTTAAGTGTTTCAGGAAAAGACCTAACTGTGGTTAGACAAGGTAAAAACCCTAGGGGTGGTAACCTAGGTCATAGGGGGTGGTAACCCTATGCGGAAAGTTTTGGTGGGTCGAGTGTTTCATGCAAAAGTCCTAGGGGGGGTAACCCTAGGTTGAAAGTCCTGGTGTCGCGAACCAGGTGAAAGACTGGACCAGCCGGGAAGCGAAAGTCCAACAAAAAGTCTGAAAGCATCGAGCATCGAGCAAAAGTCCAGTCGATCTGAAGGATCGCACTGGCAACAGGTAAATCTCCTGAGTGGAGTAGGTGAGGATGCGTTCCCCATAGAGGGAACAGTAGGCGTCGGGTCGACCTAGGGTTTCCGGTTGGAAATCCGAAGTTAGACCGGACAGTCTGGAGACTGTCAAACTTTCATATTCATACTATTATTATGTACTAACTTTGTGTTGTAGGTATTTTGGGACTAACATGTTTGCAGGTACCAAAAACACAAAATACACCTCGGATGAACAGTGTCCGAGGCGCCTCCATGGGGCTTGGAGGCGCCTCGGGTGCAAGCCGAAGCCAGCTGTCCAGAGGAGCTAGAGGCGCCTTCATAGGGACTGAAGGCACCTTGGACCGTGGCTTGGAGGCGCCTTGGAGTGGCGTTGGAGGCGCCTTGAGGTGGATAATGAGCAGCGGTCAAAGCTTGATCGACAGCAGATTAATCGGGATAAAGCCTTGGGTTGGAGGCGCCTTGGAGCTTAATGAAGGCGTCTTGAACACCCTTTATAAGGGTGTCTCGACCAGCAGCTTACAACAACTCACTCCAAGCAATCCTTCTGCGACTAGCTGCTAACGACACGATCCCGAAGTGCTGCAACGACCCCCCGACGACCCAGAGCTCCGAATCTTCAGTTATTCATATTGTCGTCGGTATAATTTAATTATTTCTTATTGATTATTGTACTTCACTTGTAATTCTATTCGAGCTTATAGTTGTTGCCCACGGAAAGCGATCAAGGATCGCGGGCTTTCGAGTAGGAGTCGATCTAGGCTCCGAACGAAGTAAATTCCCCTGTGTCTCTGTGTTTGTTTCTTTATTCCGCTGCGTGTTTTAACTCCGATAGTTTTACGAAACGAACAAAATATCCACGAGCGCTATTCACCCCCCCCTCTAGCGCGTCTCGATCCAACACTAAGTTGGACCGACGCATATAGTCCCCTTAACTAGGAACGCATCCTCACTGGATCTCTCCTCCAATTGCTTACCTCTTATTTACCAACTACAATCATTTAACTTACTTTTGACCCACCAGGTCTTCCCACCAATCGTTAGGTTCACAGACCCAACTAGACTTCAACCAGTTGTTAGGTCTCGTGGACCCAACCTGACTTCCTGCTAGATATCGGGTCTCATGGACCTATCTAGACTTTGTATCAGCTATTGAATCCCATGGGCCTTGCTAGATTTCATTCTGGTGTCAGGTCCTCTAGATCTGCCAACTCTTGTACACTTGGTAAAGCAATTAGACCATAAATACTCTAACTTTAATCCACTTGTCATTCATCAAAACCTGAGTTAGATCATTAGTGCAAATTGCACCAACATGAAGGAGGTATAATGTGTCATTCTTGTGATTCCTCTTCATTTAAATATCTTGATATTGTTTTTCCTCCTTTGCAATGGAACCATGTAATGTGAGATTGAGAATTTCCATAGATAAATTTTAGTCATTTGGTAAGTCGAGATAGCAATATTCATCTTGGTTATTTATATTAACACCATATAATTTACTGTCATGAATGTGCATAAAAGATTAATTTATGTTTCTTACTGTGCTTATTCCTGATCTAACCAATTTCAAAGAGAAGATAGATATTTTCTTACAACCTCTAATTGTTGAGTTGAATGCATTATGGAATGTAGGGTCAGTGACTTATTATGTTGCAAGTAAAATTAGTTTTAGATTACATGCTACATTATTATGGATGATCAATGATTTTCTAGTATACTCAATGTTGTCAAAAATGGAGTATGACTGGTAAATTAGCATGTCCACATTGCATGAAAGAGTCCGATGCATTTTCAGTATCTTGTAGTGGGAAGGTATCTTGGTTTGATAATCACCATAAATTTTTACCAATTGATCACCCTTTTAAATGAAATAAAAAAAATTCTAAAGAATGTGTAGTCAAAAAACTTGCCCCAATAGTAATGCTTCAGGTGAAGAAATCATTAAACAAATAGACAGTTATGGATTTATACCAGTATTTCAACCTGGTTCTGATGAGATAAATAAAGACATTGTTTATATATGCAAGTGTAATTGGAAGAAAAGGAGCATTTTTTGGGAGCTGTCATATTAGAAGTATCTACTCATTCGATATAATTTAGATATGATATATATAGAGAAAAATTTCTTCGATAATATCTTCAACACTGTGATGAATGTGCCTGAAAGAACTAAAGATGTTGCAAAATCATATAAGGAATTAAAAGAACTAGGAAATAAAGCAGAGTTGCATCAGAATAAAATAACCAATAAATTCCAAAGGCTTGTTATATATTGGACAAAGATGGTAAACAAGTTTTATATGGTTGGTTAAAAGAAATTAAATTCCCAGATGGGTTTGTATCAAATATGACTCGATGAGTGGATATGAACAAGTTAAAAATATTTGGAATGAAGAGTCATGACTGTCACATGTTCATGCAAAGACTTATTCCAATAGCTTTTCATGATTTACTTTCCAATAATGTTTGGCAAACACTTACGAAATTAAGTCTATTTTTTAGAGATTTGACAGTGAGATGTGTTGGGGATCTTGTGGCCGGCTAGAAAGAGGGTTTGATAGATGACACCTCCAATTGATCGCTTCCTACACTTGTTAGTTTGTGCAGCGGAATAATAATACAAAACAAACAAGCTAAAGACTAAGAAAGAGATGCAAACCATTAACAAGCTCATTTACGTGGTCCGGAGATAATTTGCTCATACTCCACGGCTATTTATAAGGTGGACGATCCCTCAATCTGTCAGTGGATTAGTTCCCGGCAAACTCCGGCTAGCTCAAGCCTCTTTGTGGATAGAGAAACCTCACCACAACACTCACCAAGACCTCTTGGATTACAAAGAACTCTTGAGCACTTGTTGACTACTAATTAGGGTTAACCACCACTAATTTCGTCAACCTTAACCAAGCTTCCAAGTCTTGGTTATATAGGCCACAGGTTGGAAAACCCTGCCTACTAGTCGATTGGTGAAAGTGCCAGTCGACTGCCCTCTATGGAGATTCAACTGTTACAACCCAACGACTCGATACCAGTCGACTGGTGACAACACCAGTCGACTGCTCCACACTGGTCGAGCGAACAGAAGCATTCTATTCACTCCAGTCGACTACCCAGTCGACTGCTATTTCTATCAATTGACTAGTACCTCGAGTACAGTCTCTCAACACTCGGACCTTCACCCTTACGACTCACTTGACTCTTCTTTGTTGTAGTCTTGACCTCTTGCCCTCAAGTCTACTTCCCTTAGCTCTCATCCCTTGGATGCATCCAAGCCCGCAGCTCATCCCCAATGTCATCCTTCGCGTATGCCTCAAAGTCGCTTCCCTCGGCCCTTATCCTTGCTGCCTTGTTCATGGTCTCTCGGATGCTCCATCCTTCATCGGACCCGAAACCATCAAGCTGAGTCATATGTATATTCTGCAAACCTGCACACTCACATACATATATCAAATAATAAGGGTGAACCTAACTTAAACTCTTTGCCCAAACACCAAAATACATGATCACATGGACTATTGAGATTACTCCAACAAGATGTATTATGAAAGTCGATATACTTTGGCTAGAAGCAGACATTCCTCTTATACTATGTAAGTTAGAGAGTATATTTTCATCTATTTTTTATTTAATGAAACATTTACCAATACATTTACCATATGAGGCACAAATAGCTGGTCATGTGCAGTACAGATAAATATATCCATTCGAATAGTTTTTGAGGAAATTAAAGAAATTTCTAATAAAGCAAGAATTGAGAGGACAATATGTAATGCTTATCTAATTAAAGAAGCAACTTTTTTTTTTTGCTCCTATTATTTTGTTGATAATGTGAAAACTAGACATCACAAGTATTGTAGAAATTCTGATGATCCTCAGCCGATAGACCCATCGGTACTTTTTATTTTCATAAAGTTTTGAGTCACAGGAGACCTAAGATCCATCAGACTTTGTTGATTAGATTTTTCTGAGATATGTTCAACTACAATTTAGTTTTTTTTATTTATCATACATAAACCATGTAAAATATATTTATTCTTTTTAATATTCTAATATGTTTATTTTTAAATATTATATTACTATATATTTCAAAAGTCCCTATTAATTTCTTTGATCATCATCGTTGTCATCATCATCATCATATGATATTCTATCCATGTATCTTTTTTATTACATGTAAAATTAGTTATAATGTAAATTTTTTTAATTATATATATGTTACACTTTTTTAATTATACATCATTCTAATTATAATCTATCATATTTGACTTTCTACAAGATTTTATATTACTACTTGTATATGGATATATTATTTAGAGTATTTTTTTTTATCATGATATGAATTTAGATATCTTATTCTATAAATTTAGATTTAGATACTTTATTATGACATCCTAGTTTTTATGGATTGTGTTTATTTGGATTTAGATACTTCTATCATGGTATGAATAGTTTAGTTTGTTTCTATGATTGTGTTTATGATTTATTTATATTGTGATTAGTTTAGATGATTTGTGTTTGTTGTATGTATGGATTGTGATAATATGAAATGTAACTGTATGTATGAATTGTGTTTGTATTGACATCATATGAAATGTAATTGTATGTATGGAAAATTGTAAATAGGGTATATTGTCAATATAAAATTTTCCTTGTTTTTTTTTAAATTATCGACAGAAACACTATTTCTGTTGGTAAATATTGATTCGACAATGATACGACGTTAATGTTTACCGACGGAATACTCTATTCCGTCAATAAACACTAACAAAATACTGTATTCCATATGTAAACACCAACGAAATTATCTATTTTGTCGGTAAACACTGACGAAATACTATATTTTGTCAGTAAATTCATATGGTAAATATTGACGGAAATAATATTTCATTGGTAAATCCATTTGGTATTTATTGACGGCATACTATATTCTGTCGGTAAACACCAGAGGTAGATCATCGTAGGGGTTGTACTGGGCTGTAGCCCAGCCTAGTTACCCAGCTAACTCTATTACCCAGTTCATTTTCTTAATAAGGTTTTACATTTTTTCCCCCTTCGCTGCTTTCTCTCCATGGCGTCGGTGATGAAGGGCGACAACGAGCAGCGATAATAATCTTCACGGCGAGTCGGCGACAATAAATCTAGATCTCAGGTAGTTCTTCGATTCTCTCTAGACTCTAGTTCTCTTCTCTTCTCAGTTTTTCCCTTCGTTACTTTCTCTGATTCTCTCCACGGCGCGTTGGTGATGAAGGGCGACAACAAACGAACAGGAGAGCAGCGACAATGATCTCCACAGCGAGTCGGCGACAACAAATCTAGATCTCAGGTAGTTCTTCGATTCTCTCTAGACACTAGTTCTCTTCTCTTCTCAGTTGTTCTGTTAAGATTTAAAATCATGGATCAGTAGATCACCATTCACCTCTATCCTCTGAGCCTCTCCCATGGACGGACGACCCTTGCGAAGAGAATAGTTAGCTGTCAACTCAATTGTCAAACTACGAATGCTTCATATGGGTCCTTCTCTAGCATGACCATTTGAGAGGCATTAGGCCATTAGCTATTTTCATCAAATGATCAAAAGGTTCTCTTTGGCTGCCTGATCAATCATCAAAGCTAAATAATGTTTTTATGAACCAAAATAGATGTAACAGTTAAAATTAACATGAAAACTAGCAAGGTTAGATGCCCATGATTGTCCCCTTTATCTATGTTTATTATTTAACAATATAAACTATACTTTTAAACCTTGTATTAATTAGGCCTAGTATTTACAAGTTGATTCTATTTCTAACACACTACCTCAAACTCACTAAAAATTATTATAAAAGGCTTTGTTGTTTTTCCAAACTAGAAATAGAACAGAAAGCTTCACCTTTTCTTTATTTTTTATGCAAAAAAACTTCACCTTTTCTATTTGATGTCAGATTGCCTATCTTTTATTTCCGTATATTTGCTTCTATTCACTGTGGACAATTAACTAATCAACTATTAATTCCTAGAACATATTATTAAAGAGCATGATTATTATAGACTTTGTTTTGCCAATTAAACCCTAAAACCCTACTCTTATTGTCTAGTAATCTATTAAATGAATAGAAGATGCTGTCATTTTTTTCACTATACTTGGTGGAGTTGTTGACTTATTGCCAAAAAAAAGCTAAATTGAAATTATTAGTATGCCTTATTGTCCACTTGAATTTTTATTTCTTACACTCATTTTTGTCTCTTGCATTGTAGATTTAAAATTGTGAACGCTGGTGTGATCTGAATTTGGTATCGAGCCATTCTTACTTTGAATTTTAACCTCAAGAAAGTAAGTTCTTTTATCTTTTTTATTATTTGCAATTTTGTTATTTTCTAGTATGAGTTGTAATCAATTATTATTTTAAAGTTGCTCTCTTGGTAGATTATGTTATTTTTTGAGTTATATAACCTTTAGGGTTTTATTTTAGTAAAAATTGTAATTTATAATTTATCTCAAGATATGCTTATACAAATCATTGTACTTTGAATTATAACTTGTTTATTTATATGATTGTTATTTTATTACTTATTTAGGGATATAACTTGAACTATTCCAAAATGGAACATCAATCTACTGCAAAGAAAGGAAAGATATCTTCTTTTTTTTTTAAGAAGATAGATCGTCAAACTAGTGAAAACACTTCAATTCCTATTGTCCCTACAATGCAACTTCAATCTAGTGAAAGTCTTCTAATTTCTAGTGTCCCAATTCCTACTATTTCCTCTCCCAGTAATGACCATCAGTCATCCTCTACTTGTATTGAACGAGATCCAGGAAAAAGAAAGCAGATATGTGAATATAATGTTAATGTACGAGATGAGATAAGACGATCATATCTAAAGATGGGGCCTTATCAACCAGATATGTTGGAGTATCTGACTATAAAATTTAGAAGTCAAAATCGTCGATTTCAACAAAAATGGTTCCAGAAATTTCATTGGTTAGAGTATTTGCCTTCAACAAATAAGGCATATTATTTTTATTATTTTCTTTTTTTGAATGATGTTAATTTGTCTAATATCTCAGCATTGGTCAATGAAGGATTTGACAATTGGAAAAGGGTAAATTAAGAAAAAAACATGTGCATTTCTTACTCATATTAGTTCTGCAGCCTCTTCGCCTCATACTATGTGCGAGAGAAGGGCTGAAAATTTGACGAAGCCCTCACAACATATTGATAGTGTGATGCATGCCCAATCTTAAGAGGAAAAAGAGAAAAATTGTTTGTGTTTAAAGACCTCAATTATAACTGTTCGTTGGCTAGCACTTCAAGGTTGTGCTTTTAGAGGTAACGATGAATCTCTATCTTCATCTAATCATGGAAATTTTCTTGAATTGGTGAAGGCTTTTGCACAAATGAGTACATAAATTGATAAAGTTGTACTTGAGAATGCTCCAAAAAATACCCAATATATCGCTCCAGAAATTCAGAAAGAAATTTTACATATTATGGCCAATAGAGTATGAAAGATGGTTCGTGAAGAAGTTGGAGATAAATACTTCTATATTCTTGTTGATGAAGCACAAGATATATCTAAACGGGAGTAAATGGCCATTATTTTGAGGTTTGTGAACAATCATGGGATTTTGACGGAAAGATTTTTTTCCATCAAAAGTGTTAATGACACTACCTCATTGAATTTGAAAAAAGAGATATCAAATGTTCTTATTCATCATGACCTCCAAGTTAAGAAAATTAGAGGCCAAGGATATGATGGTGTTGAAAATATGTTTTCTAAATGCATGATAGACGAATTAATTAAATGCGGTAAATACTTACAGCGATCTCCCGCAGATCCACAATTGGCAGTGGTGAAGACTCGCTGTCGGAAGAGCGATCACAATGTCGGAAAGCCCTCCGCAATTCCACAAACCAAATCCCGTCGCCTTGGATGTACTCCTCTTACTCTCGTCGCACGCTCGCGATTTCACACACCCGAGAGCATTGGACGTACCTCCTTTATATAGGGAAATCCACTAGGGGTATAATGGACCTTTCCATTATGTGTAGTGGGGAACATGGGCCACGTTCCCCACTATCCCCATTTCCAACATCTCCCACTCGTCCAAGGTAAGTCACTAAGACTAGTTCATTCAGGTAAGTCACAAAGACTTAATAAGTCACATAGACTATTAGAGAGTTTGGTCACATAGACTATATGAGAACATCCAATCCATACTTAGAGAAAATGGTTCGTGCGACAGCAAGCACATTGAGCGATAGTTGCTAAGAAGATTGTTACACCTTGACTTAGCCGCTCTTTGAGTAATCAATGCTAATAAAGTTGTTACACTTTACTTAGCTACTCAAATAAATTAGAGACACACTCTTTATGGCACTTAGCCACTTTCCTGGTGGCACATAGCCTTTATCCAGGATCCATCCAATCTTCAAGTGACACATAGTCATTATCTTGAAGATATCCATGTCTTGCTATTTACCCAGATTAAATAATTTTCATTTACATCGATATGAACATCTCTAATCCCTTATAATGACCATTATGTCATGAGCATGTTCCATATCCAATATTCACATTCATTTCCGTACATAACAGAAATGGGTCGACCAGTGAATAACAACAAAAGATGTAAATATATTTAATCTTCCTTTTTAGCTAGAATCAATTCATTTTAACCAGTCGCTTTCCTAGTTATGCTCCATAGACCGAATCATCCATAGCCATAGGATACACGCTAAAGTAGCAGACACTGATTAAAACTTCAAGTAGACAGCTAAATAGTCACTAAGGCAAAAATTGAGATTAACATATAATCTCAAAGGTCTCACATAGTAGAGAAATAAGGATTCATTCTCCTACTACCTTTATTGTCGCAATAGCACATGTGGTATGAATCACATGCTACGATATTATTCTCTTTACTAAAAAGAGTGCATGTTGTCTTCAAATTTAACATCGTACAGATTTCGATCTAGACATACCTAACGTCTAATCCTGAATTCAACATATGAATTCTAATCTGGCTTTCAACAGGTTTAGTAAATGGTGGGTTCATTTACTTCGATCATTATTTACACATAAATGATCTCATCTTGACACAATTATCAAGGCGACCTCAACTTATGAATCTGTCTCTAATTTCATAATTTCAGCTACGTAAGTTGTTTCATAAGTAACGGTCTTACCCCTATTTGTACTTAACAAACAGAGATGATTCTCCATGTGAGTGGACCAATCTCCACCTGCCAACATGCTCACCGAGATCTTACATGAATGTAACAAATACAACATATACACTGAATAAATTATGGCAAATGACACAATCATAACACAAAGTCTGATTGTTATTTCAATATTGTTACATTCTACGAAGTCCTAAAGACTTTACATGTTCTTTAAATGACTCTTTAGTCATTGGCTTAGTAAAAGGATCTGCAAGCATAACACGTGTAGGGACATACTCAAGAATGACTTTTCTTTTAGCTACAATATCCCTTACAAAATTATATTTAATTTTTATATGCTTGCCTTTGCTATGATATTTGGGATCCTTGGAAAAAACTATTGTGGCTTGACTGTCACAGTAGACAGTTACTGGACTCCCACTATCCTCAGCAATTTTCAGATGCTTCAGAAACCTTCTCAACCATACTGCTTCTTGCACAGCTGCTGAACATGCCACATATTCAGTTTCCATTGTCGACAAAGCTACACAAGCTTGTTTCTTACTATTTCAGGAGATGGCGCCACCATTCAGCAAGAATGCATAGCCTGATGTGGATTTTCTATCATCCAGGTCTCCAACCCAATCTTCATCTGAATAACCTTTCAGACTCATATCTGATCCTTGAAAACAGAGACAATAATTTGTTGTCGCCTTCAGATATCTGAATATCCTTTTTACTGCCTTCTAGTGTCTCGGTCCTGGGTTTGACTGGAAGCAACTGACCAAGCCCGCAACATAGCTGATATCGGGACGTGTACACAACATAGTGTACATCAAACTACCAATAGCACTGGCATATGATTTTTTATTCATCTCAGCTATTTCCTCTGGAGTTTTAGGACGCATACTCTTGCTCAACACAGTACCTTTCATAATAGGTGTATGTTCTATGTTGCAATTAGACATGCTGAAATAATGTAACATCTTATTTATATAAGACTCTTGTGACAGACCCAAAAGTCTTTTATGACGATCTCTTATGATCTTCACTCCTAAGATGTATTCAGCTTCTCCCATATCTGTTGTATCAAACTGTGATGACAGCCACTTCTTGACTTCATTCACATATCCTATGTCATTTCCAGCTATTAGCATATCATCAACATATAATGATAAAATGACATACTTTCCTTTTTCCTTTTTCAGGAAGACACAATGATCCTCATTGATCATCTTAAAACCATAAGATAAAACGACTTCGTTAAATCTTATGTTCCATTGTCTTGATGCTTGCTTTAGTCCATATATAGACTTTCTAAGTCTACATACTTTTTGCTCTTGGCCTTCAGCAATGAAACCTTCTGGTTGAACCATATAGATTTCTTCATCAAGATCACCATTAAGGAAAGCGGTTTTTACATCCATTTGATGTAATTTTAAGTCATAATGTGCCACAAAGACCAAAATAACTCTTATTGATACAAATATCTCTTCAAAGTCAATACCCTCCATTTGGGTATATCCTTTTGCAACTAAACGAGCTTTGTATCTGTTAATCGATCCATCTGCTTTCCTCTTTATTTTGAGAATCCATTTATTCCCAATAGCCCTTCGGCCCAGAGGAAGATCGACTAAGTCCCAAACATGATTTTGAATCATGGACTCCATCTCTTCAACCATTGCAGCTTTCCATTTTTCTTTAACTCTACATCCCAATGCATCCTCAATGGATTAAGTGTCACGCCCCAGAGGAGTCCCCGTCCGAAGAAATTTCGGCAGCATCTCCCCTGTACGGCGGACAATCTGAAACTTTCTACATATCTCCATACCTCAGCCACATGCGGTTGGAATAATAACAATAAATATAAAACATCACCACGCAGTTATATAATAGTAAACAAAACATCAATACTCTGACTCGAAATCCACCCTACTCCACTACACACGTAAAACTCAAAACCGACGAACTCACCTCTTCTGCCGTCCAGGCAGGCATGCAGTAGAATAAAAAAACCATCATCATCACAAAAATCCATACAACAACCAAGTATCCAAACAAACCAGGTCCACACATAATCAATAAATGCAAAACAAAACTAAACGATATATAAACCATCGAGGTCTGCAGAGATCTAGCACTACGTGCTGTGGGGACTAGCGACTGGAACTCCCTCCTGACAGCATCAACCTGAAAATAACGACAATGGAGGCGGGGTGAGTCCAACACTCAGCAGGTACAATTGATATGCAAAGTAAAGAAATAACACCTAGCACTAATCATGCGTACAATCTCCTGATAAAAGAAAGATAAAAATATGCATCTGTAGTAAACAGGAGAGAAACTGTACTAACCAGGACCTGAGTATAAGGACAAACAGTCCGAAAGGTATAGAAGACCTGTATGCATGTCAAACATAGGTATCCAAACAATATGCAGCATATAAATGCAACAATCACAATCACAAACAATAAATACATCATGCATATGATGCCAATGTCATGGTCACCCCTAACACCAGTCAGCCAACTCACCACATAAGTGGGACCAAGTGGGTAGGGCTGTGACGACCGTGCACTCAGCAACACTACTCCTGATGAGTGATCGAGTGGACGGGATGCTGTCGGAGTACATACGTACTCCTACCCCAAATCATAAATGGGGGAGCGCAATGCTCTCATCTCCCGGTACACTATGACGGGGAGGAATCTCTAACGTGCTACACGCTGCATCACACTACCCATGAGCGGATCAACGGAGCACCGGAAGAGTCAAACTGACATGCTACCACGCTGTGTCACGCTACCCATGAGCGTCACAACGGAGCACCGAACAGTGATGAAAACTGGCAAAGTGCTCGACAATAATGGAGCAATCTATCGCACAGCATGCGATCATGCAAACGGTGCATGTCACTAAGCATGGTAATATACTAAACCAACCTCTGGGCATATAACAATGGGCACCATAGTGAATAGATCAAATCAAGACATACTGATCAAAAAGGTATCAAACCTAGGTCCTGAACATGTGAAACATGGTTATATCACTACCCATGAGCATGATAGATCGGGTACAAGATCAATACGAGATGCAAACAAACAATCAATCAAACAGGTAACATGTATTGGGCAGTGATTAACCGAAACAAATAGGAAACACAATTAATGCAACATATTATTTTCATTACTAATCATATCAAAGACAATAAGTCAAAAGTACCTGCCTCCGATAAAATGGTCCAAATTTGACTCCGAGATACTCGTCTCGCGTCAAAGTCCTGTATCACGAATAGAAATATATTTTTATTTAGCTTCAATCATATAAATAGCTAAATAAAATCTCTTACACTAATTTAGGGCAAAAATCCTAATCCATAAACCTCGACCAACTAGGGTTAGCTTCTTAAACCCTAATTTGTTCCATTAGATTTTAAATCAATCAAATCTCACCTAATACATACATTTTTTTTTTATTTAGCATATACCCAATGAAATAGCTAAATAAAAATCCCTAACACAAAATAGGACAAACCCAAATAAACCCATAACATATCCCAACTCCATTTACTCATAACAACATAGATTTAAATAAATTTTTATACTCCTCATTTCTTATCCTTTCCTAGCTCCAATTTTATGTACGCTGTAACAAAAGAAATGACTTCCTCTACACCTTACCTCAAATCACAGCCAGGGATATTGCTGGAAATTGTGGCCGGAAATCACAGCGGCTGCCGGGGACACCTGCTGTCGTTCACCTATGAAGCAACCAGGACAAATTCTTATACCGTGACTAGATCCGAAGCAAGGAAGAACATGAACTGGAAATCAATAACTGAAGTCATACCACAACCCTAATTCCACACCACACCTCGACTAGGGCTTCCTGTGGCCGGCGGCGGCGCCTGGAAGAAGAGAAGAAGAAGACTTCGGCTTCGGCACTCACAGACGAGCGGCGTTGTACAGCAGCGTTTGCCGTCGCTCGCAGCAGTGGGAAGAGGAGTTCGGCTCGGGGGAAAGAAAAAAAATGAAGAAGATGAAAAGGAGGCTCGGCGGAGGGGTTGTATGCTCGAGGAGGAGTAACCGCCGCCGGCGGTTAGGGCAAGGAGGAGAAAGGAAGGGCGGCGTCGGGATGGCTCGGGTGCGCGAGGGAGAAAGAAAACGGGACGGCGAAAAAAAACAATAAAAAGAAAAAGGAAAAAGGGAAAAGAAATTAAAACTTTTCCTCATTAAAACAGGGTAGCCTAAACAGGCTTTTCCGAACCCTGTTTTTATCCCCGTAAACTCATCCATACGAGCTCCGAAAAATTCCCGAAAAATTTCCAAAAATTTCGGAAAATTCCCTTATTAATATTCGCCTATTTTTTCGGTATTTTACATTGAGGCTCGTCGTCGTCAATTGGAAGTGTAACCAATGCCTCATTCTCAATATCAAACCTCTTCTTAGGTTTGATCTTACGAACACTTCTCTGTAAGTTGGGCTGTTGAGAAGTCAACTTATGACTCGGCATATCACTCCCACTCGGTTGACTAGACTCAGGTATCCCTTTTGACACCTCTCTTGTTGATAATATTTCATCCTCCTCAAATAGAGGAACATTTTTATCAACATCACCTCTGATTGGGAACTCTGTTTCGAGAAAAGTCGCATCTCTCGAGTCTATTTCGGAGATGGTTCCATCTAGTTGCTCACCTATGAAAACATAACCTTTGGAGGTCTTATGATATCTTATAAAGATACATTTCTTACCTCTAGGCCCCAGTTTTTCATACTTGTGAGAACTATCATGAACATAAGCAGTTGACCCCCAGGGTCTCAGATTACTCAAATCTGGTTTTCTGCCTGTCCAACGTTCATATGGGGTAGATGGAACTGACTTTGAAGGCACTTTGTTAAGTATATAGGCTGTAGTTAATAATGCATCTCCCCAATAGGAAATTGGCAAATTAGCTTGCGCCATCATAGATCTAACCATTTCAAGAAGAGTCCTATTTCTTCTTTCAGCCACCCCATTTTGCTGTGGAGTTCCAGGGATTGTCAGCTATCTAATAATCCCTCTATCATTACATATTGTCTTGAACATATCAGACAAATACTCCCCACCACGGTCAATGCGTAAAGTCTTAACTTTACGTTCCGTTTGATTCTCAACTTCGTTCATATAACGAATGAAGCAATCTAATGCTTCGGATTTGTGAGAAATCAAATACACATGACCGAACCTAGAGAAATCATCAATAAATGTAATGAAATAGGAAGCTCCATGTCTAGCCTTCACATTCATTGGACCACAAATGTCCGAATGAATTAACTGCAATGTTGATTCAGATCTAATAGCCTTACCAAATGGTTTCCTAGTTGCTTTTCCAGCAAGACAATGCTCACATATAGACAATTGAATCTTAGCTCGAGTGCCTAATAGACCCTCTTTAGCTAATCGATTCATACGTTCTTGTCCTATGTGTCCTAATCTAGCATGCCAAACCTCATCAGTTATATCTGCATCACTAGTTAAAGCAATGTTTGAAAAACAACCATCAATAGCATAATTGACATATGGTTCTACATCAAGAACCATAAAACCATTTGTTAAAAAACCACATCCGATTGACACTGAGTCAATCTTAAGTTCAACAGACCGACTGTAAAAATTAATACAATACCCTAAATCAAGAAGACACGTAACGGAAACAAGATTCCGTCGAATTTCAGGAGCATACAAGACATCATGTAGAAATAAAACTCTACCACCACGTAGGTTGAGTTTGCAAGTGCCGACTCCTTTGACTTCAACTCTTGCATTATTTCCCACATAGATCCACTTGTTGCCAGCTGGTACCTGACGGTACTCAACAAATGTAACTCGTTCCCGAGCTACATGGTTGGTTGCTCCCGAATCTATAATCCACAAAGGATAAGAATCAGCTAACAACACTGAACTAGCAACAAAATACTCTTGAAAAGAAGACACACTTGGATTTACCTTTTTCGGCTCAGTGCATTCCCGAGCAAAGTGGCCCTTTTTGCCACAGTTAAAACAAGTCAACTTGTTTTTAGGTTTCTTTCCAGTCTTCTTGACTATCTTCTTGATTGGGCCCTGTCCCACACCAGCAGCTTCCTTCTTCTTTCCCTTCCCTTTCTTGAACCATTTCTTTTTCTTGGATCCATATGATCCTGCAGAACCTACAGCCACATAGGCTTGTCCAGAAATCCTTGCGGATTCAACTCTCTCCGCCTCCAATTCTACATGGCGTGAGACGTCAGTGAAAGTCTTGATACTCTCACTGTGAGTTAAGGTCTGCTTCATGGTCTCCCAAGAATCTGGAAGTGAACGAATAACTGCTTGAACCTGTTGTTCATCAGTCAACTCATGACCAGCAGTTTTAAGCTCCCGAATCATGTTCGACATCTCCCTGAGGTGTTGAACCATTGACACATTCGGACGCTTTTTGTAGCTGTCAAATTTAATTGTCAGCTGTCGAAGCTTGCTCAGACTTACTCCACTGTATTTTTCTTTAAGGGCAACCCAGACTTCATGAGCCGTAAGATATGACTCATATTCAAAAGCTAGGTCGTCTACCATTGAACTAATCAATATACCCTTTGCAGTGGAGTCCTTTTTCTTCCATGCCTTATAGGCATCAAGATCTCGTCTATGTTGTGCAGTGGGACCATCTACAGGTACATCCATAACCTGATTTACAGCCTCTAGAACTTCTTGTTCCTCAAGTACATATTGTATCTTGAGGTGCCAGATCTTGTAGTTATCCCCATTAAGTTTTTCACCTTTGTTGAGTTCAGCTATTATGTTTTTGGTTGCCATAATCTATCATAAATAAACACATTATTTAGTATTCAGTGTAAATCATATGTATGCAATTTATGATTGACTTAATATTACTTTGAGTTGGTTTACAAAATCAAGTGACAACAGTATTCTCACTCATCATCCGTATGACCAATCAAATTAATATTAATCAATTCTATTACATACATCCCTACAAATGAACTAATCATTTATAATATCATGAATTCATTAATTAAATGAACTAATCATTTAACATATCATGTATTTTTTTTAATTAAATGTACTAATCATTTAATATATCATGAACTAATCATGAATCATGTCAAGCAAACAGCATAAATAAATGAACATATCATTAATATAAAATTATGCTACAAATTGTTAATATATAACCAACTGACATGAATGAAATAGACTAACTATTGTTCATACAAAATGACAATAAAAATAACAGAACTCTAATAAACTAGATAGGCAACTACCACTCCCACTAGGACAGACACTAGTGCAGTGGCTAATATAATCCCTCTCAGCCTGGACTCATTTGGGGTAATCCCAGGCATGACAGCTTCAAGATTTCCAATTGGATCCACAATTGGATCCTCTTCTGGTTCCTCCTCAATCATTTCCGGGTCCTCTTCGAACTCTTCCGGATCCTCTTCAGTCATATGATGAAGCAGCTCCTCACATAATACAGAATATGTGACGCGTCCTTGATGACGCCCCCAAATATAGTCTGCTATCATCCTAGGATTTTCTAGCAATGATTGCATCAAAGCCCAAATCCTATAACTGTCGAGGACTGGAAACTCTTCTCGCTCAAGTTTCCAAAACAGATCATCAAGCCGTCCAATGTGTCCATCGACTCCATAAGCAGAGTTATACTCTATCTCCTGAATCTCCTCCCTGAGCTGATTTCGTCGCACTTCGCGACGAGTCAATGTGGTAATCGTCCGTGCCATCTGAAAAATTGAAAATAAATAAGTCAGTACAAAACCGACTAACCAGTACAAAACCGGCTTATTTCAATTTATACAGGCATAGTACCAACATAATAAATCAAGAAAAACAAATCTTCTCGATTTTCAGGAGTTAAGTCGACAATTAGAACTAATCTAATTGGTCAGATCCATTGGATCGGTTGATTAGGGATCCAGATCCTAAGCTTGGTCCATTGTCTTTAATTAGAACTAATCTAATTGGACAGGGAATTTTGTACCTATGTTCTGTTACTTTTTCTCTAAGTCCATTTCAACCAATTTCAGACTTATTGATCAAACTCAGGTCTGTTTGATCAAACCAATGCCCATTGGTTTAAGTCCGATCAATTAGAACAAATCTAATTGTTATGATCAAATCTGACCTATTAGAACAAATCTGGTCATTTGATCATATTTGGTCTATGCTCTAATTAATCAACCCAAATTAATTTGGGGTTGAATCAAATTGGTTTAATTAAACCCAATGATTTAATCTAAACCGGGTCTAATTGGACCAACCAATTTAAACCCACCTAATTAATTAAAATTAGACCAACAATCATAATTTTAATTAATTTTAACATGCATTATTTATATAATATAAATAATCCTTTTTTTTAAACACGTAAGTTTAAAAAAAATATCTTTAAAATCTATGCATGTTACCTGTTCGGATCGAAATCAAAAAATTTCGTTTTCATTTTTTTTTTTAATAGAACTTATCCTAAAAAAAAAAAAACCGAACTTTGTGCCTCTGTTTTCTCTGCAACACCCACGTCCCACGTTGTGCACATCGTGCACATTGCGCACGCCACACACGTTACCACGCCGCCTTCTTCAATCAAACCGCGTAAACCGCCCACGCCGCGACGGACACGGTCGCCGGTCATGTCTACCTTCTGCCGGTGCCAGTCGATCCTTTCCGGTACCAAAATCTAATCAATTTTAGGCTCGACGAGATTGCCGACAGTGGTTCTGCCTGTCCTAGCCACCAACACATAGCCGGTCAACCAGGATGCCTACGACGGCCATGAACTGTCATCACCGGCAAATCCAGCGGTCTAGATTTTACAAATTTGGCATAGCGTGTATGCTACGACACATTAGTCGTGCAAAATAGCGACGTGCAATAACAAAGCAAGAAAACATCCGTACAACGATTTTACAATTCATCTCTAAGCATTTAGAAATAATTACGTGCTCTGATACCATTGTTGAAAATATGTTTTCTAAATGCATGATAGACGAATTAATTAAATGCAGTAAATACTTACAACGATCTCCCGCAGATCCGCAATCGGCAGTGGTGAAGACTCGCTGTCGGAAGAGTGATCACAATGTCGGAAAGCCCTCCGCAATTCCACAAACCAAATCCCGTCGCCTTGGATGTACTCCTCTTACTCTCGTCGCACGCTCACGATTTCACACACCCGAGAGCCTTGGACGTACCTCCTTTATATAGGGAAATCCACTAGGGGTATAATGGACCTTTCCATTATGTGTAGTGGGGAACATGGGCCACATTCCCCACTATCCCCATTTCCAACAGATGGTGCTAGCAATATATGTGACACATGGAATGGACTCAGGCATTATTTCTTAGAGATTGTCCCTATGCATATTATATCCACTATTTTGCCCATCGATTACAATTGACATTGGTTTCTACAGCTAAGGATGTCAGTATTATTTGAGAATTCTTTTCTCATTTGGATAATATTATTAATATTGCCACTTCTTCTACTAAGCACATTGTTGAGTTACATTTTGCACAGAGAAATGAAATTGAGTATATGTTGGCAACTGGAGAATGCATTTCTAGAAGTGGGGCCAATCAGATTGGTAATTTGCAATGAGCAGGAACTACTCGTTGGAGTTCTCACTATGACTCAGTAAAAAGCTTGATAGGTATGTATGCTGCAACTTGTAAAGTTTTGAAATTCTTAGTGAACATTCTCCAAATGGAAGACCTAAGGCTGATGTTCAGGGGATTTATAGAAACATGGTAAGCTTAGAATTCGTGTTTATTTTGCACTTAATGCATAAAATTATGAGAACAACAGATACTTTTTGTCAAATTCTTCAAAGAAAATCTCAAGATATTTTGACTGCTATTGCATTTGTCTCTACTACCAAAACTATCCTTCAAAAACTTAGAGAATGCGGATAGGAAGAATTTTTTTATTAAGTGAAAGTTTTTTGTTCGAGAAATGAAATTGATCTGCCTGACCTTGATTGTCCATATAAGATCGGTTGTTTTCATCAGCAAACTACAATTGAGCATCATTACCACTTTGATGTTTTTAATGTAGCAATAGATTTCATCTTAATAGAGTTAAATGTTGGGCGTTATACTTGGCAGACGAAAGGGTTCGTCCCTTTCGCTGCCGCAAATGGCAGTTTGCTGGAAACGCCAAGGAGACGAAGGGGCGTCCTTTCCCCTTCGTCTTCCTTAGCCTTCTTATAAAAGGCGTCCAAGGAAATCAGAGAGGGCAGAGGTTGATGCGAAGGTAATCAGCGAGTAGAGGCGTGAGGTGATCAGTGAGCAAAGAGAGAACGGCTAGGGACGGGATTTGGTTTGTGGAAGAGTCCGAGAAGGTTCCGTGTGGTGATCTTCTCGGCGACAGCAGCAGCGACGTCTCCGGTGGTTCATCGACGACTTCATCAACCGATGTCTTCGGTTGCGGTTCTTCGGGAGATCAATGTGAGTGTTTATGGTTTCCGCATTATTATTTTAATTATTTCGTTTAAGTTTTCATGCTCTCAAAACTAACAACAATGGTATCAGAGCATGTATAGTTTTGACAGCATGAAAAACGACGCCGAAAAGCTCATGTTTTTTCTTCTTCTGTTGCGAAGAAGAAGATGAACAGTGAATTGAATCGATTGAAATTTCATTTCAATCGATTCAAAAATCGCGAACAGCGTGTATTTTTTGTTTGAATCGATTGTTCAATCGATTCAAATATTTGAATCGATTAAATAAAGAATTGAATCGATTCAATTGACGGCACAGTGCTTTGTTGAATCGATTCGTCAATCGATTAAAAATCATGCACAGTAATATTTTCGATATTTGAATCGATTCATTTCAAAATCTGAATCGATTAAAGATCGAATGAAAAAGGAATGAACAGTGCTTGTATTTGACGAAGCACAGTGCGACATGCAAATTTTTTTTATTTTTGAATCGATTCAATTACGAATTTGAATCGATTAAATATATAAAAAAAAAAAAACGTGTAAGCAAAAAAAAGGGCATGCACACCTTTTTTTTTCCGAACAGTAGGTATATTTGATTAAATATTTTTATTAATTAATTAAATACATATAGTAAATGTGTTATTAATTAATAAATAAATATTTAATTAAATTATGGTTCAATTTACAGAAAATAGAACCCTACCAACTTGATCAATCAAACCCAGGTCTAGTTTAAATTATTAATTGATTTAGGCAGACCAATTTGATTCAATGATACCTAAAGCTGGTTTAAATTATTTGTTGGTTTAACCAGTCCGGTTTATTATTGAATTAATTGGGTATTCTTGATTACAGAAGTTGGGTTGATCAAATATGACCGGATTAGTTCCGTTGTGTCAAATTTGATCAGAAACATTGGATTTGTTCTAATGAGTCAGACTTAATTCAATGGGCAATTGAATAAATCAAACGGACCTGAGTTTGATTAATAAGTCTGTGATTGACTCAAATGGGCTTAAACGAAAACAGAACATAGGTCCAATTAGATTAGTTCTAATGAGGACAATAGATTAAGCTTAAGATTCGGATTTATGATCGACCAATCCAATGTGTCAGTCACATAAGACTCCCCAAAATAAGGAAATTTGTTTTTCTTAATTGCTTGTGTATACTGTATATTTTGTTCTATATGTGGGAATTGAATTTGACCGATTTTGTACTGGTCAGTCGGTTTTGTACTGACATCATGTTTTTCAATTCCAGATACAAAGAACGATATACACGATGACTGGTCGCTATGAACGACAACATGAGCTGTGGGAGGAGATCAAGAAGCTGGAATATGACCCGGATCACGGAGTCGGTAGGCTTATTGGTCGGCTCGATTGGTTGTTCTGGAATCTCGAGCAAGAAGGGTATCCCGTTCAGGAAACAGAAAGAAGATTTTCTCTGGTTTATTCATTATCGGAATATCTGAGGCAGATAGCATTCCAACTTTGGGATGATTCTGATGGGCACATCTCATACTCAGAGATGTGCAGACAGCTACTTCATCTGCAATGGGGTCCTGATGAATCTGAAGAGGATCCAGAAATGGAATCTGAAGATTTAGAGGAGGATCCAAATCCTGTAGAATCTGAAGATGATCTTGAAATGAACCTTGAAGAATTTGAAGAGGATCCAGAAATGGATCCTGAAGATTCTGAGGAAGATCCAGAGATGGATTCCGAGGACGATCCAGAGATGGATCCTGAGGAGGATCTAGAGATGGATCCCGAAGGATCAGAGGAGGATCCTCAGGAGTGTGTAGAAGATCCAGAGATGGATCTGATGGATACATCTGAGGCTGATCCACCTATCATAGAATCTGGGAGAAACGAGATGCAATTACCCACTGCTCTAGTATTTATCCTAGTGGGAGTAGTGCTAGCTTATCTAGTTTATTAGTGTTCTGTTACTGTCGTTATGTACGAACAGTGTTAGCTCATCTAGTTTTTGAGTCATGTAATAATTTCTGTTGGTTTGTACAAACAGAATTATATAATAAAAGTTATGTTATATGTTAACTAACTTAGAAATGATTAGTTCATTTCATGATATGATTAGTTCATATAAATATGATTCGTTCATATAAAATGATTTGTTCATTAGTTGGGATATGTGTAATATAATTGATCAGTGTTGATTAGATTAGAACATACAAATGATGAGTGGAAACAATGTTATCACTTGATTTTGTAAACTAACTCTAATTTATACTGAGTCAATAAATAGTTGCACATATATGAATTACACTGAAATAATAAATAATTTGTTTATTTATGTAGATCATGACAACTAAAAATATCATAGCTGAACTCAATAAGGGTGAGAAATTATATGGGGAAAACTACAAAATCTGGCACCTCAAGATACAATATGTTCTTGAGGAACAAGAAGTTCTGGAGGCTGTAAACCAAATCATGGAGGAACCGGTTGATGGTTCCACAGCACAACACAGACGTGACCTTGATGCCTATAAGGCATGGAAAAGGAAGGACTCCATTGCTAAGGGTATATTGATTAGTTCAATGGTGGATGACCTGGTATTTGAGTATGAGCCATTACCATCGGCTCATGCTGTCTGGGTAGCCCTTAGAGAGAAGTACAGTGGAGTCAGTCTGAGTAAGCTCCGTCAGCTGACTATCAAGTTTGATAGTTGTAAGAAGCGCTCGAATGTTACCATGGCCCAACATCTCAGGGAGATGGGTAACATGATTCGAGAGCTGAAGACTGCAGGTTATACGTTGACCGATGAACAACAGGTTCAGGCAGTTATCCGTTCCCTTCCTGATTCTTGGGAAACGATGAAACAGAACCTGACCCATAGTGAGAGTATCAAGACTTTCACTGATGTCTCACGCCATGTGGAACTTGAGGCGGAGAGGATTGAATCCGCAAGGATTTCGGGTCAAGCTTTTGTAGCTGAAGGTTCTGGTTCCAAGAATAAGAACAAGTGGTTCAAGAAAGGAAAGGGGAAAGGAAAGGAGGTTAATGCTGTTGCTGCAAAAAACCAAATCAAGAAGAAAGGAAAGAAAAATGGACAAAAACCTAGGAGCAAGTTGACCTGCTTCAATTGTGGCAAGAAGGGTCATTTTGCTCGGGATTGTACTGAGCCTAAAAAGGTAAATCCATTTTTGTCTTCTTTCCATGAGCAATATGTTGCAAGTACAGTGTTGTTAGCTGATTCGTATCCTTTGTGGATTGTAGATTCAGGAGCAACGAACCACGTAGCTCGTGATCGAGCTACATATGTGGAGTACCGTCAGCTACCTGCTGGCAACAAATGGATATATGTAGGAAACAATGCAAGAATAGAAGTCAAAGGACTTGGCACTTGCAAGCTCAACCTATGTGGTGGAGGCACCTTGTTTCTACATGATGTCCTGTACTCTCCTGAGATTCGACGGAATCTGGTTTCCGTTATTTGTCTTCTTGATTTAGATTACAATGTAAATTTTTATAGCCGTTGTGTGGAACTTCGAATTAACTCTGTGTTAATTGGATATGGTTATGTAACAAATGGTTTTATGGTTCTTGATGTAGAACCAAATAATAATAGTTGTTTTTCAAACATTGCTCTTACTAGTAATGCTGATGTTAATGATGAAATTTGGCATGCTAGATTGGGACATATAGGACAAGAACGAATGAATAGATTAGCTAAGGAGGGCCTATTAGGAACTCATGCTAAGATTAACTTGTCTATATGTGAGCATTGTCTTGCTGGAAAAACGACTAGGAAACCATTTGGTAAGGCTATTAGGGCTGAATCACCATTGCAATTAATTCATTCGGATATTTGTGGTCCAATGAATGTGAAGGCTAGAAATGAGAGTTCTTATTTCATTACATTTATCGATGACTTCACACGTTTTGGTCATGTGTATTTGATTTCTCACAAATCTGAAGCATTGGATTGCTTTATTCGTTACTTGAACGAAGTTGAGAATCAATTGGAACGTAAGGTTAAAACCTTGCGCACTGACCGTGGAGGAGAATATTTGTCTGATCAGTTCAAGACAATGTGTAATGAGAAAGGGATTATTAGACAGCTAACTATCCCTGGAACTCCACAGCAAAATGGGGTTGCTGAAAGAAGAAATAGGACTCTTCTTGAAATGGTTAGGTCTATGATGGCGCAAGCTAATTTGCCAATCTCCTATTGGGGAGATGCATTACTAGTAGTGACCTATATACTTAACAAAGTGCCTTCAAAGTCAGTTCCATCTACCCCACATGAACGTTGGATAGGTAGAAAATCAGATTTGAGTAATCTGAGACCTTGGGGGTCAGCTGCCTACATTCATGATAAGACTCACGAATATGGAAAACTAGGACCCAGACGTAAGAAGTGTATCTTTATAAGGTACTTTGAGACCTCTAAGGGTTATGTTTTTATTGGCGAGCGACAAGATGGAACCATCTCTGAAATAGAGTCAAGAGATGCTACTTTTCTAGAAACTGAGTTCCCAACACGAGGTGAAGTTGATAAGACAATTCCTCTATATGAGATAGAGGAGGAGGATAATGTTCCTTTATCAACGAATCAGGAGATGCCTGAATCTAGTCAACCGAGTGGAAGTAATTTGCCACTGAATGAGTCAATTTCTCAACAGTTTAACCTTCGAAGAAGTAGTCGTCAGATTATTCCTCGAAGAAGGTTTGATATTGAGAATGAGGCATTAATGGTTCTCCCAGTTGACGATGAGGAATCTCGAACAGTTGAGGAAGCTTTGAGCAGCTCAGTTAGAAAAGAATGGAAAGTTGCAATGGATGAAGAAATGGAGTCAATGAGAAAGAATCAAGTTTGGGATTTAGTCGATCTTCCTCCGAGCCGAAGGGCTATTGGGAATAAGTGGATTCTCAAAGTAAAGAGGAAAGCAGATGGATCGATTAATCGATACAAAGCTCGATTAGTTGCAAAAGGATATACCCAAATGGAGGGTATTGACTTTGAAGAGACATTCTCCCTAGTTGTGAAGTTTGTGTCAATACGTGTCATCCTAGCTATGTAGCACACTATGACATGGAATTACATCAGATGGATGTAAAAACGGCTTTCCTTAATGGAAATCTTGATGAAGAAATCTATATGGTACAACCAGAAGGTTATGTTGCTGAAGGCCAAGAGAAAAGAGTATGTAGATTTCGAAAGTCTATATATGGGCTAAAGCAAGCATCAAGACAATGGAACATAAGATTTAATGAAGTAATATTATCTTATGGTTTCGAAATGATCAATGAGGATCATTCTGTTTACCTAAGAAAGGAAAAAGGAAAGCTTATCATTTTATCATTATATGTTGATGATATGCTAATAGCTGGAAGTGACATAAACTGTGTGATAGAAGTCAAAAGTTGGCTTTCATCACAATTTGACATAATAGATATAGGAGAAGCAGAGTACATCTTAGGAGTGAAGATCGTTAGAGACCGATCAAAGAGGCTTTTGGGTTTGTCTCAAGAAGCTTATATCACTAAGATGCTGCAACACTTCAATATGTCAGATTGCAACATTGAACAGATGCCTATTGCGAAAGGTACTGTCTTGAGCAAAAGTATGTATCCCAAGACTCCTGAGGAAATAGCCGAAATGAAGAAGAAACCATATGCCAGTGCTATTGGTAGTTTGATGTACACTATGTTGTGTACTCGTCCCGATATAAGCTATGCTGTTGGCTTAGTTAGTCGTTTCCAGTCAAACCCAGGATCGAGACACTGGAAAGCGGTGAAGAGGATATTCAGATATCTTAAAGGAACAGCTGATTATTGCCTCTGTTTCCAAGGATCAGATATGAGCCTAAGTGGCTACTCAGATGCAGATTGGGCTGGGGACCTTGATGACAGAAAATCCACATCTGGCTATGTCTTCTTGCTGAATGATGGCGCCATCTCATGGAATAGCAAGAAGCAGGCTTGTGTAGCCTTGTCGACAATGGAAGCTGAGTATGTGGCTTGTGCAGCGGCTGTGCAAGAGGCTGTCTGGCTAAGAAGGTTCCTGAAGCATCTGAGGATTGCTGAGGATAGTGGGAGTCCTGTTACTGTGTACTGTGACAGTCAAGCTGCGATAGCTTTTTCCAAGGATCCCAAATACCACAGCAAAGGCAAGCACATAGAAATTAAGTATAATTTTGTAAGGGATATTGTTGACAAGAAAAAGATTATTCTTGAGTACATCCCTACACGAAAAATGCTTGCTGATCCTTTTACTAAGCCATTGACTAAAGAGTCATTTCATGGGCATATGAAGTCTTTGGGACTTCGGAGAATGTAACAATTGTAAAGACATTTTGATAAATGAAAATTTTCATGATCTATTCAGTGTATATGTCTTGGTTACATTCGAATAAAAGTTTCGATAAGCATGTTGGCAGCTTGGGATTGGTCCACTCACATGGACAATCATCTCTATTTGTTAAGTACGAATAGAGGTAAGACCATTGCTTATGGGACATCTTTTGTAGTTGTGAATAGAGACATACCCATAAGTTAAGGTCACCTTGATATTTGTGTCAAGATGAGATCATTTGTGTAATGATTGGAGTAAATGCACCCACCATTTACTAAATATGCTTGAAGCCAGATTAGAATTCATATGTTGAATTCAAGATTAGACATTGGGAATGTCTAGATCGAAATCTGTATGATGTTAAATTTGGAAAAAACATGCGCTCTTTTTTGTAAAGAGAATAACATCGTAGCATGTGATTCATACCACATGTGCTATGGCGACAAGAAGGGTTGTACGAGAATGAATCCCTGCTTCTCTACTATGTGAGACCCTTGAGATTATAAGTTAATCTCGATTTTACCCTAAGTGACTATTTAGCTGTCTACTTGAAGTTCTGATCAGTGTCTGCTACTTTAGCATGTTTCTATTGGCTATGGATGATTCGGTCTATGGAGCATAACTAGGAAAACAACTGATTAGAATGAATGGATTCTAGCTAAAAAGGAAGATAAAGATTGATTTACATCTGCAACATTTATTCACTGGTACCGGTTACATTTTTAGTTCAGTACATAAAATGTAATTGTGAATAATTTGTTTGATTGGAGGTGTTGAACATGCTCTTGACATATAGTCAACATGAGGGATTAGAGATGTTTATGATGATGTAAATAATTTAATCTGGGGTAAAGGCAAGTCATTTATGTCTATGATTCGTTCTATGGACATATATGTCTCTGATTTATTCTATGGAGCAGCTAAGTAAGGTGTGACAATCTTCTTAGCAATTGAATGCTCACTGTGCTTGCTGTCGCACGAACCATTTTCCCTAATGTATGGAATGGATGTTCTGATCTGGTCTTCGTGACTTGATTCTCATAAAGTCTGTGTGACTTATTTGGTCTTTGTGACTAAATTTTGCTCTGGTTTTCGTGACTTGATCTTCATAAAGTCTTCGTGACTTATTTGGTCTTTGTGACTAATTTCGCTCCAGTCTTCGTAACTTGATCACCTTGTAGTCTATGTGACTGACATGGTCTATGTGACCATATAGATTGACTTGGATGAGTGGGAGATGTTGGGCGTTATACTTGGCAGACGAAAGGGTTCGTCCCTTTCGCTGCCGCAAACGACAGTTTGCTGGAAACGCCAAGGAGACGAAGGGGCGTCCTTTCCCCTTCGTCTTCCTCAGCCTTCTTATAAAAGGCGTCCAAGGCAATCAGAGAGGGCAGAGGTTGATGCGAAGGTAATCAGCGAGTAGAGGCGTGAGGTGATCAGTGAGCAAAGAGAGAACGGCTAGGGACAGGATTTGGTTTGTGGAAGAGTCCGAGAAGGTTCCGTGTGGTGATCTTCTCGGTGACAGCAACAGCGACGTCTCCGGCGGTTCATCGGTGACTTCATCGACCGGCGTCTTCGGTTGCGGTTCTTCGGGAGATCAATGTGAGTGTTTATGATTTCCGCATTATTATTTTAATTACTTCGTTTAAGTTTTCATGCTCTCAAAACTACCAACATTAAATACTCGGTTCAATCAGTCATCAGTGGAACTTCTTTCTCTTAGTACAGCTTTAGATCTGAAAAATTCATTTGAATCAATTAACAGTGATGATATTTGCAAACTTGCAAAGAAATTTTATCCTGAAGATTTCACAGATCAAGGCATCATTGCTTTGGAATATGAATTGGTACATTATAAACTTGATGTGATGAAGAATTTGAAGGTTTCTATACTTGTTGAGTTATGTCAGCAATTGACTGAGAGTGGGCGATCAAAGGTTTATGTTATATTGACTAGATTGATTCATCTTATTTTGACGTTGCCTGTTTCTACCGTCACTGCTGAGCGAGCCTTTTCAGCAATTAAACATGTGAAGACGACACTTCGCAATAAAATGGAGGATGACTTTCTTGAAGATTGCTTGACACTCTATATTAAACGAGATTAACTAACGATATAGATGTAGATTCTATTATAGATGAATTTTATGTTTCAAAATCTAGTAGGACACAACTTTGTTGAACAATATATTGTAAATGACTTTTTATTATATACAATAATAATAATAATAATAATAATAATAATAATAATATATAATTTATTATATTAAGTCTAGCCCCCCCTAATTCTAATTCTTGGATCCGTCCATGTAAACACCAACAAAATACAATATTTCATCGGTAAATATGTTTGGTATTTACCAACGAAATACTCTATTCCATCGATAAAATTTAGTCGATAAATCCATTTGATAAATACCGAAGGGATTTATAATTTTGTCGGTACAAATATCGACAAAATTTTAATTTTTGTAGGTATATATCGACGAAATATAAATTTCGTTCGTAAAACTGTTTCCGACATATTATCACCAGTTTTTTTGTTGTAATTCCATCACTATACTAATATATCATCGGAATACCGATGAACTTTTTGTCGGTAATCGTGGTTTTTTTAATGTAATGTATGACCATAGAAAATTTTAATTATTATTATTGAATGCTTATATTAGAAGGAAATGCTAATGTAGATATTATGATAGCAAATGATAATTTACACACAATTTTTTATATTTATGTAAAAATTTAAAAGTGCACTTTATTTTTATTATTGTCAAAATAACATTGTATATTGAAAAACGATATTAAAAAAATTATCTTATTTTTTATTCTAAAAATACTTTTATTATAATTTTCCAATTACAATCTAAACTAATTTAAATAATTTTTAACAAGAATTACTTTAATAATTCTCTTATTTTCCATGTGTGAGCTGGCCTAGAAAAAATAAAAAAAATGGCACATGAAATTTAAAAAATATTTTAGGAATAAAAATATAATCATTAAATAATGTGCTCATAGGAGAAAAGTGTGCCATGAATCTTCAAAGTCAAACACAATCTACTTAAAATCGCTCTGTTCATGAAGTCATTTATGAAGAGCTATAGATAGATATAAACACAAAATGAGTTTTCTAGTGATTTACAAAACCCTTATTGCAATATATGACAAATTTATATCATTATATTAATTTATTTTATAGTATTATTGATATTTAATAAATTATCATTTCTTAGAGGCAACTAATGAGTTACTCCTTTGTATAATTTACTTGTGTACAAAATTTATTTTTAGCTTTTGATTAAAATAATTGATATAATTTGCAGAGTTTATCCATAAAATTTTTAAGATTTGATCCATCGTATTTAATGATCAATTTAAAATTTATATATGATATACATTCTAACAAATATTTCAAAGATAGAAAGATGTGGATAATTTTTTAGAAAAATTAGTCATGTTAAAGAAAAGTATGATGTACTCATTTATGTATAAATTTTGACATTAATCTTATAAGTTGCGATTGCGATGGTAGAAAGAATATTTTTAGTCATGAGAATTGTGAAAGATAAATAACATAATTCGAATAAGTAATCCGAATGAATAATAATTAGATGAATGATAATCTTATTAAAAAATAATTTGTAAGAAATTATTGTTCAAAGATTTTGAATTATGAAAACTCGACAAGGATAATTATAAAGTAATTATTTATGATACTTTATAATTCTAGTATTTTATATATTTTTTACTTTACCAATTTATACTATATTATTATCTAGCTTTTCCTTATACTATACCATGGTAACAGGTGGTTGAGTTCCATTCAGGGAAGATTTGAATTTTTCATAGTGCTGTTCCAAATAATCATGATGATAGGCCGCTTCAATAAGAATGAATTAATTATTTTTAGAATTAATCAGTTGGAAAAATTAAATACTTATTAATAAAAGCTACTCTAATATTAAGTAAAATTATTAATAAAGTACCTTTCGAGAATAATGAAAATAAAGAGTAACTTTATCATGCTACCTTATATATTTTTAGCCTTTTGAAATTTTGTGAAACGAGTATTGTATTTCAAATATAGGAGCCTTAATAACATTTACTGAAAATTATAGACTTTTAAGGTATTTGCCCTTGTATGTTTTGCTATTTGGAAGGCAACTCCTCCTTCGGCCGTTACCTTATCCACTTCGCCTTCCAGTTCCACCACACGCTGGCTCGCCGGCCCCAGCCCCAACCCCAACCCCGCCGAGCGCCGCTGCTAGCTCTGCACCGGCGTCTGAGGCGAGGGGAACCATCCGCCAATCCTCCACCAGATCTCCGTTCATATCTACTTCCTCGCCGACGGAGGCTGTGATATAAACAGCCGGCGAAGCCTAAGACTTGATTGACTCTCCGGCGCGAGGTTGCCACATATTTAGTCCACTTCACCTTCTTACCATATCCATCTCGGCGGACCGGATCTACAACCGGCGAGAGAGGCGGGGTCTCTCCGCTTCGCAATCGTCACAAGGCGGAACTGGATTGACGCGTTGAAGTGGTGGGTTGACGCTCCTCCCCTTGGAAATTCTCGATCCACCGAGTCAGGGGTCCGTGAAGCAGCATGTCGAACGCTCTGGTTAATGGCCTAGCCGGCGCCGGCGGAGGCATCATAGCTCAGATAATCACCTACCCTATTCAGACCGTAATGGCTCGTTCCATAGTCCATATTCTTTACTTTGTTGTCACGGATTCATCCTGCTATTGATTCATACATAAATGTAGGTGAATACTCGTCAACAGACCGAGAGGATTGCCAAGAAGACGTCGCAGGCCTCGGTCATTGGCGGCGGCCACCTCCCATCGTCAGGAGGAACCATCTCCGAAATGTTTCAGGTCTCCTTGTTCCTACCTTGTGCGCGCTTGCGTCTTGACCTCCACCTCAACACTGATTCCTTTTCCTCCTGCTGGGTTGCAGCTTATCAAAATGGAAGGTTGGGGAGGGCTGTACAGTGGCCTTAAGCCATCGCTAGTTGGCACTGCTACGTCTCAGGTCTGCCCTGTTTGCTTTCCCAACCCAATACTTAACTACACGAGCATTTCAACATGTACCCTTCCAGCCATACTTATTATAATCTACAACTCTTTAAAGCCTCACATTCTTTGGGAGAATAATGTGGTGTGAGATGATATCCAGGGAATATATTATTATTTCTACCAGTTACTGAAGAATAAGGCAGAGTCCATTGCTGCTGCCCGCAAGAAGAAAGGGCTTGGTGATGGAACTGTGGGTATGTTCTCTTGGCTTGTTGTCGCAGCTATTGCAGGGTGAGTATTATTCATGCCATAATATGGACATAAGTTCTATTTATGTGAAGATATTTTTCACCTACGACTCCTTCGATAACTCGACTTGTTATATATGTATACATTCAATCCTTGGACCTTCTATTGACTTGGTTTGCAAATTTATCATTACTGACAAAGGATGCCACAATTTCACCTTCTCTCTTATGAAATGATGGTCAATCTCTCTATGTTTTATCCTCTCATAAAATACTAGATTAGAAGCTAAGTGCATGGTAGCTTTATTATTTAACTGCATTCTAATCAGCAACTATTTAATCCAAACTCTCAAGTTGCTAGCACCATAATTATATAACCTATCTTTGCACTTGACTTGGTTATGACAGTTTACTTCTTTCTCTTCTAAGAGATCAGATTACCTTCTAGAAGAATAACAGCCCGATAGGGATTGTTTATCTAAGGGTGGACTATGTTCTATCATGGTATCCATTTGACTAAGGATCAATAGGTGACATTGGTTTGGTTCCTAGCATACTAGTCTCTTTTAGTGTATCAGGCATATTCATTGATATATGTAAATATCTTCCCCATGAGTAAGTAACTTCTGTATCAAAATAGTTGAGATTCACTAAGTTTTGATTTAAAAATGCTGATAGAGTACTCCAATTGTGTGATCCTAATGTTGTGTATATAGGTGATAAGAAAAATCATCTTTCTGACTAATAGTTATGTTTATAGTCATGAAAGACTGAAGATGGTAGAGCTAAATTTTCTAAATCAAGTTCTTAGAAATTGTTACAATCCACATAATCCTTAACTTGCACTTTATGTCAACCTAGCCTTGAGCAACAAAACCTAAAGGTTGCTACATATGGACCTCCATAGTAATTATTTAAAGTATAAATAAAGACATTCTTATTGTTGAGTTGATGAAAGGGCTAGTGAAAGGCAACCACCAAAGTGAGAAAGAGGTGAATTGAAGTAATCTTAGTTACGAGAAAAGATGTTAAAAATACTCTGCACTATAATTTAGAGTGTGTTCCTTAGCCATTAGGCAAGCTTACACCCCTCCTATAGTTTCATTGAGAGAGCATTTAATAGTGAAAAGTTACTTGCAACCCATTATTGATTTTCTTAGAGGAAGAAGAAGAAACTATGCCTTGTTAACGTGGACTGTCTCCATCTTACCAATCATTGCATGCGCAAACTAGGCTTTGTGAAGGCCTCTAAGATAGTTTTATGGATTTTACAGGAAGCTAAAAATGACAAAAATGCATAAGATATGTATGATAGTGAAGCATTAGATAAATGGAGAAAAAGTGTGTATAAAGTAGAGAATGTTTAAGTACCTTTCCAAATAGCAAGATGAAGGCATTAGCTATGGTGTGCTCAAATCTCGCTTTCAGCTATACACCTATGAAGGTGATTCATCTAAGGTGGATATTGTGGTGGCAGGAGGGATAGTAATGGTTATGAAGTACGAACATGAGATACCTCATGTTGACTTAGAAAGAGACGGTGAAGAGCTCAAAGAGAGTCAACTCCATGAAGATACATAAAGGGCAGCTCATGCATGAAGCTTCCGCCAAAGTAGATCGCAGGAAGGGATGAGACTGCCTTGAGTCTATTGTATGTAGCTAGACCCGACCACGGTTCAAAACTGATGATTCGACGGTTCTAGAAATATTGACCCTTAACCCTAATCTTCCAAGGTGATTATGGTTCATGATTCGGTTCATAGTTTGTGACGATTCAAGATTATAATTATTTAATTTTAAAAATTATAAATTTCTAAAAAAGAGTTTGCACTTATTTAAGTTGTATATATATCCTCTTAGGGCATGTTTGGTTAAAGGTTATTATTGGTAACCCTGGTTATCTACCTAAGGTTATGTTATTTAACCATATTTGTTTCAACTAATGAGTGGTTCCTAGGTAATGGAGAATGCCTATCACATCAACAAGTGGGGGTATATAATCTATAATGTAATTACCTTAGAAGTGTAAGGTTTTAAGTGATTCTGGGGTTAACAATTTTTTTTTGAAATTATCCTCTAATTTTTGCCCTTTCAGACAAAAATACACTTAAAGTTTTATCAAATCTCAATCCGCTAAAGATATAACCAAAACCCTAGCCGACTATTTCTCCCCCTTCGCACAAATCTCCTTCATTTCCATTTGCTTTGAAAACGTGGACTGGTTCTCACATCTCTGGATCCATTCATTTCAGAAGCTTGTTGTCAGAGAAGAGGTAAGTTCCTGCTTTAAATTTTTGGGCTTTTAACTCTCTTGTTCTACCTCCGGTTTTGGGATTTTCCACCTTGTTGGTTTCCTATTTGGTTCGTTGCCCTTAAACTAAGTTATACACTAAAACCTCCAAGCAAAGAAATTTTTGTTGCATTACCTAGGGTTGAATCAAACATTAGATTATATTTTATTTCCCATAATCTTGGTTATTTGATTAACTTGTAATCACATAACTAAGGTTATGCATGATAACTTGAACCAAATGCACCCTTAGAGTATAAGAACATTAAATTCAAGTTCATTAGTTATTGCAGTATTAAAATCTTTTATTTTGTTCTTTAAAAGTTATATTTCTTTTATTCTTTTTATAACTTTCGCACAATTAGAGCTTCTAAAAAGTCAAAAGTCAAAGTAAAAAGTCAAAAGTCAAAGTAGATCGAGAAGAATATTATATTAAATCCTAAATCATTTTTATTTTTTGATACTAATAATTTTTTTCTAATATTAATATTATTATATTTTAGTTGATAAGACATATATATCATATAAATGATATCTTTCAATTAATTTTATATATTTGATGATAGTCTTCACTATATATATAATTTTATTATTAAATAAATTATATTCCTTGATAAATTTATTATTAGATATATCATACCAGTCAAATAGTTTTATAAACTCAATATTGAATGAATAAAATGATAAAATAAGACCAATGAGTAATTAAGAGAGTTAAATGAGATTAATAAATTTAATGAGTTAAAGGTAAAACATTCCCACATTTAGAGAATTCAAGGAAAATAAGTTGTAAAATTATCTTTAATAGAAATTAATAGAAAGGTAGAATACTCCCACATCAAAGAATTCAAGATAAATAAATTGTAAAAATAACTTTAATAGAAAGGTAGAATAGCCCACATCAAAGAATTCAAGGTAAATAAATTGTAAAATTAGCTTTAATAGAAAGGCAAAATAGTCCCACATTAAAGAATTCAAGACAAATATATTAAAAAATTAACTTTAATAAAATAGTAGAATAGGTTAATTAATATTCAACCACACCATTAATATAACTAAAATATTATTAAATAAAAAGCTTTGATGAAAAAACTTTAAATAAAATTAAAAAAATTTAATGAACTGGAAGTTGAACCACTTATTCGCTGGGCCAGCCCTTGAGAGACGGGTTGTGTTGGATCGTGACGCACGTGAGAAGAGGGTGAATCACGTGATATTTTAAAACTTGTTTTCTTTTAAAAATTAAAAGCAGAGTAAGTAGCGGAAAACAAAAAAACCAAGACACAAGAAAACACAGGCGGTTTTTACTTGGTTCGGAGCTTTCGACGACTCCTACTCCAAGACCCAAATCCCGCGGACCTATTGATGGAGAATCCACTAAAAACCTCTTCCAGTTCCCTCGGAAGAGAGAATCGAGTACAAAAAGGTTAGGTCAAGTGCAACACACTGCACTTGCCCTTTTATAGTAATTAAGTACAAAAAGTTATCAACACTCTTATAGATCGAAATGAGAGCTCTTCTTGTGTTGATGTCTATCTGCCGGGCGCGACCGGAACTCCTCGGATCAGTTGTCGGACTCATTAGCTTCGTAGTAGAGTCGTAGCAGCAATCGGGAGTAGTTAGAAGCTTGAATGGATGTGCAGTAGCTCGTATGTAGTTATTGTTGCAAAGCTTCCTCGAAACTGCCTTATAAAGGGCTTGGAGGGTGCCTTCCAAAGGCCTTGAAGGCGCCTCCAATCGGATAAAATCTATCCCGAATTCGTTGTGCCTTATCTGCGAACCGGTCAAATTTTATCCGTGGAAGGCGCCTTTTATAGCCATGGAAGGCGCCTACTATGAACAGTACTGAGGCGCCTTCCATAGCCATGGAAGGTGCCTTCGGGTACTATTCACCCGAAGGCAGCTTTGCTTCTTTGCTTGCTTTCTTGCCCTGCAACAAATGTGTTAGTCTAAATACCCTGCAAGACAAGTGTTAGCACAAATATAATAAATAGAGTAATTAGTTCCTGACTTTCTAGGACTAGGAACTAGTCAAGGTCTCAGTTTAAGGATCCTAAATGGATCTAAATTGGACCGACGCCTACTGTTCCCTCAAATGGGGAACGTGTCCTCACCAAGTCATTCTCCTCCAGTGACTTATCTTAACTTACCATCTTGCCAGACATCTGATTATCCCGCCGACCTGTCTGGACTTCATGCCAGCTATCCAATCGACCGTTGACCTAGCTGGATTTTCCTATAACACTGAGTTAGCATAATAAATAAAATAGTAAAGTAAGACAGTGTTAACAGATTTTAAGATTCGCTAGTCTGATTGACCGCGCGCGGTTAATCGAAAACCAGTCGGTCATGTATAACCTAGGGTTACCTTCCCTAGGGCTGCTCAGCTTCACTCACTAGGACTTCTATTGCCTGGCTTCACTCACCCTTCCACCACCTAGCTTCACTCATTAGGGTCCGGCTTCACTCACCAGAACTTCCACCACCTAGCTTCACTCATTAGGGCCCAGCTTCACTCACCAAGACTTCCACTACCTAACTTCACTCACTAGGCCTGGACTTCCACTTTACCTAACCTCCAGTTAGGACTAGTCACTTAGTAGACTTTTCACCTGCCTATCCTTTGGGTAGGACTTATCTTTGCTAGCCATCTAGTCCTGACTAGACTTCTCTCTTCCAAACATCAAGTCTGTTTGGATCAACGCTTGGTCAAATTGACCAAATTTAGGTATATTGTCAAACATCGAAATCCTAGACGTCGATTGCACCAACAGGTTAGACCCATTGAACCAGGTCAAGGGTAACCGGGTCATTGAACCCGATCAAGGGTAATCGGATCATTGAACCCAGTCAAGGGTAACCAAGTTATTAACCTAGTTTTGGGTTCGAGCTCAAGGTCGAGTCTATATGTAGCCTTACCTTGCATTGTATGAGGTTTCTGGGACTCGAACTCGTGACTACAAAGTCACACGGCAACAACTTCAACGAAAATACATGAGTAGAGATAAATACATGGTGTGACCTTAGAGAGAAGCAACAATAGACATTCTGAATATGAGATTCACTGAGTAAAATATAGATAAAGAAAGTAGATAAAACAAAACACCTATGGTGGAAGAAAACATAGATCATCCCTGCTGGTGCTAAAAACACTAGCTAATCAAATCTGTATTTTGATATTGTCAAAGGTTCAAAGTTAAGACTTATTGTTGTTCTAATGAGCTTGAGTAAGTGTGTAAGGAAGTCTTGGTTGAGTGGACTAGGCAAAGAAGTCCTACTCGAGTGTACAGGGTAGAGAAGTCCTGGTCGAGTGGACTTGGCAGAAGATTTGGTAGATCAAGGATGTTGGGCAGAAGTCGTAGGGGTTAAGGACATTATGTGGGAAGCTCTAGGGTCGAGGACTGGATGTCTAGCGGGAAGTCCCAAAAGTCAAGATCAGATGTCGAGCAAAAGTCCAAACAGGTCTGGATAACCAGATATTTGAAAGGAACAGTATCATTTCGACCTATGGTTTCACGCGAAATTTAAAAATTAGGATCGGACAGTCCAAAATTGTCAAATTAAATTCCACTTTTATTATTATGTCTGTTGTGCTAACTCTATGATGCAGATAGGCGGCCAGAGTTAGGGGATTCCAGACGCCTAGAAGGGATCCAGGCGCTTAGAGGTTCGGGCAACCAGATAGGATCCATGTGCTTGGAATGCCTCGAACCTAGACACGCGATCAGTTTCCAAGCACTCGGGAGGGATCTAGGTGTCGGGAGGAATCTAGGTGCCTGAGAAGGGATAGAGGCAACTTGGATAGAGCTTTGACGAGATGTTGCCACGTCAGCGGTCCAAGTGCCCGGGAGTGATCTAGGCGCTTGGAGTTGGATAACTTAACGACGAAAGTGGATCGGATAAGCCTCAATGGAGACGCTTGGAGCTGGTCCATGATCCTGGAATATACTATAAAAAGATCCTTCTTTCAGGAGGTCAGAATAACATTCTTCCACGCTGAATGACTCTCGCACTGCTCTGAAACTCAGCTACGATGCTAAAGTGCTCCGACAACAAACCCTCAAACTTCTACTCTATAGTGTTGTGGGTGTTATTGTTCTTTTTATTAGTTTTCAAATTCTTGAACTTATCGATTGTTTAGTGGATTGCCCAATGAAAGCAATCAATATCCGCAGGCCTTGGACTAGTCGTCGCCGGTCTTTGAACCAAGTAAAAAGAAATTGTGTTAGCTTTATTTTTTTTTATTTCCGCTGCGTACTCTCTCTAGTTTTTAAAAAAATGTGAAAAAGCGCCGTGCTATTCACCCGTGCTTTCTTCGATCCTACAATCCCAAGGAAAGAGGACTTTGAAAGGAGCTTGCCCATGAAACAAATTAAATGATAATATGATTTATAAAATAACAAACAGTAGAAAAGCATCAACCTAGAAAAAAAAAGAATACATATACGTGGATGATCTCAACTAATTTTTCCTTTTGACTACACTATTCTGTTGATGCTGGTTGTGAGGTCAAGAAGAATAGTCTATAATATCTATACTCAAAAGAAATGATTGGAGAATACAAGAGAAACATTTAGTATTATCTTCATTAAACACTTTAGACACACGATTGAGTTTAGATCTTAGTGCAGGAATGGGAAAATAGAGTGAAAAGTTCAGATTGGTCTTTCATTTAAAACCATTTTATCTGAGAATGATCATCAATGGGAGTTACTTGAGAATAGTCATTAATGAAAGTTACAAAGTACTTAAATTCAAGAGTGAAATTGACACGTCTAAGATCTATCAAAATGAAAATGAATTAAAACTCAAGGTATAAATGCACACTTATGAACACTACTAGGGAATGAAGATTTAGTATTCCTTGATTGACATGATACCCTTAAGAGACTGAAGACTAGATGGACTAGCAACCATATGAATATTAGGAAGACCATGACTACTACATGTCTAAAGAAGTGATTGGGCCATCAAAAGTACAAAAGAAGATAAAGGCATAAGTTGGTACAATTCACAAGATTCATGCCCTACACAAATCACTTTTCTTGCCTTCGAATCTTGAATGAAAATGAAAATGACATTGAATATGAAAAGGATTTAGTATGCCCACTAACAGGTAATTGATTCAAGAAAATTCAAAGTTATAATACAAAGAATAGAGACTATAATGTGAAAAAGAAATCTTTTTGATGCCCTTCACCCACAAGTGGAGATCATTGTCTATTGTGACATTGTATGACATAGCGGTGGTACGTAGAGAAAGAGATGATGTTACCAAAATTGTACTCATTGCCCTTGAATATGGAACTTGAGAGGTGTATAAAGAGTAGGAAGTACATGTATCAATCACGTCATAGGCCAGAGAGTTGTCACCCTTATATAAATTCCTAGTCCGCGCCAAGTCTTGAAATAGGAGAGGAAATAAAAAAGAATGCTCATATGGCCGGGATCAATGAACTGTCAAAGGAGAGCAAGTAATTTGGCATTAATTTTCAACCATGTAACTCTAGTGGTCTTACGAATCTTGGTAGCTCAAGGTGGTGACGTATTTTGGGTGAATATAGCACGTGGTCCAAACTTGAACTGCTGTAGTTCACCAAGTTTATAGTTCTTTCCATTTACCTTCTCCTTGGTGATAATCATTGAGTCAGAAAGGCTGGAAAGATGCATGGTAGGAAGAACCAGGGAATCGACCAAGAAGGTAGTAGTGGAATCGACTAGGGAACAACGGACGAAATTTGCCGTTCCGCTTGACGCACGAAACCGGCATCGTGAGCCACTTTGTTTCGTGTGTCACTGTGTTCCTCGTAGCGGCGACGGGAGGAATCGCGTCGCGTGCTTCGCCAGCCAAGAATCGTCGGAGGATGCGAGCGAGGCTCACCAGAGGCGAGGGAGGCTCATCGGAGGCGAGGGAGGCTTACCGGAGGCGAGGGAGGCTCATCGGAGGCGTTGCGGGACGCCTCCGGATGAATCGCAGGACCTCCAATCCTCTTTGCAAAACTGCAGAAGATTTGGAGGCATCAGAGGCGGAGTCGGAGGCGTCGCGGGACGCTTCCGGCGCCACAGGAAGCGTCACTGGACGCCTCTGATGCCGGTGGACGCCTCGCCCGCCGCCTTCGACACCGCCCGACGCCTCGCCTGCCACCTCATTTTCAATGCTCTTCAAAATTTGTCAAAAAATTTTGGCATTTAAAAATCTAGCATTTAAATTAATTTAAAACTTTTGTGTTATTTCTTTTCTAAACTCAGATTAAATTATCCAATAAAATTAAAAAAATATATTTAAAATTAAAAAAATATTAATTAATATTTTGAAAATTAGTTTTATTGATTTAAATTTTATTTAAAAGTTCTATAAAAAAATTTAAAAAATCTAAAAAATCATATTTATATTATGATAATTAAAAAAAATATTTTGTATTTTTTTAATGTTTTACATAATTATTTAAATTATTTTTTAAATATATATTATTTAAATAATTAAGAGTTCTAAATTATATTCCGATATTATTTTTTACATATATAAATTTTTTTATTTTAATAATATTCCTCCTAATTATTTTTTCTAACAATATCATGTTGTTCAATAATTGAGAATTTATACAAAATTAATATACAATTTATTTTTGAATTATACACAATAAACATATTTATCTAATAATTATTATATATATATATAAATAAAAAATACTGAAACTGTATCGACACGGTACGATACAATACCGAAACCGTATCGTTCTGATCTGAGACCGAAACTTTAGCACGGGTCGAGATTCAAAACCTTGGAATCGATATTTTGAGTCAAATGAAACTCTTGACAAAAGAGTTTATAAGCACTACTAAATGTTGAAAAGGTATCAACAAAACATGGAGTCTTCTGCTGTCCAAGTGTGGCATCTCTCTGAAGAAAAAAATTCCAGTGAGTGAAGAAAAACACCAGATCCAGTAGCGAGGTTGAAATCTATTAGATCAAGGGAAGTGATATAGGCACTACTTCTGGGTTCTTGTTGAGGTCATGATTTGCTTCCTGAGGATATGGGTGTCAGATGGCAGATATGACTGGAATGATCTAGGTGATAATTGTAGATTGCTGACATGGAGAAAGAAGCTAATGCTTCTGGCATGGAGCAATAAGGATGGTGCTTGCAAACAGGGAACAAAATTTCGTTCCGTGCCGGACGGCACGGACGAAATTTGCCGTTCCACTTGACGCACAAAACCGGCACCGTGAGCCACTTTGTTTCGTGCGTCACTGCATTCCTCGTAGCGGCGATGAGAGGAATCGCGTCGCGTGCGTCGCCAGCCAAGAATCGCTGGAGGACGCGAGCGAGGCTCACCGGACCCGAGGGAGGATCACCGGAGGCGTCGCGGGACGCCTCCGGATGAATCGCGGGACCTCCAATCCTCTTCGTAGAACTGCAGAAGATTTGGAGGCATCACAGGTGGGGTCGGAGGCGTCGCGGGATGCTTTCGGCGCCACCGGAAGCGTCGCTGGACGCCTCTGACGCCGGTGGACGCCACGCCCGCTGCCTTCGGCACTGCCCGATGCCTCGCCCGCCGCCTCCAGCGCCGCCCGATGCCTCGCGTCCGCAAGTCGGGTTTCTGTCTTCGCAACGCTCGTGAGAAAAAAATCTAGCATTTAAATTAATTAAAAACTTTTGTGTTATTTCTTTTCTAAACTCAGATTAAATTATCCAATAAAATTTAAAAAATATATTTAAAATTAAAAAAATATTAATTAATATCTTGAAAATTAGTTTTATTGATTTAAATTTTATTTAAAAATTCTATAAGAAAATTAAAAAAAATATAAAAAATCATATTTATATTCTAATAATTTAAAAAAAAATATTTTGTATTTTTTTTAATGTTTTACATAATTATTTAAATTATTTTTTAAATATATATTATTTAAATAATTGAGAGTTCTAAATTATATTCCGATATTATTTTTTACATATATAAATTTTTTTATTTTAATAATATTCCTCCTAATTATTTTTTCTAACAATATCATGTTGTTCAATAATTGAGAATTTATACAAAATTAATATACAATTTATTTTTGAATTATACACAATAAACATATTTATCTAATATTTACTATATATATATATATAATAAAAAAAATACCGAAACCATATCGGCACGGTACGATACGATACCGAAATTATATCGTTTCAATCTGAAACCGAAACTTCGACACGGGTCGAGATTCAAAACCTTGCTTGCAAACTCTGGGTGTGGAGGAAGAGGCTTGGATTGCAGAAGCGCTTGGAAGTGGCAGGCACAGAAGATCCTTGTTCTTCTGCATTGAGCAAGGAATGAGGAGAGATGAGACAAATGATACCGTTTTAGGAAAAATATTAGTATATTATTTTAGGCAGTCCCTTGTGCTTGTATTGATTGTATTAATGTAATTTCTACAATCCACACCACATGATGGGTGGTATTTAATAAAGATCCCTAGGAGGCCCTTATCAATTTTGCAATTTGATTCTCGCTCCATGCATTAATTTGGACTTCGCGCTACATGTTTTGCACTCATTTCTCTTAGAGTCATTGTATCAGCTAATATAGATTTTTGTTTGTTTGTCAACAGGTCATTGAGTTGTCTTTTTTTTTTTGGAAAAAATTAAATTTGTATAAAATGTAGTTTGTTTATGGAAGCATTAAAAGGCATTTGGACTGGTTACTATTTAGCTAAAATAATTTATTCAACTCGTTTTGTTCTGTGTTTCTGCTCAAGATGGAGCTTCGAGTGTCCTTGTAGTTTTGTTATCCCATAGACTCTCTAGACAATTTCAGTGGTGACATAAGTTGATCTTGTTCATTCATGTCTTTGGCTAGAAGTTCAATTCTCGTGTGTTGTTTCTTCAGGTCATTGAATGTGTTGCTGACTAATCCAATATGGGTCCTGGTTACTCGTATGCAGGTAATCTATTTGCTTTCAATTTAAGATCATAACAACATACATTGCAGGCTTTTGCCTATCTCACGTCATTGTTATTCCTATATGTAACTATGTGTGTGAACATGACAAACCTAGATCCCATGGCTAAGGATTATCACAGCTATGAAATAGTTTGGAATATTCTTCACACATTCAGTAGTGATCTTATCTTGCAAAAATTTCTGCCAAGGTAATATGCCTCTTTTAGTAATTAATTTTGACATGAGTAAATTAAAAAAAATAGATTTGGTTGTTTGAGATCAACTGAGTTTTTCAGAGAAAGGTAAGTTTTCTCCTTTAAGATTAAACAGAAACAATGTCCTTATAGAAAAAGTCTGAGTTACATAGAAAATGAAGTGCCTATGATTGGTTAAAAACGAAAGGTTTAGAGGGGAAACAAAGTCTAGTTAAATTGGAAGTTCAAACATAAAATATGATAGAGACATGTTTGAGAAATTAATGAGAGAAGGAAATAAATCATCATAATAGGTGACACTTGAAGAAAAAGAAATTGAAGATAAGTCCAAATTAGCACTTCAACAATAAAAGGAAACAAATTGAAGAATATTAAAGAATAAAGTGGTTGTAAAAATTAGAGATTTGATTTGTTTGTTATTTGATAACTAGTATTTCCTGTTTAGGCAATAAATAGAGAATTAATTATAATCCTTACTAAATTATCAATTTTGTTCTTATTTAGCATATTTATGTTTGTATTAATTATTGAGTCATGTCTATAAAAGAAGTCTAGAGTTGTGTAGTTTAATCATCTTGAATTAATTGAATTCCCACTTTTCTTCTTGGAGAGTTTACTCCTCTTTGTGAGGATCGTGAAGTTATTTTATTTATTTAATTTCCTATTTTTCTCATCATTAGTTTGCCCCTATTTTAAGTCATTTTATTTATCTAATTTTCTATTTGTCTCGTCATTAGTTTTATAAGTTCTAACTTGTTTCCTTAAAATTATTGTGTTAATTTAAAAATCTCATTACCTCTTCATTTGCTATGACGAGAAACCCTACCATGAGAGAAATAGATGCTAGGTATAAACTTGTGGAAGATGAGTTTAAGACCCTTCAATCAAGAGTGGAAGACCTAGAACGGTTTAAAGTTCATGCTGTTAGTATTCAACAAGCTGCTAAAGGATACAAATTCTAAGTCCATAGATCACATATCCCATGTAGCTCAACAATCATCTAGGCATCAACCACCTTAGGACCATCAATCAGTCATTGATGAGGAAGATCATTTTCAAAACACACAAACCCGACCTAGAGTTAGACCTAAACTTAGAATAAAAATAGATACTACCCATCGAATTAGGGGTGATCAAAAATTTGGAAAAATTGAATTAACCGAACCGAACCGATTGAATTTAGAAATTTGGTTCGGTTAATTTGGTTTTCATTTTTTTTAAATTCAGTTCGATTTTCGGTTAATTCGATTCAGTTTCGGTTTTAAATTTTGTAATTCTGTTAAACCAAATAAGAATATTAATTTAATTTTTTTATTTAAAATTATAATTAATTAAATAAAATTTCATTTTTTTAGTTAAAATCGAATAAGGCTTTAAAATTTCGGTTAATTCGGTCAAAAACCAAATTAATCGATATTTTATCGGTTCAGTCAGTTTGGTTTTTTTGTAGGAAATTCGGTCGGTTCGGTTGGTTTAAAAAAATTTCGATTTTCAGTCTATTTGATTTCGACCAAATACTAAGCCTTACATTGAGTTAAACGAGATACCCTAAATTTTGATGGTCGGCTAGACCCAAACACATTCTTTGACTGAGTTGTTGAGATTGAAGATTACTTTGATTGGTATGATATGACCCAAATTGAACGAGCGCAATTTGCAAAATTCAAACTTGTCGGTTTGGCAAAGAAACACTGGCAGGGTATCTAAGATTAATATGCCGCAAACAAAGAACCAGTCACACATTAGGTAGAGGAAAAACGTCGCAACATACTTTAGAAACCAACAATACATCATATGGATTAATCTAAAACAATCAAACATGAGCATAATGGAATATTTGAGTAAATTTGACAACTTATGAATGTGTGTAACCCCAAATTAGATCCTAGGAAAATCCTAATCCATTTTGTTAATGGTTTGATACTTGAAATTCAATGACAAGTTAAATTATTTGCCCCAACCTAATTGAAGAGGCCTGTCATAAGGCTAAAGAGATTGAGCAATTTGTGAATGCCCTTACCTTGTGATCACTAACCCCCTCGATTGGCAGTGCCCCTACACAACAATCGAGCAAATCCATTGTTTCAACCCACCCTAGATTTGTCATTCAACTAGTAAAGACAAATACATAAACTTCTAAAAAAATAGAAAGCTCTAACATTCAATGCTTTAATTGTCATAAAAGGTCATGTGGCATCCAGTGTCCCTATAGAGCCTTAACCATAGAACAAAAATCAAATCCTAACAATGAAGTAGCATACTTTCCGACTCCCGGTAGTGGCGAAGAAATTGACCACCTTGATAAGCACCATGAAAATGAGGAAATTGAAGAACAAACCATAGGACTCCATGTTGTGTATCACATCCTTCCCATGCCTAATTGCCTACATCTAATGACACATGGAAACACACTAACATTTTTCCACACATATGCAAAATGTGGGAGTAAGTCTTGTAAAATCATGATGGATAGTGGGAGTTGCATGAATGTAGTATCCACACAAGTCATTTCTAGGATCCAAGCTATTCTTGAACCTCACTCGAGCCCCTACAAAACAGTATGGGTAAATCAGACTTCCTTTCCAGTTGCACAAAGGTGTTTGGCTCCTATAGAGATGGGGCCCATATAAGGATAAAATATGGTGGGGCGTTCTTCCTATGAGTGTAGCCCATATCATCCTTGGTTACCTACTATGGAAGAGAAAACACCTATTTTTTTTAAGCATAATGGCCAAAACATTTGATTATACTCAACAATGCCTAGAAACCTAAGTCCAACTCTAAATTGACCCAATCCTCAAAACAATCCCTCCACCATATTACACGACGTTAATTTGAAGTAGGAAAATAGTTGGGAATCATGATAGCATTAGTAACACAGAACCTCACACTTGGCACTAGAGATTCGCCAAAAGCCTTTTCCTTAAAGTCAAAGAGATTTTAGATGGATTCTTGTATATAATTAGTGAAGAATTACCCAACGAACTCCCACCTATGTGCTTGATCCAACACGTTGTTGATCTAGTCCCAAGATCGCAATTACCCAACCTACCCCACTATCGAATGAATACCCTAAAGTGTGTTGAATTGAATAGGCAAATTAAAGGACTCTTAGAGAAGGACTTTATTGGAGAAAGTATGAGTCCATGTATTGTTGCCGCTTTGTTAGTTCTTAAAGGATGGTTTTTGGAGAATGTGTATATATAGTCGTTCCATTAACAAGATCACAACTAAGTATAAGTTTCCCATATTGAGACTTTTATGCTTGACTATGGCCAAAGCATGTTGGTTCTCTAAGATTGACTCGCGTAGTGGATAACGCCAAATTAGAATTAGGGTTGGCGATGAATGAAAAACTGCCTTTAAAACACAAAATGGATTCTATGAGTGTCACACCCTTTGGACTTTCAAATGCTCCTAGTACTTTCATAAGGTTGATGAACATGTATTAAGGTAGTCCATTTCAATAACATTTCGATATATAGCTTGACATATGATGACCACCTGAAGCACATCTACCTCATCCTAGAGACTCTCATAAAGGAAAGATTGTTTGTTAATCTAAAGAAATGCTCCTTCCTATAACCTCAAGTTCGCTTTCTTGGATTCATTATTTTTGTAGAAGACATTTCAATAGATCCAAAAAAAGATTAGTGTAATCTAGGAATGGCTAGAGTCGCATATCCTTTTAGAGGCTCGAAGTTTTCATGGCTTTGCAACCTTTTATCATTACTTGATTAATGACTTTTGTATCATAATGTCTTCCATAACAATTTGCCTTGAAAGGGGGAATTTCAATGGACTAGATCTGCCTCAACTGTCGTAAGGGAGATAAAAGAAAGGATGACTAGGGACCTATTCTTAGACATCACCTATTCAAACCATTTGAGGTGTCTTGTGATGTGTCAAGAGTCGATATAGGTGGTGCATTGAGCCAAGAAGGTCAGCCAATTGCATTCTTTAGTGAAAAAACTCAACAATGTTATTCCACCTATGACAAAGAGTTTTATGTTATTATTCAAGAATAAGAAAGAAATTAAGTGCTAAACATGCTATGTGGGTTGAGTTCTTGCAGGACTATACTTTTGTGTAGACAACAAACCAGCTGATACGCTAAATCGTGTTGTTTCCACATTACATGCAATGAATATGATTGTAGTAGGATTCGGTTAACTCAAAGATGAATATGCACTTGCCTTGTCTTTGGGATAAATTTTCAAGACGTTCAAAATAGGAATCATCATGATTTGGTAGATTTTGTGATCTAAGACAATTTCCTATTTAAGAGTATACATTATGTATTCCTAGGACTGCACTTAGAGATTTTCTTATTTGGGGACTTCATGCAGGTGGCTTAGATGGACACTTTGAAAAGACAAGACTATTATCCTTGTGTTAGATTGATTTTATTGGCCTTTATTGTGACGAGAAGTTGCACGAATTGTGTCACAATGCTGTACATGCCAAACAATAAAGGCAACCAAACAAAACACAGGATTGTACAACCTACTACCCAAGGTTTAAAATTTTGATCCGTACTGAGGTTTCGGTTTCAGACCGAAATGATAGGGTTTAAGTATAGTATCGTGCCGTACTGATACAGTTTTGGTATTTATTTATTTATTTATATATAATAATTATAAGATAAATATGCTTATGGTATATATAAAAATAAGTTGTATATTGATTTTGTATAAGTTCTCAATTATTGAACAATTTAATATTGTTAAAAAAAATAATTAAAAAAAGTTTTATTTAAATAAAATTGATATATCAATAACTCGAATTAAAATAGATCTATCTATAATAATAAATATATAAATTATTACAAGATATTACTTTATATATAATAATAATTATATCAATTAACTATTTATTCATTTACTTAATTATTAATTAAATAATATATATTTTAAAGAGTAAAAAAAATATCAAGTAAAAAAGTACAAAATAATAATATAAATATAATTTATTAGAATTTTTAATTTTTTTTAGAATTTTTTTTTAAAATTATTATTTTGTAAAAATTTTAAATGAAATTTAAAATAATACAAAATAATAAAAAATATATTAGAATATAAATAAGAATTGTTATATTTTTTAAATTTTAAATGAAATTTAAATCATTTAAAAAAATCAAAATATTAATTATTAAAATTTATTAAATTATTTTAATTTTAAATATATTTTTATATATTTTATTAGGATAATTTAATTAGAGTTTATAAAAGCCCGTTCGAAATATCACACATCCTTAGAAATTGTTTAAATTAATTAAATAAAATAATTATTTATCGGGAAAAAAGTGATCGATTGCTTGCGATCGCCACGGGGGGCGTTCGGCAGCACCGAAAGCATCGTTGGACGGATCCAGCGACACTGGACGAGTCCGGCGGCAGCAGGGGTTGTCCGGTGATGCCTTGATATCGAAGGCATAGCAGCACGCTTCCAGCTCTGGCCTCTCGTGACTCCTCTAACGCCATCGGAGGCGTCCCGTATTTCCTCCTGCGCCGCCGGAGGCGTCCATGACTCCTCGAGACGGGGATGCCTTCTGTGCCGATTTTGACCGTCTGACGGAACGATAAAAATCATCCATACCGAGCTGCACGGAATGACATTTCATTCCTTGCTACTACCTATACCCCATAAACTTTGGAAAGACATTAGCATGAATTTTGTTTTAGGATTGTCTTGGACTAACCGAAGTCACAATTCTAATAGTAGTAGATCAATTTTAAAAAATGGCACATTTTATTCCATGCCATGGTGTATCACAAATAGCCAAATTATTCTTTAGGGAGATTGTTTATTTGCCCGAGTTATCTTCATCTATAGTGTCAGATAGAGATGTGAACTTTGGTAGCTATTTTTCGAAGACACTAGAGAAATTATTTGGGACACAACTTAAATTTCCTTCCTCCTTTCATCCACAGGCTAATGGCCAAACTGAGGTTGTTAATGGCAGTCTAGGAAATTTGTTAAAATGTTTTAGTGGGTGAAAAATTTCAGGTAGTTGGGACTCAATCTTGCCACTTACTAAATTTGCTCACAACAATTCCATAAAGTCTACCAATCGTAGTCCATTCAAAATCGTGTATGGGTTGAAAGCTCGTAAGCCTATTGACTTGATTCCCTTACCTACCACTTCTCCTTCTTTTGAGTCAGCAGAGAAAGAAATAAATCATCATAATAGGCAACACATGAAGAAAAAGAAATTGAAGATAATTCTAAATTAGCACTTCAGCAATAAAAGAAAACAAATTGAAGAATATTAAAGAATAAAGTGGCTGCAATAATTAGAGATTTACTTTGTTTGCTATCTGGTAATTAGTATTTTTTTATTTAGGCAATAAGTAGGTAATTAATTATAATCCCTACTAAATTATCATTTTTTTTCTTATTAGCATATTTATTTTCATATTGAATTTCCACTTTTCTTCTTTGTGAGAGTTTACTCCTCTTGGTGAGGTCCATGTTTGTTCATCCGCTGTGCTACATCATAAATATCTTGCTATTCTATCCTTTAAATTCAAGTTTTTCAGGGTAGTCTATGGCTATTACTTCAAAATCTGTTCAATTACTTGAGTGACTACTGGAAGTTAATAAAGATGACAATCCTAAGAAGGAATCAGTTATATACTTTTGAAATTAGCTTAGCCAATGGTCATCGTGAAATTGTTTGTAGTAAGTTCACATTGTAGATAGTGTGTCGTTTATGTTTCCTAGCTATCCTCATCTTCAAGAGACAAAATGAGATTAGGGCCGTCATAGAATTGGGGATAACTTTATATTAGTTGCAAAGATTAAGGTCCGTGAGACTGACATGCCTAGCGTTAGTGCAGAAAAGCACCATATATTATAACAAATAGTCTATGGAACTTCATTCTTAAAAGAATTAGTGTGATTGCCTTGTGAATTTATTCTATTTGAATTCAATATCATAGATCTATATGCTTCTATGCGTATATTTTCAGTCAAATTTGTAAGAATTTCCTACTTGCTGACCAAGTTCAGTTTGTCTAAGCATACTTCCTGTTAGGAAAAAAGAGAACTTTTTATTCAACTTTGCATGCTAGACATGTGCATATGCGTGTACAAGTGCATATATATATATATATATATGGAGAGAGAGAGAGAGAGCTCAACCAGAGAATCCTTGTCATGAGTGCTCTTACGATCTAGGGTCAGAGAATTTGTGCCTTCCATTAGTTCCTTTAGTGGTCCATTCTCTCTACTGCTAGGAGTTCAGAATTAAAGATTGACTTCATTCAATCAGATTCCATTCTGATTTGGCATAGCTTTATCAGTTTATTGTAAGAAAACATTCTTTTAAATCTGCGTGAGTCACAGCTGGATAAGGCAAGCCTTCCCTATCTGAAGGTTCCTATTCTAGTGGAAAACTGAGTCCGCTTATTTTCCAGCTGAATAGTTTATTGTTTCTATTCTCCTTTGTGTCCATACAAGTAGTCAATTTGTGTGCCTCTTCTTCTTGCTAACTCAGTCTTATAGCACGCTTATTAGAGTGTAAGTTTTGCTCATATGAATAAAAATGCATGCAATGTTTTATCCTTTCGTCTCAACTTTCATATAATGCTACTGTGATTTATAATGCATTGATTTTGGAACTTAACACCCTTGCAGACACATACACAAGCAGAGAGGAGAATCATGGAGGCTAGAAAGGAGGCTATCTTGAAGGAATATGCTCGAATCACTAATGTGGAGAATGAGTTGGCTAAACTTGAACTGATCAAACCACAGCCATATGGAACATTTCATGCGGTTAGAAAAAACAATATTTCTTTACATATATGTAAATATAAATATTTTCAATTCTTTTAATGATATTTTACTCATTAATAGCAAAAGTTGTACTATGATATCCAAGAGCACACACTAGAGGTATACATACAACCAAGGTTTAAAATTTCGAACCGTGTCAAGGTTTCGTTCTTGGACCGGAACGATACGGTTTCGGTACCGTATCGTGCCGTGCCGATATAATTTCGATCTTTTTTAAATATAAAATATATTAATTAAAAAAATATATTTAACATGAATATTTAAAAAATAAACAAAATAAACAATATAAAAAAAATCTTTTAAAAAGGAAAAGATATAAAAATAGATAAATAAATAAATAAAAATTTTATTATAATTTTAAATTAAAATAAATAAAATATAAAATTAATTAGATAATTTTATTAGAATTTAATAAAGTCTCTTTAGATTATTTCCATCATAGCTAGGAGTTGATTAAAATAATTAATCTAAGTTTAATTAAAAAAAATCTGACACCACTCAAGAGATCGCGCGACTTCGACGCTGCCGCGGGGTTGCGCGACCTCTCAGCCATGGCTGTGGGGATCACATGACTCCTCTAGCGCTACCACGGTGGTGGTGCGACCCCTCTGCAGTGGCCGCAGGGTCACGCGATGTCTCCGTGACAACAGCAGAAGGGTTATGTAACCCCTCTGTTGCTGTTGCGGGGTCAAGCAACCCCTCCGCTATGGCCACGGGGTCGTGCAACACATCGCAGCTATTGTGGGTCTGGTGCCGGGGTCGTGTCGGTGTTGATCGTAGGGCGGAACGAGATGTTTTGCCCGTTTCGACCATTTCGACGCGACACTTTAAACAATGCATACAACTAGATAAACTGCATAGATAAACTTGCTGGTGCAAAATATCATAGTTATTGATTTGATAAAATCATTTAAAACACGGTTTAAAATTACTTTTCATGTTGCACGGCATGAAACACGGTTTAAAATTACTTTTCATGTTGCACGACATGGCCGATGCATTTTATTTTGTTTGCTGGCTGGTACATGGAACAGAGCGAGATGAGTGAAACCCATCATACAAAATTCACAGGTTTTGTTTCCTACTTTTTCATGATATCTTTTTCTCTAGTTTGATTCTCGTCATACTAACTTTTGGTAGATATCAGTACAATCTTCCAGCAGTGAATAATTTCTTTAGAAAAGATAGCTTCTCAAGACCTCAGTAATCTTTGAAATACTAGAGAAATTATGGATTTAGACCATCAGATTAGATACATTCATGATTACAACAGAGTTGAACGCCATGAGCCTTAGAATGTGGCTTCTGGGAGTCTCAAGTTATGCATCCTTTCAAACTGTGTGGCTTGAGCTGTTTCCGGTAGAAAAGAAGTATTGTTGTCTGCATGTCTTGCTTTAGCTGATGCATGTTGCTGATTAATACACTTAATATCTTGCTCAGGTGAGGGAGGTTTACAACGAAGCAGGCATAAAAGGATTCTGGAAAGGGCTCATCCCGACTCTTATCATGGTGTTAGCCTTGATGAATAATCATTGTGTATCGTGAGAATGTTGATCTTTCAGAGACCTAAAGACTCAAAACTATTCTTGCAGGTATGCAATCCATCAATTCAGTTTATGATTTATGAAACCTCATTAAAGCACCTACGGAAAAAGCGCAGTGGAAATGGTAATGGAGTAAAAGATGTAACCGCTTTACAGGTATATATCATCCACTTCTCTATTTCATTGACTACAAATGGAATTAATGCAAAATTATTAGTTTTTTTTTCTAAAAGTTCGTAAATCTTTTAAACTAATATTTTGCTGCTAGTCATTGCAAATTTGCAAAATGCCAATTACAAACTTAGTAAATGTTAGTTATAACTAGAGGAACCTATTTCAAAATCTGTTTCACAATCCGCATGTTTCGACTCGCCAAAGCTTTACCCTTTGTTTCCTCTGTCCCTCCTTTCTCCTGCAACACCTTCCACTCATCTCTCCTATGCCAACAACCCATCGTTGATGCCTCATAAATAAACCCAATTAATAGTGCATTGCAACTCTGTCCCTGCGTACAAAACATTCTCATTGTTCGCCCACATGAGATAGCCCAATGCCTTCTTGCAATAGCAATATTTTGAAATCACTATGACCCCAGCACCTTTTATAACACCCTTGCTTCTTCTCTAAGATGACTCCCAATGACAATCGTTGACAAATCTCTCCCATTCCATTTGTCTCGTAGATATTCTCCTCACTTCTCGCGAGGCCGAAGTTGTGACCTTAAGCCTGGGAGCTTGTCACTCTATTTATCTTGCAGATCTTCTCCTCGTGCCTTGGCTGTCATTGTGCATCAATTGGTTGAATCTATGTCTGACCTTAACCCTATGTAGGATCTTCCTCTCACACCAACAAAGATTTTCTGCCTATGCCACCTTGTGTTTCTTTTGCAAAAGAACTCTCTTCAAAAAGGCACCACTACTAAGTTGAACTTCTTTGATTTCCATCCTGCATTCACCTCTAGCCAAAGACCTACAGGGGAGTCTCCTCTCAAGTCAATTGAGGGTCTGCTCTCTTCCAACCCCTGCATCCTCTTGTGTGCCTTCTGATCTGCAAGGCCTGATGGCATCTCTGCCAGATCAAACCTACTAGTGCCTCCTCAATCACAATAGATCCCTATCTTCAACCACAACATACGCAAACCAGATTTCTAGACCCCCATATTTATCAAAGTGGTGAGCCTCTATTGATTTGAAGAGAAGAATTCTTGACCCCACCTTCCAATTTAATTATTTTTCTCTAATAACCTTCATTGGCCGATCTCACCTAGTGGGTTAAAGCTTAGTTGAGAATCTCATGCAAGAGATCTTGGATCTAGTTCGACACCAATTGCAGGCTGAAATTGCAAGTGCATATTGTAAGGGAGGAAGATCACACCAAATGCAACCTTTTCTCATTTTATAAGTGTTATGTGCTTTTGCCAATTTTTACGGGGGTTCGCCTAAATAAAATTGCACCTTATAAGGCTTGGTTATTGTTGTTGTAATAACCTTCATCTTTTTTTAAAGAAAGAGAACATTTAAAGTGGTTGGCCCCACCTCAAATGTATTATTTGAGATCTCATGCAAGAGATCTTGGATCTAGTTCGACACCAATTGCAGGCCAAAATTGCAAGTGCATATTGTAAGGGAGGAAGATCACACCAAATGCAACCTTTTCTCATTTTATGAGTGGTATGTGCTTGCCAAATTTTACAGGGGATCACCTAAATTGCACCTTATTTTGAAAAATATTTTTGTTTAATTTTGTTAGTTTAGTGTATCTTAGCCATTCAATCGTCTCTCACAAAATGTTAAATTCCTTCATATCTTTATCCAAAAATACAACATCACCACTTATTTTTTTTCTTAGCTTACTGTTCAAACTACCTTAGAATTTTCATTATTTCTCTATTCGCATATCGGCCATAATGAAAGAATTTGCTACCCCCTACTATGGAGATGTAGATGCTAGGTGTGCTAACCATGAGACCAAATATAACAATGTGTAGGATAAAGTTAATCATTGAGCTAGGTTACATCTTAAATGAAGAGGAGTCTTGGCGCAAAGGTAAAGTTGTTGCCATGTGACCAAAAGACTACGGGTTCGAATCCTGGAAACAGCCTCTTACAAAAAGTAGGGTAAGGCTGCGTACAATGGATCCTTCCTCGGGACCCCGCATGGCGGGAGCTTCGTGCATTCGGCTGCACTTTTTTTTTTTATGTTGGTAAACAAATCAATGAATTAACAAGAGATAAGGGTCCTAAAACCCTAGATCATTCGAACAACATAAACTCTTCATGAGTCTCATTTAAACCCTAAATCTAGAAGTAGAAATATGAGATTAGTGCCACATATTACATAGATCAGAAAAGTTCTCAAAACCAGAAAAGGATAATTAAGGTCATGATCATGAAAAGGTAAACGCAATAAGAAACCTCTGCAAATTATTGATAGGGCGTGCAACTAATGGTCCTTGCAATCTCAGATGAGAGAATCAATAGAGTGATCAAAGAGAGATCACAGACAAATCTTTCTAGTAGGCTTCTCCCTGAAGTGGCACATAAGACAATATGCAACAGACTAAAGGAAAAGAAAGCACTCAAGGTCCTAAAGAAAGATATATGGCATAGTTCAATCTTTTGCTGGAAATAGCAACCTGAGAACTGGAAATTCCTCTGTGAGAGAAAAGATCGATCCTTGTTCATCCTAAGCTTTCTCAACCATCATGTGCAGGTTTTCTTACTGGGGGCGCTAGCAAAACTAGGGGCAACGGTGGTAACATATCCTTTATTAGTTGTGAAGGTATGGTTAACTCCTTTCTTATTTTGTCTATTCCAAAAGAGTCTAGATATTGTTGTTCCCTTCATTTTTTCCCTTTCCATCTGAAATTTAATTTTAAGTCAGTAGTTTTGGAAAATAATCCAAGTGCCTCATAGTCCAAGACAACCTCTAAAGTCATGTGGGACAGCTCCAATAGATATTTTCAATTCATCTGCAATAGTTAGCATAGTATGGTGATGCTTACATTTGGTATTTAATTCCCTTTCTGTTCAATTTTTCCATGATTGCAGTCTAGGTTACAGGCAAAGCAAGAAATCGGCAAGAATGCAATGTCTAGATACACAGGTATAGGAGTTCTTTTTTCTGAGTCTGGGAAGCAGCGAAAGTTGAAGCCTTAACTTTTTTCTTTCCTTATTGAAGAATGCATAAATTGCTTGCTTGCCTTTAGTGATTCAGACACGAATACGTTTTTCTACTGCAGGAACTCTGGATGCGATACTAAAGATGATCCGTTACGAAGGACTGTATGGATTTTATAAAGGCATGGGGACCAAGATTGTGCAGAGTGTATTTGCTGCTTCGGTCCTCTTCATGGTAAAAGAAGAATTGGTTAAGGCTTTTATTTTTGTTTCTGACAAGGGTAAGAAAATACATACGACAGCAATTGGTGAGTGAAGAACACAATATCGTTGTCTCACCATTCCAGATTTGCAAATATAAGGAGGTTTCATTAGTAAGTTTAGTTGAATATTTTCTTTTCTGGCTTTTGTATATTGATCTATACTACAGAAGTGTAGAAGCAAGTATCATCACTAGTAGAATGCAATTGTCACTAGACAAACCTATTGTAGGTAGCAACTCATTCTTCTCAAGAATATACTCGTCTTTCATCATGGCAGGAAGAGCAGCCTGAGCTAGAGGCCAACACTAGCCCTGCTTCTCTAGCACGGCGCTTTTGCTCCATCTCTTCCATCCCTTTTATATACTCAAAACATGAGTTTATCGGTTGCCTAGAAGGATATGGTTGACAATAGTTTGTTGGGACTGTTAACAAATGTGATGGAACTTAGGTATTAACCATGGTAACCTTCCTTTGGTTGTTTGATCAATGGCAGACCACCCACCATGATTTCTAGACAAGTTTGCTGTATAAAGGCATTGGCTGAATTCGAATTTAGCAAATATGCGACTCCGTGATCGAGGATAAAAAGCTAGACTCAAGCACCATTTTCAATTTGCAATTATTTATGCTGCAGTGCATGTTGTGATATGATTAGTTAAAGAGTAGTTGATTTTTGGCTTCAGGATTGCATTTTTTTTTTTGTCCAATTTGCTTGAAGAGATGAACTAGTTGTAGTACACAGGCTTGCCAAACAATGCAAGGGTTCAAATACTTGAGCAAGAGAAGAATGACCAAGGAATTTACCAAATATCATCAACAGTTGTCTGAAATGCTCTACTATTTAATAATTCTTAAGTTTAATTTATGAAAACAGCACTCTATGAGTAGTAAAAATATCATAAACATTCGGGGTTCCGAATCACTTTCAGATGCTCCACACACCCAGCGGGAATAGGAATCAGGCTATATATATATATAATGTAAAGTGTGCAGGATAATAAAACTCTTTATATATCTATATATATAGAGAGATAAATGTTATCATTGACACTTTACCTGCACACCACTCCGTGAGCATCTAATTTCTTTTTTAAAAAAAAATTTAAATTTTTTTTTGCTTAATACTATAATTCAATCCTTAAACTTTAAAGATAAAATCTTATTGATATAATTAGGAGTTAAAAAAAAAATCATCGATGACGATGCTATAAACGTCATCCACGTTGGGCGGGTTTAATAGCCTATACATTCACGGTGCGTGATATCCATGGATGACTGAGTGCATTTTTGTGTGCTCGGACACACACGTCTCGAGCTGTGAGAATCACTCATCTTGATTGTTCAAATTGGATACCCAAGATATCATTTGCTATCTTGGGTACCAAATTTGAACAATCAAGATGGGTGACTCTCACCAGCTCGAGACGTCTGGATTTGGTTCAGGTGCCTCAAATGTTTTGGCCATGAGAGTCACTCAATTTGGGTATATATATATATATATATATATATATATATATATATATATATATATATAAATTGCAACAATTAAACAACCAAGCAAAAGAAATAGATATATATATATATATATATATATATATATATATATATATATATATATATATATATATATATATATATATAATCTTGAATCATTAACTAGAATATTTGTAGAATAGTTAATTATAAACTAATTCGGAAACTGACCAAACAAAAAGTCCAAACAAAAGGAGGAGAGAATAGTTTCCATCCAAGATAAAGAATAAAAGTAAGACTAGTCTCTCACAAAATATTCTCCATTTTTTCGAAAAAAAAAAAACCCGAAGGGTAATACTCAGCCTCAATAATCATAGGGTCTTTTGATTCTTACATTGTTTTTTACCTTTGACGACCAATATGAAACCATCTTTTCAAACCCTAAACGCAAAAGTATATGCATAAATATAAATTTTTCCATCATATTATGTCAATCTGATGCGATACACGTTGCAAGTCTTCTCTTGTACCAATTATCACATAGAGAATTTTTCATCCATATATGTTCTAGTTTATTTATTACATGTGCATAAGATAAGAAAAGGAAGGATGGTCGTGTTATATTCTAGAGAAGTTGAACTCTGCACTCAAGCATCACTTGATAATTCGTCTAACAATCTCGGCCAAAACTCACGTATCTTTACATTATATGGGAGTTGAACCACAACATCTATCACGCCAATACACCATCGTTATCTAAGTAATGTTTCGGGAGTTTTAGATGGACTGATCATGTTCAGCTGTCTTCTTCTTCTATTATTATTATTATTTAGATATTTAGCTCAATTGATTAATCTTGAAGATGACTAATTTGATCCTATAAAAATTTCATCGATCATCATAATAAATTAAGAAGTACGCTTAATAGTTGATTCATCAATCTAACATTCTGAGGTCAACCACATATTAAACAAAAACTATTCCTTAATTCATTTAAACTAAAACTTGATTCTTAAATCTCTAAAAAAGTACTTAAGAAAGTATCCTGCCGTTTCACGGGTGCCCTGGGGCATGGTCAGCTGTCTTTAGCGATTGTAGTGGTGCTCAAATTGGAAATGTGATCCTTGTAATCCTTCCTTGGATATGACGAGAGTCGTTGGCATTTTCCCCCTTGACTATAGGGGAACAATGATGTGATGGTGAAGATCAAAAGATAAAGGTGGTAAAGTGTTCTTGGCACGGCATTTTGGCGAGTAAGAAGAGAAGAGAGCCCACTCATCATTAATATCACTACGAAAATAGAAAGAGACTGGGCAACAAGCAAATTCGGAGTATTTGAAAAGTAAGGGAGAAGGTAAAACACTCAAAGCATTTGGGAGATATATCTTTGTATTGCCAACATATTTGAATATGAATATTTATGGATAAAAATTAAAATACGCCTCTTATTTTTATTATCATTAAAAAAATTATTTTAAAAATATAATTAAAAAGGTGATTCATCGTATTTTTTTATTCTGAAAATATCTTAGTTTTAGAGTTGTATCAAAATTGATCAAATTGTAATGGTTTTGATCAGCTTCAAGAGTATTTAATCAATTTTAATTAAGTTGAATCAATTTTGAACAAATTAACACAATTTTAATCTTTAAGCAGCTTTGAAAAATATAACAATAAATTTTATTTCACTCGATGGAGTACTATATGGAGCTTTCTATGTCGTTAAGTTCTATTTTATATTATATTATTATTTATATTTAAATATAATTTATCTTATTTTCTCAATACTAATTAAGTATTTGTGACTATTTACCAAACTAAGTATTACCCAAAAAAGCGTATCTATTTTAGAATTGACCAAATCATGTATATCTTCATATGTTCTTGAGGAACAAGAAGTTTTAGAGACTGTAAATCAGTTCATGGAAGAATCGGCTGATGGTTCTACAACACAGCAAGATGTGACCTTAATGCCTATAAGGCATGGAAAAGGAAGGACTCCATTGCTAAGGGAATATTAATTAGTTCAATAGTAGATAACTTGGTATTAGAGTATGAGTTATTACCATCAGCTTATACTGTCTGAGCAACCCTTAGAGAGAAATATAGTGGAGTAAGTTTGAGTAAGCTTTGTTAGCTGACAATTAAGTTTGACAGCTATAAAAAACGCTCGAATGTTACCATGACCCAACATCTGAGAGAAATTGGTAATATGATATGAGAGCTCAAGACTTCTAGTCATGAGTTGACCGATGAGCAATAAGTTCAAGTAGTAATCCATTTCCTTCCTGATTCTTGGGAAATGATGAAATAGAACCTTACCCACAGTGAGAGTATCAAGAATTTCATTGATGTCTCACGCTATGTAGAACTTGAGACAAGGAGGATTGAATCTACAAGGATTTCTGGTCAAGCTTTTGTAGTTGAAGATTCAGGTTCCAAGATTAAGAAAAGATGGTTTAAGAAATAAAAGGGGAAAGGAAAGGAGGCTAGTGTTGTTGCTATGAAAAATCAAATCAAGAAGAAAGGAAAGAAATATAGACAAAAACTTAAGAGCAAGTTGACTTGCTATAACTGTGGTAAGAAGGGTCATTTTCTCAGGATTATATTGAGTCTAAAAAGGTAGATCCATCTTTATCTTCTTTCCATGACCATTATATTGAAGTATAGTGTTGTTAGTTGATTCTTATCCTTTGTAGATTGTAGATTCAGGAGCAACAAACCATGTAGCTCATGATCGAGCTACATATGTGGATTACTATTGGATACCAGCTGGCAACAAATGGATATATGTGGGAAACAATGCAAGAATTGAAGTCAAAGACATCAAGGTCACTTGTCTTCTTGATTTAGGTTATAGTGTAAATTATTATAGCCGTTATATGGAACTTTGAATTAACTCTGTATTAATTGGGCATGGTTATGTAATAAATAGTTTTATGATTCTTGATGTAGAACCAAATAATAATGATAGTTGTTTTCACACATTGCTCTTACTAGTGATGCTGATATTAATGATGAAATTTGGCATGCTAGACTAGGATATATACGACAAGAATGAATGAATAGATTAGCTAAAGAGACCCTTTTAGACACTCATGCTAAGATTAACTTGTCTATATGTGAGCATTATCTTGCTAGAAAAGAAACTAGGAAACCATTTGGTAAGGTTATTAGGGTTGAATCACCATTGTAATTAATTTATTCCGATATTTATGGTCCAATGAATGTGAATGCTAGAAATTAAAGTTCTTATTTCATTACATTTATTGACGACTTCACATGTTTTGGTCTTGTGTATTTGATTTCTCACAAATGAAGCATTAGATTGTTTTATTCGTTACTTGAACGAAATTGAGAATCAATTAGAATGTAAGATTAAAACCTTGCACACTGACCGTGGAGGTGAATATTTGTCTGATCAGTTCAAGACAATGTGTAATGATGAAGGAATTATTAGACAGCTAACTATCCCTAGAACTCCACAGTAAAATGAGGTTGCTGAAAGAAGAAATAGGACTCTTCTTGAAATAGTTAGGTCTATGATAGTGCAGGCTAATTTACCGATTTCCTATTAGGGAGAGGGAGATGCATTATTAGTTGCGGTCTATATACTTAACAAAATGTATTCAAAGTCAGTTCGATCTACCCCATATAACGTTAGATAGGCAGAACATCAGATTTAAGTAATCTAAGTCCTTGGGGTCAGCTGCCTATGTTCATGATAAGACTCATGAATATGAAAAATTATGATCCAGAGGTAAGAAGTGTATCTTTATAAGGTATTCTGAGATTTCTAAGGGTTATGTTTTCATTAGTGAGTGACAAGATGGAACCATCTTTGAAATAAAGTCAAGAGATGCTACTTTTCTCGAAATTGAGTTCCCAACACGAGGTAGAGTTGATATAATTCCTCTATATGTGATAGAGGAGGAGAATAATATTCCTTTATCAATAAATTAGGAGATGCTTGAATCTAGTAAACCTAGTCAGAGGAATTTGTCACTGTATGAGTCAGTTTCTCAATAGTCTAATCAACGAAGAAGTAGTCGTCAGATTATTCCTTGGAGAAGGTTTGACATTAAGAATGAGACATTGATGCTTCTCTCAGTTGACAATAAGGAACCTTGAACAGTTGAGGAAGCTTTGAGAAGTTCAGTAAAAGAAAAATAGAAGATTGCAATGAATGAGGAGATGGAGTCAATGAGAAAAAATCAAGTTTGAGATTTAGTCGATCTTCCTTCGGGCCGAAGGGCTATTGGAAATAAGTGGATTCTCAAAGTAAAGAGGAAAGTAGATGGATCGATTAATCAATACAAAGCTTTTTTAGTTACAAAAGGATATACCCAGATAGAAGGTATTGATTTTGAAGAGACATTCTCCCCAGTAGTGAAGTTTATGTCAATACATGTCATCCTAGATATAGTAGCACAATTTGATATAGAATTATATCAAATGGATGTAAAAATAGTTTTCCTTAATGGTAATCTTGACGAAGAAATCTATATGGCACAGCTAGAAGATTATATTGCTAAAGGCCAAGAGAATAGAGTATATAAACTTAAGAAGTCCATATATGGGTTAAAGCAGGTGTTAAGATAATGGAACAAAAGATTTAATGAAATTATTTTGTCTTATGGTTTTGAAATGATCAATAAGGATCATTGTGTCTACCTAAGAAAGGAAAAAAGAAAAAAAATTTATTTTATCATCATATGTTGATGATATGCTAATAGCTAGAAGTGACATAAAGTATGTGATAGAAGTCAAACCGTGGCTTTCATCACAGTTTGGCATAATAGATATGGGAGAAGCTAAGTACATCTTAGGAGTGAAAATCATTAGAGATCGAGCAAAATGACTTTTGAGTTTGTCTCAAAAAGCTTATATCACTAAGATATTATAACACATCAATATGTCAGATTGCAACATTGAATAGACACCTATAGTAAGAGGTACTGTTCTGAGCAAAAGTATATATATCTCAAGACTCTTAAAGAAATAGCCAAAATGAAGAAAAAATTATATGTCAATACTATTGGTAATTTAATGTACACTATGTTGTGTACTAGTCCTGATATAAGCTATGATGTTGGCTAAGTTGCTTCCAGTTAAATTCAAGATCGAGACACTAGAAAGTGGTGAAAAGAATATTCAGATATCTCAAAGGAATAGTAGATTATTACCTCTGTTTTCAAGGATCAGATATGAGCTTGAGTGGCTACATGGATACAGATTGAGCGGGGGACCTTGATGACAGAAAATCTACATCTAGTTATACCTTCTTGCTGAATGGTGAGTCATTTCATGTAATAACAAGAAGTAGGCTTGTGTAGCCCTGTCGATAATGGAACTTGAGTATGTGGCTTGTGCAGTGGCTGTGCAAGAGGCTGTTTGGTTATGAAGATTCCTGAAGCATCTGAAGATTGCTGAGGACAGTGAGAGTCCTGTTACAGTGTACTGTGATAATCAAACTGCTATAACTTTTTCCAAAGATCCCAAATATCACAACAAAGGCAAGCATATAGAAATTAAGTATAATTTTGTAAGGGATATTATTGATAAGAAAAAAATAGTTCTTGAGTACATCCCTACACATAATATGCTTGTCAATCCTTTTATTAAGCCATTGACTAAAGAGTAATTTCAAGGATATGTGAAGTCTTTGGGACATCAAAAAATATAACTTATTGTAAAGATATTTAAATAAATAAAAATTTCATGATCTATTCAATGTGTATCCTTGTTACATTTGAAAAAAAAGTCTCAATAAGCATGTTGGTAGATTGAGATTGGTCTACTTATATGAACAATCATCTCTATTTGTTAAGTATGAATAGAGATAAGATCGTTGCTTATGAGACAGCTTATGTAGCTGTGAATAGAGACATATTTATAAGTTAAGGTAGCTTTGATAATTATGTCAAGATGAGATCATTTATGTAGTGATTGGAGTAAATGAACCCATCATTTACAGAATCTGCTTAGAGCCAAATTGAAATTCTTATATTGAATTCAGGATTAGACATTAGGTGTGTCTAGATCCAAATCCATACGATGTTAGATTTTTGTGAAAAAAAATATGCGCTCTTTTTAGTAAAGAGAATAATATAGTAGCATGTGAGTTATACCACATTGCTATGACGACAAGAAGGGTAGTAGGAGAATGAATCCCTGTTTCTCTACTATGTGAGACCCTTGAGATTATAAGTTAATCTCAATTTTACCCTAAGTGATTATTTAGCCGTCTACTTAAAGTTCTGATCAGTGTCTGCTACTTTAGCATATTTCCTATTAGCTATGGATGATTCAGTCTATGGAGCATAATTAGGAAAATGACTGATTAGAATGAATAGATTCTAGCTAAAAAGGAAGACTAAGCTTGATATATATTTATGACTTTTATTCACTAGTACCAGTTATATTTTTAGTTCAGTACATAAAAAATAATTGTAAATAATTGTATTGATTAGAAATGTTGAACATGCTCTTAACATAATAATCATTATGGGGGATTAGAGATATTCATATTGATGTAAATAATTTAATCTAGGGTAAAGGAAAGCTATTGATGTATCTGATTCATTCAATAGAGCAATTATGTAAGGTGTAACAATCTTCTTAGCAATTATTGCTCAGTGTGCTTGCTGTCGCATGAACCATTTTTTCTAATGTATGGATTGAATGTTCTTACTTTGGTCTTTGTGACTTGATCACCATATGGTTTGTCTCTGATGGTCTTCATTCTTCATGATCTTTGTAGTCATTTTCCTTTGTAGTTTAATTTGGATGAGTGGGAGATGTTAACGTTACTACTATGTGAAGTAAAGTAAACATGGTTTACTGCTACGTTATTGCTGTGTGTGGTAATGTAGACCATTTACTCCACTACCATTACTGCGTCCAAGAAATAAAAGGAAGACGAGACCGAAGAAGAAGAAGAGGGGGTGTGCGAATCAGTTGTAAAGAACATTCAGACAGAAGAGAGATTTGGTTTGTAAACTATGCGAAGAGCTTTTTGATTTTGTTTTATGATCACTCTTCCGACATCAAGCGGAGATCAAGATCATCTCGGGAGATCACTATGAGTTTTATTTTGTATTTCATGCTATTAGAGGCAACAAGCCAACTCTGTCGATTTTAAAAGGGGCATCGGGAGTGATATTTCCTCAGTATTCCATTTCAATTCCATTCACTCTCTTTTCATGATCCCCATGCCATTGCTTTACATTTGTTTTTGTTTGTATTTTTAAGCATTTGGTATCTTTTTTTAGTTTCTTGTTATTGTTAGAGGTAAATCCCGATGAATCGGAGAAGCCAGTCACGAGAGGATGAAAATGATCGCTCACTACAAAAAAATGCTAATTTATTGATGAAAACAATTTGTCATAAATTAGCAATGACATATACGACAAAAACAACAATTGTCACTAATTAGCAATGAAATTTGTGACAAAAAAAAATTTGTCCCTAAATTAGTAACACAATTATTTCGTCGTAAAATTCATCACTAAGACCATATTTGTCGCAAAAATCACCAATTGGCGATGAATCTTGAATTCGTCACCAATTTGGTGATGAATCCTGGATTTGTTGCCAAATCGATGACAAATTCATGATTCGTCGCCAATTTTGAAAAGAATTACGGATTCGTTATCAAATTTAAAGATTTTCACTCAACTTATAACTAGGTAAGGATTTCAAATTTGGCAAAGAATCCTGAATTAGTTATCAATTTGGCAACAAATTGAGGATTTGATGCTGACTTGGCAATGAATTCATGATTCGTCGTCAATTTAGGGATGAATTATAAATTTGTCACCAAATTAAAGATTTTTACCAAATTATAACTAGGTTGGGATCTCAAATTCGGCAACGAATCCTGAATTCGACGCCAATTTATCAACAAATCTAGGATTCATCTCCAAATCCAGAAGCTCGACAAAAGTCGCAGATTAACCCTAAATTGATTGGTTTTAGTTGATTTGCAACAAATCCCAATTTTGTCCCAAAATTAGATAAATCCTAAATTTGTCGCCAAATTAGTGACAAAACCTGGATTCGTTGCTAATTTGGTAATGAATTCAGTATTCATCGCTAAATTTAAGATCATCCCCCATAGCAAAGATGTTTAAATTTGGTGATAAATCCATGATTCATTGCTAATCTGGTGACGAATCCAGGATTCACTGCCAAATTGGTGACGAATTTGGCAACGAATTGCAATTCATCGCCAAATACCTAACTTAAACACTTATCTCGACCCCCTCCCCTAAATCTTTTGGACTAGTTAGAGCCGGTAAGAGGGGGTTGAGTTTATCTGTCAAAAAGTAAAACAACACCTTTTTCGACCGTTCAACTGAGATTAGCAGCAATAGTATAATTAAAATAAACAACAACAAAATGAAGGAAGAGGCACAGGGCTTACTTGGTTACAACCTAGATGGTTGTTAATCCAAGGACAATGAAAGCTCTAAAAAAAATATCCTTCGGTGAAGGCGGATAAGCCTCTTACTATCACGTCCCAGGTAGTCCCTGCCAGAGAAAATTTCGGCAGCATCTCCCTTGTACCGGTGACAATATGAAATTTCATACAATTCCCTCAGGGCCACATATATCTCAGGCAACATGGCCGGAACAATAATAATATATAACAGTACAAATATAGCAAACATCTACACAGTTTAATAGTAACAACTAAACTAAAACAAAGATAAGGAAAGCATCGCAAAAATCCTACTCATCTACACCCATAAAACACAAAACCGATATCCTACTCAACTACACCCATAAAACACAAAACTGATATCCTACTCAACTACACCCATAAAGCACAAAACTCCAGCATACATCCAAATGAAAATCCATTGCCAAATAACAAAACCATACAATATCCATATGTCAAAATCTATAAGTCTGAAAATATAGTCTAACATAATAAGAAAATCGTAATGTGCGAACTCGTCGTGACGCGCAGTGGTGGGGGACTAGCGACTAGAACCTCCTGAACAGCCTCAACCTGAAAAATAGTAATAATGGGGTATCAAGGCCGACACTCAGCGAATACCTAGTTGACATGCATAGTAAACTATAACAAATAGCAATAATTATACATACAGTCTCCTGATATAACATATAGAAAGTGCAAAACTGTAATATAAGGAGTAACTGTACTAACCAGAACCTGAGTATAGGGATATCAAGGCCGTAAGACCCAAAGTATCATAAATCCTGTATGCATGTCAAACAATGCATCCATCCAATATGCGGCATATAAAGTGCAACAAACACAAGCAATAAATATAAATAATGCATATGATGCCAATAACATGTCCTGGTCACCCCTGACGCCAGTCAGCCATCTCACACACGATGGTGAGACCGAGTGGGTAGGGCTGTGACAACCGTGCACTCTGTCGTCACTGCTCCTGATGAGTGACCGAATGGGCGGGATGTTGTCGGAGTACACCTATCCTCCTACCTCAAACATAGTGAGGGAGCGCAATGCTCTCATCTCCCGGTACGCGATGACGGGGAGGGATCCCTGTCGACTATCACACTGCGTCACACTACCCATAAGCGGACCAATAGAGCCAAATAGAGCAACCTGCTGCAACACACCCTGCCTGAATAAAAACCACTAACCCATGAGTGGTTGTGTGTGCAGACCCATATAACTGGCGATGCACTCAACAATAATGGAGCCGACTATCGCACAGTATGCAATCATGCGAGATGGTGCTTGACACTAAGTATAGAAATATCCTGATCCTATCCCTCTCCATATAATGTGTACCAAGATATGTGGATCAAATAATATGATCTAGGTACACATGTCAAGTAGGGTATCTAACCAGTTCAGTATATCATAGAGCATGACATGTCACTACCTCTATAACATAAATAATAAACAGGTAACAAACAATACATGATCGGAAATAAATAGTGACATGCCGATGCAGATATAATTATAATTATTACTACTTGTTAAAATCTACTAAACATATCAACAAGACGTATCAAAATAGATAGGTCACGGTACCCGCCTCCAATGTAGATCGAGCTAGACAACCTCTGCGTCAAAGTGCTCGTCCCAAATCAATGTTCTGTTATAGCCACATTTAATTTAGCTACATATATATATCACATAGCTAAAATAATTTCTTAATTACCAGAACCCTATTTCGTTCATTTATTCTTGGTTAACTAATAATTCGGATCTAACCACAGCTTAGATTAGACCCGACCCTTTAACCCTAATTTCATATTATAAAATTAACTACCCACATAATTACCACTAATCAAATTCTAGATACATGAATGAACCAACCTTACCTATAGCCGTTTGCTCTTGTATCAGCCCACTGTTGAAAATTATAGTCGACCCGAGAAAGTTGTTGATTTCCAAATCCAGTTCTCCAATTCAATCCTTTCTTTCTTCTTAGTCGATGAATCGCTGGCGGCAGTCCACACCCACAACAGAGAATCAAGCCCAAATCCACAGCTAGGCAAGGCACTTACCTCCAACCAGTAGCCCTAAATTTCCTCCACAAGGATGAAGGAGTCCATGCTCTGATTAGGGGAAAACAGCAAGAACCGATCCAAAATCTTCCTCCTAGTGTAGAACAGGAAGAATGTCACGGATCAGAACATCAATAACCTGATTTCGGAAACCCAAACTTACCTTCAACCGAGACTTCTATCACAGCAAGGAAAGGAAAATCAAAGATCCTTGGAACCCTAGTTGCCTCTTCACGCTGGCGATCGGGAGAAGGGGCGGCGGTGTCGCGAGCCCAGGGAGGAGGAAACGGTCGATTGTGAACCCAACCTAGGGCTCAGGAAATCGACTGAATCAGGTGCCGATGGCTCGGCAGGGGTGGAAGGAATTCAACTAGGGAATGACCTCAGCAGTGGCTGAGATCTCAGCGACGACAAGGCAATGAGCAGAGGGGAAGGTGACGGTGCCGAGAAGGAGCAAGGGTTCGGCCGGCGAGATGAAGAGGAAGGAGGAGAAGAAATCTGCCTGATCCCTCCTTTGCTGAGGCTTTATTCGTGTGGGAGAGGAAACACGAAGTGGCGCCGGTTTTGGGAAGAAGAAGAAATGGACGTCGGCGCGGGGCACGATCGGGTGCTGAAACAGGGAAGAAAACGGCGATAATGAGAAAAAGAAATGTAAAATAGAAAAAGAAAAATAATAATAAGAAAATAAAACTTTTCCTCGTTAAAATGGGGTAGCTAAAACAGGCTTTCCCGGGGCCCAGTTTTTATCCCCATAAACTCGTCATACGAGCTCCGAAAAATTCTCAGAAAATTTCTAAAATTTCTGTAAAATTCCCCTATGATTATTCGCCCTTTTTCGGTATTTTACATTCTCCCCCACTAATAAAAATTTGGTCCCCAAATTTTTGTTATCTACCATCAGCAAGTACTAATAATAGATAGATAGTATAAATGCCGAATAGAAAATAACTCCCATACCTCATGTGAAAAGATGGGGGTATCGAGCTCGGATCATATACTCGAGCTCCCAGGTAGCCACCTCATCCGAATGATGCTACCATCTGACTTTAACCAGCTGAATAGTCTTGTTCCGCAGCTGACGCTCCTTCTGATCTAGAATCCGTATCGAAACTTCCTCGTAAGTGGCGTCAGACTGAAGGGAGACTGGTATATTAGACAGCACATAAGCTAGGTCGACTATGTATCTCCTTAGCATAGATACATGAAATACGTCATGCACGCCTGCCAGAGCCGGTGGTAGCGCCAGGCGATAAATTGCTGCTCTAATCCTCTCCAATATCTAGAAAGGTCCAATATAACGCGGAGCTAGCTTACCTCTGAGGCCAAATATCTTCACCTCTTTCGTGGGTGAAACTCGCAGAAAAACATGATCGCCAGTAGAGAACTCCAAGGGTCTGCGTCTTCGATCAACATAACTCTTCTAGCGGTCCTGCGCCTATGACATCCTCCGTTTGATAGTACGGACCAACTCTGCCTCCTGCTGAGCTCTATAAGGTCCCAACAACTGGGCCTCCCCAACCTCATCCTAAAGGGTGGGTGTCCGACAAGGCCTACCATACGATGCTTCAAACAGTGTCATCTGGATAGCCGAATGAAAGCTGTTGTTGTAGGAGAACTCTACCAATGGTAAATGGTCCTCCCAACTGCCTCCAAAATCCAATACATAAGATCTCAGCAAGTCCTCTAGAGTTTGAATGGTCCGCTCTGACTGTCCATCTGTCTGCGGATGGAAAGTTGTACTGAAACGGAACTGAGTGCTCAAGGCCTGCTGTAGACTCTACCAGAATCGAAAAGTGAACCAAGGGTCTCTATCCGAAATAATACTCAAAGGAATACCATGTAATCTGATGATCTCCCGGCAATACAGATCTGCCAATCAATCCAGGGAATCAGTCTTCCGGATCGCTAAGAAGTGCACCGATGTGGTTAATCGATCAACGATTACCCAAATCGCGTCATGGCCTTGACGTGTCCAAGGCAAACCCACGACAAAGTCCATGGTAATATGTTCCCATTTACACTCAGGAATAGGAATCCGCTGAAGTAATCCGGCAAGTCTCTGGTGCTCAGCCTTCACCTGCTGATAGATAAGACATCTCGCTACAAATTCTGTGATGTCTTTCTTCATACCGTTCCACCAGTAGGAACGCCTCAAATCTCGATACATGTGGGTCCCGCCTGGATGGATCACAAATCAAAAGCGATGAGCCTCCTGAAGTAGCTCCTGTAAGACTGGGTGAGACTGAGGTACGCATAATCTACCTCAGAAATATATAATACCCTCCTCATCTCGGGTGAACTCGGTCTGCTGCCCGGAAGTTATCTGCCTGCCAATAAACTGCAAATGCTGATCACCGGGCTGGGCCTCTTGGATCCTCGTCCTGATCGACAACTGAGCAACCATGGTAACCAGAATACCCTGCTCTGTCTGTCTCTGCTCCTGAAGGCCCAACTCGGAGAAACCCTGAACCAAGTCTGTGACTGAAACTTGGTGGCAAGCCAAAGTCCCTCTGGACTTCCTGCTGAGTACATCGACAACCACATTAGCTTTCCCCGGGTGATAGCTAATGGTACAATCATAATCCTTTAGGAACTCCATCCATCTCCTCTGTCGGAGATTAAGTTCCTTCTGGGTGAAAATATATTTGAGACTCTTATGATCAGTGAGAATCTCAAATATAATGTCGTACAGATGATGCCACCAAATCTTCAGAGTAAATATAATGGTGGCCAACTTCAGATCATGTATCGGGTAGTTATTCTCATGCTCCTTCAACTGTCGAGAAGCATAGGAGACTACCCTGTCGTGCTGCATTAGAACAGCGCCCAAACCCTGTAAAGACGCATCGGTGTAGAGTACAAATCCATCCTCTCCGAAGGGTAAAACTAGAACTAAAGCCGACACTAATCTCCGCTTCAGCTCCTGGAAGCTGGTCTCGCAGTCTTCTGTCCAAGTGAACTTCACGCCTTTCCTGGTCAGGCATGTCAGTGGCATAGCGATACACAAGAAACCCTCGACGAACTGTCGGTAATATCCAGCTAATCCCAGAAAACTACAGATCTCCTGAACTGATTTCAGCTGCTCCCAACTGGTGACAGCCTCGATCTTCTGAGGGTCTACGGAAATACCTCTGCTAGAGACCACGTGTCCCAGAAACCCGACTGAGGATAGCTAGAAAGCACACTTGTTGAACTTCGCATATAGCCGATGTCGTCGAAGAGTCTCCAAGACTATGCAAAGATGCTGTGCATGCTCCTCCTCGGAACTCGAGTAGATCAAAATGTCGTCGATGAAAACGATAACGAACTGATCCAGATACTCCAGAAAGATTCAGTTCATCTAATCCATAAATACCACTAGAGCATTGGTAAGCCCAAATGACATTACCAAAAACTCATAATGATCGTACCTGGTATGGAATGCTATCTTCTGAATATCAGATTCCTTAACTCTCAGCTGATGATATCCGGATCGCAGATTAATTTTAGAATACACTGAGGTACCTCTGAGCTGATCAAACAAATCCTCAATCCGCGGTAAGGGGTACTTATTTCTGATGGTCACCGCATTCAGCTGTTTGTAATCGATGCATAACCTCATAGTACCATCCTTTTTCTTGACGAATAGTACCGGAGAACCCCACGGAGAAACACTAGGGCGAATGAATCCCCTATCCAATAACTCCTGGAGTTGGACCTTTAGCTCGTCCAATTTTTTCGGTGCCATAGGATATGGAGCTTTTGATGTTGGCGCGGTCCTCAGAATTAGCTCAATAGCAAACTCCACTTGCCTTCGGGGAGGCAAGCCCTGTAGCTCATCTGGAAATACATCAGGATACTCTCGGACCATCGGAATGTCTGAGAGCTGGGAACTACTGCTGTTATCAGCATTAATCATAGACACAAGAAATCCCTGACAGCCTGACAGCAACTTCTGAGTCTGAATCGCTGAAATGATCGATATGTCATCGTCCCTGATGCCAGTGAAATCCCACGAGGGTTGGTTCGGAGGTCAAAATGTGACCAACCCTCGCCTGGCAATCAATCGTAGCATTATATGCAGACATCCAATCCATGCCAAGGATAATGTCAAACTCGACCATTTCCGGCACTAATAAATCAACTATAAGTATCATGTTGCCAAAATCTAACAGGCAATCTCTGACCACCTGAGTGACATCCAATGTATCACCGAACGGTAGGGAGACGGTCAGCCGCTGCGGTCTACGAGTAGTTAGTCTACCTATGTCCTTCATAAAGGCACGGGAAATAAAAGAATGTGAGCTACCAGTATCTATCAGCATATCAGCGGATAATGCATAAAATAAAACCATACCGTGGAAATCGGATCTGTCGGCCCGTTGTGCATCCTCTCTGGTAACTGCATGAATATGTCCAGTCTTTGGCGGTGGTGGAGGTGGTAGTGCTGCCAAAGGCTGTTGCTCCTGAGTCTGAGTCTGCCACTGTGACGGTACCGGGTACTGAGCCAGAGACGAATAGGTGGATTGAGACTGATACTGGACCAGCGGCTGGGGCTGTGACTAGTACTGGACCAGTGGCTGTGGTTGATACTACCCCTGAGTCAGATACTATGGTCCCAGAACAAAACTTTGTGGTACTGTGAGGGTACTGGAGTACTCCTGTCTGAGCATGCCAAATGCAACTGCTGTAGGGGCTGTGACTAGTACTGGACCAGCGGATGGGGCTGTGACTAGTACTGGACCAGTGGCTGTGGTTGATACTACCCCTGAGTCAGATACTATGGTCCCAGAACAAAACTTTGTGGTACTATGAGGGTACTGGAGTACTCCTGTCTAAGCATGCCAAATGCAGCTGCTGCAGGGGGAGCTGTCCTCTGCTGACAATGTGAGAATTGGGCTCTGTGCTCTCCTCGCTGAGTCCCTGTCTGACTGAGCTGAACTCCTTGACCATAAACTTCGGAAGCAATATGCTGAGCCTTCAGCGAACAATCTCGGTTCAGGTGCTTGGGCAGTTTGCAATAATAGCAAACCGACTGTTCCAGGGAGCAGGCTGTGGTGACGTGGTCTCTGGACCCACATCTGGTGCAGTGAGTGTCACTGGGGGGCTATTTCCGGTTCTGCTGAGAAAACCGGGAACGTCCTGATGAAGATCGCCCTGATTTCTGCGGTTGACTAGAAGCCCCAGAAGTACCCTGACCTGGCCGACCATGACCACTCTACTGCTATCCGATAGCTTGTGTCTGCTGGATCTGTCCTGATGTCTGACCAGTCTGCTTCCTCTTCCTGTCTAGAAACACTCTCTGCTGAGCTGACTCAATCATGAGGGCTCTATCCAACGTCCCTAAATAGGATAAACTCCCAAAACTAGCAAGATTTACTTGTAGATGTCCATCTAGTCCCTGGATAAACTGATGCATATGGGAACTGTCCTCAGCAACTAGTTCTAGATAAAACCTAGCCAACCGATTAAACTCGGCATTATACTCCGTCATCAAGCGGTTTTTCTGTCGCAGACTCAAAAAATCCTGCTGACGAGCCATCTGATATGCACATGAGAAGTAGCGGCTCTCAAAAGCCTCTCTGAATCTGACCCAGGTGATGTTCTGCTCGCCTATGATGGATCGCTGCGTAACCCACCAGGTGTCGGCCTCATCCCGTAAATGGAAAGCAGCCAACTCTGCTTTCTCCCACTCGGAGCAAGCCATGTAGAAGAAGGTCCGCTCCATGGTCACTATCCAGGACTGAGCCACACTCGGATCAGTCTCTCCTCGGAAGAGTGTGAATCGATTCTTCATCGACTCTGCTAGTGCTAGGATCCGGGCTCGTGCTGCGACTATATTAGTGAGGTGAGTAGGGACGGCTGCAGGAACTGGCGGAACCACTAGAGCTGGTATAACAGGTGGTATCGTTGCATACGCCGGGGGAGGCATCCCCGGTGCTGCTGCATAGACTGAGGCAGGTGCCATTGGTGGCACTGCAGGGTCAGAATAGGTGGGTGCGACAGGAGGTACGGTGGGTGGTGGTACCGGAGGTGGAGCAACTGCTGCTGCTGGTGTGGGTGTCGCGTATGTAGTGGGCACCGGTGGCAGTGGTGCCTGGTATGTAATAGGCATTGGTGGTGGTAGTGCCGGGTATGCCAATGGTACCGCTGGTGGTACCGTAAATACGGTAGGAGTGGGTACGGCGGGTACGGTCGGGGTGGTTACCTCTGAAAATATCGGAGTCTGAGAGCCCGACGCGCCCGCAGTACCATGCGGAGTCTGTCCCTGACCGGCAGGCTCGACTCCAGTAGACGTCTCGGGCGACTCTGTTACCAGGGACTCCAACGTCCTCTTACGTGGTCGTCCTGCACCACGTCTCGACACGGGAGCACGTGCACCTCGCCTCATATCTATTCAATTTTAACCCAAATATTACTACAAGTAACAAAAAGTATAAAATTACCTTTTACCTAATTGCTATCAGGAGATGTTCCGTCGCTGTCCAGTCTCCATACATAACCTCAGAATCTCGTACGAGAAAATCGACGGGAATCCGTACAAATCCAAAACGGAAGTTCAAAACATAATCATAATGAAAATCCGTACAAATCCGAAAATAGCAGTTTGACTCGCAAACCTAGCTCTGATACCAAAAATATTGTCACGTCCCAGGTAGTCCCTGCCAGAGAAAATTTCGACAGCATCTCCCCTGTACCGGTGACAATATGAAATTTTCTACAATTCCCTCAGGGCAACATATACCTTGGCCAACACGGCCGGAACAATAATAATATATAACAATACAAATATAGCAAACATCCACGCAGTTTAATAGTAACAACTAAACTAAAACAAAGATAAGGAAAGCCTCGCAAAAATCCTACTCATCTACACCCATAAAGTACAAAATCGATATTCTACTCAACTGCACCCATAAAGCACAAAACTGATATCCTACTCAACTACACCCATACAGGACAAAACTCCAGCATACATCCAAATGAAAATCCATCGCCAAATAACAAAACCATACAATATCCATATGTCACAAGCTATAAGTCTGAAAACATAGTCTAACATAATAAGAAAGCCGTAATGTGCGAACTCGTCGCGATGCGCAGTGGTGGGGGACTAGCGACTGGAACCTCCTGAACAGCCTCAACCTGAAAATAGTAATAATGAGGTGTGAGTCCAACACTCAGCGAATACCTAGTTGACATGCATAGTAAACTATAACAAATAGCAATAACTATGCGTACAGTCTCCTGATATAACATATAGAAAGTGCAAAACTGTAAGATAAGGAGTAACTGTACTAACCAGAACCTGGCTATAGGGATATCAAGGTCGTCAGACCCAAAGTATCATAAATCCTGTATGCATGTTAAACAATGCATCCATCCAATATGCGGCATATAAAGTGCAACAAACACAAGCAATAAATACAAATAATGCATATGATGCCAATAACATGTCCTGGTCACCCCTGACTCCAGTCAGTCATCTCACACACGATGGTGAGACCGAGTGGGTAGGGTTGTGAGAACCATGCACTCTGTCGTCACTGCTCCTGATGAGTGACCCAATGAGCGGGATGCTGTCGGAGTACACCTATCCTCCTACCTCAAATATAGTGTGGGAGCGCAATGCTCTCATCTCCCGGTACGCGATGACGGGGAGGGATCCCTGCCGGCTACCACACTGCGTCACGCTACCCATGAGCGGACCAACGGAGTCAAACAGAGTAACCTGCTGCAACACACCCTGCCTGAATAAAAACCACTGACCCATGAGTGGTTGTGTGTGCAGACCCATGTAACTGGCGATGCGCTCTACAATAATGGAGCCGACTATCGCACAACATGCAATCATGAGAGATGGTGCATGACACTAAGTATAGAAATATCCTGATCCTATCCCTCTCCATATAATGTGTACCAAGATATGTGGATCAAATAATATGATCTAGGTACACATGTCAAGTAGGGTATCTAACCAGTCCAGTATATCATAGAGCGTGGCATGCCACTACCTCTATAACATAAATAATAAACAGGTAACAAACAATACATGCTCGGAAATAAATAGTGACATGTCAATGCAGATATAATCATAATTATTACTAGTTGTTAAAATCTACTAAACATATCAACAAGACGTATCAAAATAGATAGGTCACGGTACCCGCCTCCAATGTAGATCGAGCTAGACAACCTCTGCGTCAAAGTGCTAGTCCCAAATCAATGTCCTATAATATCCACATTTAATTTAGCTACATATATATATCACATAGCTAAAATAATTTCTTAATTACCAGAACCCTATTTCGTTCATTTATTCTCGGTTAACTAACAATTCGGATCTAACCACAGCTTAGATTAGACCCGTCCCTTTAACCCTAATTTCATATTATAAAATTAACTACCCACATAATTACCACTAATCAAATTCTAGATACATGAATGAACCAACCTTACCTATAGTCGTTTGCTCTTGTATCTGCCCACTGCTGAAAATTGTAGTCGACCCAAGAAAGTTGCTGATCTCTAAATCCAGTTCTCCAATTCAACCCTTTCTTTCTTTCTTCTTAGTCGATGAATCCCTAGCGGCAGTCCACACCCACAACAGAGAATCAAGCCCAAATCCACAGCTATGCAAGGCACTTACCTCTAACCAGTAGCCCTAAATTTCCTCCGCAAGGATGAAGGAGTCCATGCTCTGATTAGGGGGAAACAACAAGAACCGATCCAAAATCTTCCTCCTAGTGTAGAACAGGAAGAATGTCACGGATCAGAACATTAATAACCTGATTTCAGAAACCCAAACTTACCTTTAACCGAGACTTCTATCACAGCAAGGAAAGGAAAATCAAAGATCCTTGGAACCCTAGTTGCCTCTTCACGCCGGCGATCGGGAGAAGGGGCGGCGGTGTCGCGAGCCTAGGGAGGAGGAAACGACCGATTGTGAACCCAACCTAGGGCTTAGGAAATCGGTCGAATCAGGCAGCGATGGCTCGGTGGGGGTGGAAGGAATTCAACTAGGGAATGACCTCGGCTGTGGCTGAGATCTCAGCGACGACAAGGCAACGAGCAGAGGGGAAGGCGACGGTGCCAAGAAGGATCTAGGGTTCGGTCGGCGAGATGAAGAGGAAGGAGAAGAAGAAATCTGCCTGATCCCTCCTTTGCTGAGGCTTTATTCACGTGGGAGAGGAAACACGAAGCGGCGTCGGTTTTGGGAAGAAGAAGAAACGGACGCTGGCGCGGAGGTACGGGGCGCGGTCGGGTGCTGAAACGGGGAAGAAAATGCTGATAATGAGAAAAGAAATGGAAAATAGAAAAAGAAAAAGAATAATAAGAAAATAAAACTTTTCCTGGTTAAAATGGGGTAGCTAAAACAGGCTTTCCCGAGACCCAGTTTTTATCCCCGTAAACTCGTCATACGAGCTCTGAAAAATTCTCATAAAATTTCTAAAAATTTCGGAAAATTTCCTTATGATTATTCGCCCTTTTTTGGTGTTTTAAACTTACACTCGTTAATTGCTCAGATTATTTCTAGGAAAATAATACAAAAGTTGATTTATATTTCCTAAGTCCAGGAGTCTTTTAATAGCCCTTGGAAAATCTTATCCGTGGCTTGAAGGCACCTTTCATAGGGTTAGAAGGCGCCTCCAGCGAGGTGCCAAAGGATAAAGCCTGATCCTTTGGTAACAGCTAAAATCAACCTGGTCAAAGTTGCCTTCCATATGGATGGAAGGCTCCTTCGTACTATTCATCGAAGGCGCCTTCCAGCCATGGAAGGTGCCTTTAACAGTGAAGCACAAAGGCACCACAAAGGCGCCTCGGAAGCACCTTCAATTCCCTTTAAAAGTGCCTCTAGCAGCATCTTCAACCGTCTTTTTCTCTCCTGCTGCTCCAATCACTTGGGTGATATCGGCCAACCGAAATAGGGCTCACCCGAACTCAATTTCTAGCCTTCTCCTCGAGTAAGCTTTCGCTCTGGCTTCTCGTCCCTCGGAACATCGTGCACGTCCTTCTCGTCCACCGATGTATTATTCTGTAGCACGGAGCCTGTTGACTCCCTTCCTATGCCATCCTTCTCGCTAGCTGCATCTTCCGCTCAACTTCTTGTGTTCCTAAGCTCCTGCACACTTAGACACAAGGATTAAAACATAATAAGACCTAACTTAACTTGGTTGATCATATCAAAACTACCATGGGGTCCAACAAAATCTGCCTGATCCCTACCCCAACTTCCCTTGATCTGGTGATGGTAACAACGAATTTCATGAGCTTGGAGATGTGCGGCAGTAAGCTTCCTCCCCTCTCTTTTCCCCTCCCCACTCCTCCCCTCTCATTTGCCAAACCCCTCACCCACCGAATCTAGTCGCCACACCCTCGAGGTTAGACACACTGAGGTCGGTTGATCGCTGAGGATGGATGACTGTTGAGGACAGTGGATCATGCTATCGACGTGTAAGCACCCCACCCTCCTCACTACTGGACTTGTGAGGGCGGAGCTCTACTGGACTACTAACTTTATTTAACTATCATTGTTCACATGTTGATAGTAATTCCTAAAACTCTCGGAGAACTCAAAACATACAATTAACTAGCAGCGGATGTCACGCCCCAAATGAGTCCCTGCCAGACAAAAATCCGACAGCATCTCCCCTGTACCGGTGACAATATGAAGCATCACTACAAACAAAATATACATCAGCCACATGCGGCTGGAATATTTATATACACAACCACGCACTTATAATAACAGCCCACACGGCTGGAATGAAACAATCACAACCACGCAGTTATATATAAAACAGCCCACACGGCTGTACAAAACAAACCAACACAGCGGAAAAACGATAAGACAAGCCCATACAAAACACATCAAGACACTGCTAGCCGGCACGGCTTAAACACAAATACAACACCAAAACCTGAAGATAGCCACATGGATAAACACAAATACAATGCCAGAAATAATAAAAAGATATACAAAAGAAAACAAGTACGGTTTTCGGATGTGACGTAGGACCCGACAAACAGAATACTCCGAGCGACACTCCAACCATCTACCTGAAAACATAAGGATATACATGCGGTGGTGAGTATAGGTAACTCAGCGGGTAATAGACAAGATAGTGCATGGTCCATAAACAACATGGAGATCACAAGCATACAGTCTCAGTAGGGAATAAAGAACATGATCATACTATCATAATCAATGCACCTAAACATAACTGACACAATAACCTGACATATAAACTGTACAAACCACAACTAACATAATGACAGATACATACGCAATCTGGAATCAACACATGGTACAATGATCAGTAAACTCATCAGATCTGCAACAGGCGTACCTATGACACTTGTGCAATATAAATACGACTGCATATACATGTAAAATAAATGACATGTATGCAGCATGACAACCATATGCAACAATCATATCTCAAACAAGTGCAACAACGACAATCACATGCAACTAGTATCTACTAGGCATGTATGCAAATGCAGATGCACCGCGCATCAAATGCAGGAATAATAACTGCGTATGCATGCTCCATGGTCACCCCCGACACCTCTCCAGACACCACGACCCCAGTATGGTCAAGAGGCTTGGGTCCGTGACAACTGTACTACCCTCCAGCCCACTATATAGTAGTCGAGGCGGACAGTCCACTAGTAGCTATCTAGCTACATAGCATCAGGGTCCCTGACTGCTCACAACGCCGGATCTCACTAAACCTCGTGACCGGGTGGCACGACAGGACGAGCGGCAACTGCTCTAGCTACCACTACCCATGAGTGGCCGAGTGTGCGGCGCTAAACCAAACCAACTGATGACTCTCTAACCACATGGGAGACAATGGTCATCAGATGCAATGAATGATGAACATGATATATATATATATATATAATCATCATCCATGCAATAACCCCAAACCTCATAAATACCTCCAACATGAGTATAATCGTAATGATACCTCCACGTATCCCACAAACATATGTACCCACTACACATGTATAATCAACCAAAACTCTAATAATCTCACCAGACACATGTATACAAAAGATAAGTACAATCAACAAGTATCCTCCAATAAAAAAACATGACAGACATGTGTATATACCCCAAATATACAATAAACACAACTCCTCCAAAAGTACATGACAAATACGTATGTACACACTACATGTAAATGCACGGTCAACAAGATAACTCCTATAACACATACTTACCTATGGACAGTCCACATCATATACCCAATCAGCATGGTAATACCAACAACCCGACAATCCCTACAAGACATACTCTATACGTGTAATCACAATAGAGTAGATATCAAGAGTGGAGACTGTATATGAATTAAATAGATCATCACAAAGGTCAAGCATAAGTATCATGCAGGAAATAAACAGCAACCGATCATGATATAAGATAAAGCAGCCTAATTCATCCAATAATAACCATGCACTAAGTACAAGAAAATCTACATAGAGGCCAAGGAAGAAATACCCGCCTTTAAAAAGATAGATCGTGTCAAGTAATCCCGCGTCGAGACGCTCGTCCCGAATCCAAGTCTTGCATCAATCAATATATATATATTTTATTTAGCTAAATTCATATGAATTTAAATAGCTAAATAAAAGCCCTAACCCAATTAGGATTACTCCAAGCAAACCTGATCTCTGACAAATCCTCCAAATAATCCTCAATCCAACTCCTTCTAAATCTAAACATAATCCAAAATCTATTAATCAATCAATTGTATCATCTCTACTAAACATCCAACATCAATCTTACATAATCCATCTACTTCAATTAATCCAACCCAAAATTAATCATCACTGACCATCACACTAATCAAATCCAATCATCCATAATCATCTCATTATCTCTTATCAATATGAATTAAATCAATACATCTACTCACCACAAATAAATCTAAACAAGAATAACAAAACCCTACAAGCCATAGAAAAACCTATTTTAGCGATATACTAATGAGAAAATCAAAACTACATCATCAAAATACACTCACCTAGAGATAAGGCAGCTAATCCAATAGTTAGCAGCCTTTCTTTCACTGTCCGGAAGCTACAAAGAATACTACCACCAAATTCCTTCCAAGATCAAATCCAACACTTAGCTGTAGAGCCATTACTTACTAAAACCCTAACATAACAATACAACACTCACCTCAATCAATCTCAAATTCCCCAGCCGAGACCCCCACAGCTTCCAGAATTGGAAACAAGACAGTGATCAGCACAAGCACCATACCGACTAATGCCTCCTCTAATCTAGAATAAGAAGCTTATCATGATCAGAGTTAACTAAGCAAGATCTTTATAGTTTTACCATTCTGAACGAAGCCTACCTTGATCGATTGCCTCTGGATTGTGTCGTTCCGATTTGATCCAGCAAGTGTGGAGCTGCAAATCAAATTCCAATGAACAAATCACAGTGAAGAACAAGGAGAATAATCGGCTGGAAGCGATGCGATTCAAACCTCACTGTGCCCTAGATCGGATCCCACCGATCGAGCACAAAAATGGTCGAGAAGGCGATCACTCCACCGGGGAAGCCTTGGATAGCGTCAGCACCTTCAAGATTCGGGCGACAATCCTCAGGTGACGCGGTGAGAATGGGATTGTCAGGGAAGAATCTCTCCGTCGGTGTCGGGTTCATCCGCGCAAGAGAGGAAGGAAGAAGCGTCGGGGAGAAGCGGATCACAGCGGCACGAGAGAGAGACGGAGAGGAGGAAAGCTCAGCCGAGGCACGCTAGAGGAGGGGATCGTCGCCGGCGGTGAGTCCATGGCGACCGACGATCGTGCAAGAAGAAATCGCGAGAGAGGGCTCGGGAGAAAGGAAAATCGCGTGAAGGAGGAGGAAATCGGGGAATGAAAAGAGAATAGGAATTAGGGCTTAATTAAACACTTAGGTTTAATTTAATTAAACTCAAAGTTTTCTCCTTAATCAACTCCCACTTAAATGGTGTTCCAAACAGGCCTCCTCTGTACCCGGAATCCATCCTCTCAAAACGGATCATACGGAGCCCGTTTAAATCCCGAAAAATTTCTAAAAATTACAGAAAAATCCAATACGATTTTTCATCCAATAACATTTATTATTTAAATTTGCGGTATCTTACATTCTCCCCCACTAATAGAAATTTGGTCCCCAAATTTACTGGTCAACTCAGGGATCCTCATCCAATGGTAACGTCCAAGCAACAACTCATATACCGCTCATTCCAAGTATAATGAACAAATCTCCAACCGTGATGATCCACCTCCAAGTGAATAACGATGACTTTGTGAGCTATGAACTCACCCTACTCCCGCTACTCCCACTCTGCAATCTAGCCAAGATGAATAAATGAACTACCTCTAAAATCCAAAATCCACTATCAATAGATTCTCTAACATCTGTATAGGGCGCTCAAACTATCCATTCGTCTGAGATGAAAATCTATACTAAAGTGAAACTCCTAATCCAAAGTCTGCTGTAATCATAATCAAAACCATGACATGAAATCACTGATCTCCATCCAAAACCATACTCAGAGATACATCATAAGGTCTGGTAATCTCTCTACAATATAATCCTGCTACTCAAACCAATGAGTACATCCTGCAAATCAATAGCTAGGAAGCAACGTCGTCATCCAACAATGATTACCCAAACCATTATATCCTCTCCGAGTCTTGGGTAATCCCACAACAAAATTCGTCAAAACATACTCCCAACTCTACTCCAAAAGACGAATCTACTAAAACAATCCTACTGATCCCCAATGTTCAACTTCCACTGGCTGACATACTAGACATCAAGCTACAAAATCCGTGATATCTTTCTTAATGTCATTCCACCAATAGGAATGCTCCAAATCTCTATACAATATATATCATCCGGATGTATCATAAATCCAACTCGAGGTGTTTCCTGCAGTAACTTCTCCCGGATAAGAAGTGACTCGGAAATACCCATAATCTCCCATAGAAATCAAAGAATCTATTTCTCATTACACGAGAATTCTAACTACGGGCACAAGAAGACTACTCCGCCCATGCTACATCAGAACTGCACCGACTCCCAGATACGATACATCCGTGTAGAGTACAAATCCGTTTACACTAGAAAGTACAACTAAGACAGTGCAGTTAACAACTTCTCGTTTCAAATCCTGAAACTGAGCTCATAAGCGTCTATCCAGGAAAATTTCATACCCTTCCTAGACAGTCCGGTCAACTGTATAATGCTGGGGAAACCCTCAATCAAACTCTGGAAATATCCAGCAAAACTAAAGGAACAACGAGTCTCCGTATAAACTACGACTACTCCCAACTGATAACAACCTCTATCTCCTGTAGATCCACAAATATCCTCTACTAAACACAATGTGTCTCAAAAACTCGTAAAAGACAATCATAATACGTACTACTAACTTCACATATAGATGTTCCCGTCAAAACATCTCTAAAACTATGGGAAGATAGTGTACGTAATCCACATCGGATCAGGAATAGATCACAACATCATCAATGAAGATAATGAAATTTAATCCAACACCCAAAGCATATCAAATATATCAAGTTAATGTAAACATCTAGGGCACTATATGCCTAAATGATAAAACCAATGACTCATATTATCCATACAACAAGCACACTCAACTGTAAGATCTCCAATAACTTTGTGATCTGATCACCAACTACAAATCACCAAATCCATAAATATCACAGACACATTACATTCCGTGTCACTATCAATATCAAACACCAAATAATAGATCAAGTCAAATATCTACCAATAGATCATCAAAAGACAACATATCACCACACCTGATCTCATAATGTCCACCAATCACAAATCATCATCAACATCAATCAATCATACCAGATAGTCTCCTAAACAAAGATGGAGTAAAAGGAAAGTATCCAACCTTCAACACTCACTACAAACAAACTAAATGTATCCAAAAAGTCTGACAAATCTCATCATCTCATCCTTTCTGATAATCAAATATCCATAGTAAAGAAATGTCAATCCAAAGTCAAAGGGTCACTCAATCTCCTGGCTAAGAGTCTACCCATCAAAAGAATATCTCCATCACCCTCATCTATAAATGTCCCTCGACAAATATCGATAAAAGATCAAACCCTCTAATCTAAGGTATAAACTACAATATCTGGTAAAATGATCACGTGGTCAGGGTCTTGAGTTATCTGATAGAGACAATGTTAGCTGAGTCATCTAACCATTGTCTTGTACCCCATCCTACTATGATTGCTCCACCCTGAGGTTCAGCAACCTCCAGTATCAAGCAATAAACACAAAGATAGAGGAACGCTATAACTAAATAGCTGATCAAATTATCTGTCAATCGACGCTCTACCCCTCGAAGATCATCATATCCAAATGTACTCTCCAAGTTATACCCTTGTAACAGTTGTATCTCAAAGTGTTAAGCATGTAGCCTTACACTTTTCCCACATCAGTAGTGGTATCCTATCCGAATGTACCTTCTATGTCATCCTATCAGGTACAGATAGTCCATGGGCAAAATCCCCATGGAATATGATACGACAATCCTCTACAAGCTGACCAAGCCGACAATGGTATACAACTAACTCAGTCCTTCCCATGACTGTACCAGTCATGTACTCCAGTATATCTCCCAAAAATATCTAACCAAGCACGAGTAACCCCAAAGATCAGAATCTCTGAAAATAGAGTATGACGATACCCTAATGATCGAACTACTAATAAATCGGTCGTCAACTAACTGATCTAATAAGGGTAAATCAATCCTCGTCAAAATCAACTAAGGTAAAATCGATCCACCACTACCCAAGTCAACGAGGGTAATCTACTAACCTAACCAACATGAGTAAATCAATACTCTACTAATCAAAACAACAGGAGTACAAAATCAACTAAGATAAATCAAACCACAACTACGTCAGTCAACCAGATAAATCAATCCTAAACTGACTAAACTAACAGGAGTAAATCGATACTCTGGTAACTGAGTCAACCTATGCATACAGATACCATCCACTATCCAGCTAATAATAATAGAGAATGGTATGTGTCTCTGACTCTCAACCAACTAGTAGTAACAGACACTAAAACTACTAATAGTATGATATGAGGAAATCCCCTGAGACTGTAATCCTTGATCTCCATTAGGTCAACCGTGATCAGTGATTGACCCAACATATGCAACGCATGCTACAAACAAATAGGCAGGTACTAACAAGAGTACTAACAAGAGAACACTAACACACATCATAACTATATGGACAACAATACATACACCAACAGAAATGCATGATAACAATATGCAAACATACCTCCTATAGCCTGGAGATGTCCTGCTGCTGCCTGGTCCCAAAGCCCGAAAAGTCACATAAAAAAAATCGAATCATGAAATCCAAAACACGAATAACAGGCATCGTACCTACTCTGATACCAAAAATTGGTATCAGATAAATCTCAAAAATCTAAAACAAAAACAAAGCAGGCATCGTACCACCTCTGATACCACTAAATTGTCACGCCCCAAAGGAGTCCTTGTCAGACAAAAATCCGACAGCATCTCCCCTGTACCGGTGACAATATGAAGCATCACTACAAACAAAATATACATCAGCAACATGCGGCTGAAATATTTATATACACAACCATGCAGTTATAATAACATCCCACACGGCTGGAATGAAACAATCACAACCACGCAGTTATATATAAAACAGCCCACACGGCTGTACAAAACAAACCAACACAGCGGAAAAACGATAAGACAAGCCCATACAAAACACATCAAGACACTGCTAGCCGACACGGCTTAAACACAAATACAACACCAAAACCTGAAGATAGCCACATGGCTAAACACAAATACAATGCCAGAAATAATAAAAAGATATATAAAAGAAAACAAGTATGGTCTTCGGATGTGACGTAGGACCCGGCAGACAGGATACTCCGAGCGACACTCCAACCATCTACCTGAAAACATAAGGATATAAATGCGGTGGTGAGTATAGGTAACTCAGCGGGTAATAGACAAGATAGTGCATGGTCCATAAACAACATGGAGATCACAAGCATACAGTCTCAGTAGGGAATAAAGAACATGATCATACTATCATAATCAATGCACCTAAACATAACTGACATAATAACCTGACATATAAACTGTACAAACCACAACTAACATAATGACAGATACATACCCAATCTGGAATCAACACATGGTACAATGATCAGTAAACTCATCGGATCTGCAACAGATATACCCGTGACATCTGTGCAATATAAATACATGTAAAATAAATGACATGTATGCAGCATGACAACCATATGCAACAATCATATCTCAAACAAGTGCAACAACGACAATCACATGCAACTAGTATCTACTAGGCATGTATGCAAATGCAGATGCACCGCGCATCAAATGCAGGAATAATAACTGCATATGCATGCTCCATGGTCACCCCGACACCTCTCCAGACACCACGACCCCAGTATGGTCGAGAGGCTTGGGTCCGTGACAACTGTACTACCCTCCAGCCCACTATATAGTGGTCGAGGCGGACAGTCCACTAATAGCTATCTAGCTACATAGCATCAGGGTCCCTGACTGCTCACAACGCCGGATCTCACTAAACCTCATGACCGGGTGGCACGACAGGACGAGCAGCAACTGCTCTAGCTACCACTACCCATGAGTGGCCGAGTGTGCGGCGCTAAACCAAACCAACTGATGACTCTCTCACCACAAGGGAGACAATGGTCATCAGATGCAATGAATGATGAACATGATATATATATATATATATATATATATATATATATATATATATATATATATATATATATATATATATATATAATCATCATCCATGCAACAACCCCAAACCTTATAAATACCTCCAACATGAGTATAATCGTCAAGATACCTCCACGTATCCCACCAAACATATGTACCCACTATACATGTATAATCAACCAAAACTCCAATAATCTCACCAGACACATGTACACAAAAGATAAGTACAATCAACATGTATCCTCCAATAAAAAAACATGACAGACATGTGTATATACCCCAAATATACAATCAACACAACTCCTCCAAAAGTACATGATAAATACGTATGTACACACTACATGTAAATGCACGGTCAACAAGATAACTCCTATAACACATACTAACCTATGGACATTCCACATCATATACCCAATCAGCATTGTAATACCAACAACCCGACAATCCCTACAAGACATACTCTATACGTGTAATCACAATAGAGTAGATATCAAGAGTGGAGACTGTATATGAATTAAATAGATCATCACAAAGATCAAGCATAAGTATCATGCAGGAAATAAACAGCAACCGATCATGATATAAGATAAAGCAGCCTAATTCATCCAATAATAACCATGCACTAAGTACAAGAAAATCTACATAGAGGCTAAGGAAGAAATACCTGCCTTTAAAAAGATAGATCGTGTCAAGTAATCTCGCGTCGAGACGCTCGTCCCGAATCCAAGTCCTGCATCAATCAATATATATATATTTTATTTAGCTAAATTCATATGAATTTAAATAGCTAAATAAAAGCCCTAACCCAATTAGGATTACTCCAAGCAAACCTGATCTCTGACAAATCCTCCAAATAATCCTCAATCCAACTCCTTCTAAATCTAAACATAATCCAAAATCTATTAATCAATCAATTGTATCATCTCTACTAAACATCCAACATCAATCTTACATAATCCATCTACTTCAATTAATCCAACCCAAGATTAATCATCACTGACCATCACACTAATCAAATCCAATCATCCATAATCATCTCATTATCTCTTATCAATATGAATTAAATCAATACATCTACTCACCACAAATAAATCTAAACAAGAATAACAAAACCCTACAAGCCACAGAAAAACCTATTTTAGCGATATACTAATGAGAAAATCAAAAGTACATAATCAAAATACACTCACCTAGAGATAAGGCAGCTAATCCAATAGTTAGCAGCCTTTCTTTCACTGTCCGGAAGCTACAAAGAATACTACCACCAAATTCCTTCCAAGATCAAATCCAACACTTAGCTGTAGAGCCATTACTTACTAAGACCCTAACATAACAATACAACACTCACCTCAATCAATCTCAAATTCCCCAGCCGAGACCCCCACAACTTCCAGAATTGGAAACAAGACAGTGATCAGCACAAGCACCATACCGACTAATGCCTCCTCTAATCTAGAATAAGAAGCTTATCATGATCAGAGTTAACTAAGCAAGATCTTTATAGTTTTACCATTTTGAACGAAGCCTACCTTGATCGATTGCCTCTGGATGGTGTCGTTCCGATTTGATCCAGCAAGTGTGGAGCTGCAGATCAAATTCCAACGAACAAATCACAGAGATGAACAAGGAGAATAATCGGCTGGAAGCGATGCGATTCAAACCTCACTGTGCCCTAAATCGGATCCCACCGATCAAGCACAAAAATGGTCGAGAAGGCGATCACTCGACCGGGGAAGGCTTGGACAGCGTCAGCACCTTCAAGATTCGGGCGACAATCCTCAGGCGACGCGGTGAGAATGGGATCGTCAGGGAAGAATCTCTCCGTCGGTGTCGGGTTCATCCGCGCAAGAGAGGAAGGAAGAAGCGTCGGGGAGAAGCGGATCACAGCGGCACGAGAGAGAGACGGAGAGGAGGAAAGCTCAGCCGAGGCACGCTAGAGGAGGGGATCGTCGCCGGCGGTGAGTCCATGGTGACCGGCGATCGTGCGAGAAGAAATCGCGAGAGAGGGCTCGGGAGAAAGGAAAATCGCGTGAAGGAGGAGGAAATCGGGGAATGAAAAGAGAATAGGAATTAGGGCTTAATTAAACACTTAGGTTTAATTTAATTAAACTCAAAGTTTTCTCCTTAATCAACTCCCACTTAAATGGTGTTTCAAACAGGCCTCCTCTATACCCGGAATCCATCCTCTCAAAACGGATCATACGGAGCCCGTTTAAATCCCGAAAAATTTCTAAAAATTACAGAAAAATCCAATACGATTTTTCATCCAATAACATTTATTATTTAAATTTACAGTATCTTACAGCGGAAGACTAAATGACTCATCTAATACATTCTTAATAAATGGCAATCTTAATAAATTCTTATGCTAGGTCCCAAGGCTTCTATAGTCCTGGCATCACACATCCATCCGCACCTCCTTGTCGCCTTCCTTTGCTATAACTTTTCCTTTCCTTTATCTGCAGTAAGAGGAAATGCAACTATAAGCAAAATTGCTTAGTAAGCGCTATCTAACTCACAAAACTCGAATATGCATGTGAATAAAATAAATCTAAAACTGATTTGTGAAGTTTTGAAAACTATTTTCATAATAGATAAAAATAATAATCAAACTGTTGATGGGCCCGACAACTGTACTTGCTATGCGCGCATCCCTAAATAGACCCGAGGTAGCTAGTCCTGAATCTAGTAGGGTTTACTAGGTTATCTGAACCTAGGGACGACTATGGGAGCCCAACCCAAGGACAACTGAGAGTCCAGCACATTGCCACTGATAAAAGTAAAATACTGATTCATAAGCTGATTTATCTTAATTACTTCTTCTTTAAATGCCTTGGCATTTTAACGAGCACCTTGTGTGCCAAAATCCCGAAAGTCTTGACTTTGGGATCTACTTAAGGTCTTGCCCTTTTTCTTTCTTCTCTTTATCTTTCTTATACTTATTAATACTTCTAAAAGAATGCTTCTTTAAAAAGAAACTGAAATGTTTAAGCAAATTCTAACTTTGAAATGCTTAAACAAAAATCTGCATACTATGCTAATCAAAATTCTGCATACTAATCAAGATTCTGCATTCTATGCTACACTATTTCTGCATACTATGCAAACATAAATTCTGCACTATAATACTTAACCAAACTGTACTATAATCTTTTTCTTTAAAAACTGCACTATAAGTTCCACCAAAAATCTGCACTACAAGTTCCACTAAAAATCTGCACTATAAATTCCACCAAAAATCTGCACTACAAGTTCCACTAAAAATCTGCACTATAAACTTTAAAGAAATTTGCACCATAAGCTCTTAAGAAATCTGCACTACAAGCTCTAAAGAAATCTGCTCTATAAGCTTAATTAAAAATTTGCACTATAGGCTTAATTAAAATCTGCACTATAAGCTTAAATAAAAATCTGCACTATAAGCTTAATTAAAAATCTGCACTATAGGCTTAATTAAAATCTACACTATAAGCTTAATTAAAATCTGCACTATAGGCTTAATTAAAATATGCACTATAAGCTTAATTAAAATCTGCATTATAGGCTTAATTAAAATCTACACTATAAGCTTAATTAAAATCTGCATTATAGGCTTAATTAAAATCTACACTATAAGCTTAATTAAAATCTGCACTATAGGCTTAATTAAAATCTGCACTATAAGCTTAATTAAAATATGCACTATAAGCTTACATAAAAATCTGCATTATAAGCTTAATTAAAATCTCAACTATAAGCCTACATAAAAATCTGCACTATAAGTTTAATTAAAATCTGTACTATAAGCTTACATAAAAATCTACACTATAACTTAATTAAAATCTGTACTATAGGCTTAATTAAAAATCTGCACTATAAGCGCTTCTCATGCTTCAAATTCAAGAAGAACAAAGGTCCGAAACTACTCCTACTGCAGGTGAGAAGCACTTACCTTGCTTCTTGGACTCACAACCGAACAAGAAGGGCTTCTAGGACCTTGGTCGGCCGCCGGAGACGATGCCCTAACTCCCTTTTGTTTTCTGCCCGAGCTCTGCCGTCGCACGCAGAAGAGAAGGAGAGAATGGTTTAGGTCACGGGAATAAAACCCTCTCCTAACTTATCCCTTTTATAACCTAGTATTTTTGTTAACTCCTTAATTAAATTTTTATTTTTTTTCTAAACAGAACTGCTGCTTGGATTCTTGGTTAGCCAAATCTTTGACCGAGTCAGAGGTCATGGGTTCGATTCCTCAGCCAAACCCTTTTTCTCCTATTTATTTCTTATTTATTAATTACTACTTAAATAAATTTCGTTCCTACTTTTAATTAGCATCTCTTGCTGGAACACTTGGTCAGCTGTGCTTTTTCTAAATCAGAGGTTGCGGGTTCGATTCCTCAGCCGAACCCTTTTTCTCCTATTTATTTCCTATTTATTAACTATTGCTTAAATAAATTTGTTCCTTCTTTTATTTAGCATTGCTCACTGGAACACTTGGTCTGCCGTGCTTTTGCTAAATCAAAGGTTGCGGGTTCGATTCCCCTTTTATTCCCATTTATTTTCCGTTTCCTATTAACTATTACTTAAATAAATTTCATTACCCTTTTTAATCAACAACCTTCGCTGGGACACTTGGTCAGCCGTGCATTGCTTAAAGTTTGGCTCGTGGGTTCAAATCTTGGTTGCAACCTTTTTCTTCCTATTAATTCCTGTTATCAACTTCTACTACTTAAATACATTTCATGCTTCCTTTAATCAGCAATGATTGCTTGCACACTTGGTTAGCCGGACTCGCTTAAAGCTTGGTTTGGCTGGAGGTCTTGGTTTCGAATCTCTCGGCTTGGACATTTTTTTGTCGAAACTTGTTTCGTTTAGTAAAAATACCAAACGACCTCCAAAAATTGTATAAAAATACTCTAAAAATTTCTAAAAATCTCTAGAATATTTCTAAATATTTTTAACCACTATTAAGACTCAAAATGAGGAAATTTGGGTCGTTACAATCCTCCATACCTTATAAAAAGTTCATCCTCGAACTTAGAATAATTCTAGATTTCTCTGTCTCATACTGTCTTCACGCTCCCTAGTAGTTTCCTCGCACTTTTGGTTCTGGCAGATGACCTTCACTAGTGGTACTTCTTTGTTCCTTAGTCTCTTACCTTTCCTATCCACTATCACCCATAACTTCTCTGTCCTTTTTGTTCTCCTGTACTCGGTCCTCAATACAAGCGGGACTAGGATGTCCTCTTCTTGACATCTAGTTATGTAGAAAGAAACTAAGCAGAATTCTTAACTTTATAAGTACTTCTAAACATCTCCCTATTCTGTACATATAATCTAATACTTCTAAGGATTTCTTTTTACTGTAAAGAATAAAGAAAGCATACTAAAAAAAAAAATTTAAATACTTTCTTACTTGAAGACGGCAAGGTTGGTGCTGATGTGTGATGTTGGAGAATATGAACTACTCTGATACCAACTGTAAGCACCCCACCCTCCTCACTACTGGACTTGTGAGGGCGGAGCACTACTGGACTACTAACTTTATTTAACTATCCTTGTTCACATGTTGATAGTAATTCCTAAAACTCTCGGAGAACTCAAAACATACAATTAACTAGCAGCGGAAGACTAAATGACTCATCTAATACATTCTTAATAAATGACAATCTTAATAAATTCTTATGCTAGGTCCCAAGGCTTATATAGTCCAGGCATCACACATCCATCCGCACCTCCTTGTCGCCTTCCTTTGCTATAACTTTTCCTTTCCTTTATCTGCAGTAAGAGGAAATGCAACTATAAGCAAAATTGCTTAGTAAGCACTATCTAACTCACAAAACTCGAATATGCATGTGAATAAAATAAATCTAAAACTGATTTGTGAAGTTTTGAAAACTATTTTCATAATAGATAAAAATAATAATCAAACTGTTGATGGGCCCGACAACTGTACTTGCTATGCGCGCATCCCTAACTAGACCCAAGGTAGCTAGTCCCGAATCTAGTAGGGTTTACTAGGTTATCTGAACCTAGGGACGACTATGGGAGCCCAACCCAAGGACAACTGAGAGTCCAGCACAGTGTCACTGATAAAAGTAAACTACTGATTCATAAGCTGATTTATCTTAATTACTTATTCTTTAAATGCCTTGGCATTTTAACGAGCACCTTGTGTGCCAAAATCCCTAAAGTCTTGACTTTGGGATCTACTTAAGGCCTTGCCCTTTTTTTTCTTTCTTTTCTTTATCTTTCTTATACTTATTAATACTTCTAAAAGAATGCTTCTTTAAAAAGAAACTGAAATGTTTAAGCAAATTCTAACTTTGAAATGCTTAAACAAAAATCTGCATACTATGCTAATCAAAATTCTGCATACTAATCAAGATTCTGCATTCTATGCTACACTATTTCTGTATACTATGCAAGCATAAATTCTGCACTATAATCTTTTTTTTAAAAAACTGCACTATAAGTTCCACCAAAAATTTGCACTACAAGTTCCACTAAAAATCTACACTATAAATTCCACCAAAAATCTGCACTACAAGTTCCACCAAAAATCTGCACTATAAACTTTAAAGAAATTTGCACCATAAGCTCTTAAGAAATCTGCACTACAAGCTCTAAAGAAATCTGCTCTATAAGCTTAATTAAAAATCTGCACTATAGGCTTAATTAAAATCTGCACTATAAGCTTAAATAAAAATCTGCACTATAAGATTAATTAAAAATTTGCACTATAGGCTTAATTAAAATCTACACTATAAGCTTAATTAAAATCTGCACTATAGACTTAATTAAAATCTGGACTATAAGCTTAATTAAAATCTGCATTATAGGCTTAATTAAAATTTACACTATAAGCTTAATTAAAAACTGCAATATAGGCTTAATTAAAATCTGCACTATAAGCTTAATTAAAATCTTCACTATAAGCTTAATTAAAATCTGCACTATAAGCTTACATAAAATTCTGCATTATAAGCTTAATTAAAATCTCAACTATAAGCCTATATAAAAATCTACACTATAAGCTTAATTAAAATCTGCACTATAAGCCTACATAAAAATCTGCACTATAAGCTTAATTAAAATATGCTCTATAGGCTTAATTAAAAATCTGCACTATAAGCGCTTCGAATTCAAGAAGAACAAAGGTCTGAAACTACTCCTACTGCAGGTGAGAAGCACTTACCTTGCTTCTTGGACTCACAACCGAACAAGAAGGGCTTCTAGGACCTTGGTCGGCCGCCGGAGATGATGCCCTAACTCCCTTTTGTTTTCTACCCGAGCTCTGCCGTCGCACGCAGAAGAGGAGAGAATGGTTTAGGTCACGGGCCTCAGCCGAACCCTTTTTCCCCTTTATTTTCTGTTTTAAATCATTGCTTAAATAAATTTCACTTCCAATTTTACCAGCAACGACCGCCAGTACACTTGGTTATCCGGGTTTAGACCGAGTCAAAGGTCGCTGGTTCGAACCTCGACTTGGATATTTTTTTATCGAAACTTCTTTCGTTTAGTAAAAATACCAAACGACCTCCAAAAATTACATAAAAATACTCTAAAAATTTCTAAAAATCTCTAGAATATTTCTAAATATTTTTAACCACTATTAGGACTCGAAATAAGGAAATTTGGGTTGTTACACGACGACTGCACTAAGGCCGGTTGGTTATGCTGAGCAAGTTAGTGAAGTTGAGGAACAAGACCGCTCACAAGGGAGAAGGATTTTGTGGTCGGTCTATGTGGCTAGTCGACTGTTGAGAGAGGGCCTTGAATTTTTTTGGTTAGTTAAGGCCTTGAAATTCTTTTATGATGAATAAGTGTTAAATTAATCTGTATTTACAATTTTGGACATTTATTTTTTGTGGTCAGACTTGCATAGATTAATATCTTGTTTGTGTACCCTTATATTTGATTGTTAACTTCATAATATTATTTGTATAGGTCTCATTTTGGCATGACTTGAGTGTATTTGGAGACAATTTTTGTATAGATCTTGCCTATTTTAGGTATATCAACTCGTTACTTTTTGTTTACCTGTTGATTTGATCCATCCATTACTTTTTACATTAAGGAATTTATTAGATACTTTAAATATTATAATTGATTTACCTTCATCTTTATCTTGAATTTAGCAACTATATTTTTAGGTTTAGCAAAAATGTATTGTATTAACTTTTTGGATGAGGATATTATAGTTCATTTACCTTTTGTATAATTACTTGAAATCATGTTTGTATCATTGTGTTTAAGATAAAAAAATATTTCTAGAATGTTTTGTATCCTCTTTCTTCGCTAGGAGATAAATTTTTACTATATTAATTGTGCGATGAAAATAGGAAAAATACAGAAAGAAATAAGTTGGATGTATGAAAAGATCTTACTGAACGTTGGAGTTTAACTGCTGAGTTTAAAGTTGGGTTGGATCAATTTTTGAATTTTGCTTGTAGTAATGTTGAATATATGAATACTGATAAGATAAGGTGTCCATGTAGAGAATGTCACAATGATAAATTTTTATAGTCTGATAAAGTTAAAGAACATTTTTGTAAATTTGATTTTACCCCAAATTACTATAATTGGACATGTCATGGTGAACCAATCATATTTGACGAGGATTTTGGACAAAATATACAAGTCTCAGTTAGTAGGGATTATAGTTATTATAATAAAATAAATCCATATCAGAGGATAATAATTGATGAAGCGGGTTAGAATTTCAACTGAGTGGTGCAAGTTATAGTTGTCTTCTAACGGTTGAACAAATGTTTACTACTTATACATCACCATTAGAGGAGGTAGAAGTATCAGGTGTTGATGAAGCAAATCTCCAATTTCAAGAAGTGTTGAGTGCTGTAGATGAACCAGTGTGGCTTAGTTGTGACAGTCACAATAATTTATCTCTCACCGTAAGACTATTAAAGGTTAAGACAGGGCATAACATCTTATAAGATTGTTTTAATGATTTTATTCGAGTTATTGGAGAGACATTGTTGCGTGATCACATACTGCCTAATGATTTTTACATTATGGAAAAACATATGAAAGAATTAGATATTCTAGTGGAAAGAATTGATGTTTGTAGAGATGGTTGTATGCTATATTGAGGAGATGATGAAGATGCAGATGTTTATAAATTTTGTAATCAAGATAAATACAAGAGCACTAGAAGGAGTCAACAATGACTTAAATCATATAGTCAGTTGTTTTATTTACCTTTAACTTCTAGGTTATAAGGGCTTTATGCATCAAAGGTCACTGTTGAACACATAACTTGACATGCAAATCATCGAATAGAAGAGGGACTAATGTGTCATCCATCGGATGCAGAGGAGTGGAAACATTTGATAGAACATATCCTGAATTTGTGAAGGAAACTCGAAACATTAGGTTAGGTCTCTATGCTCATGAAATTGCTTCATTTGGAAAATCAGGAAGAAATTATTCTTATTGGCTAGTTATCTTAACTCTATATAATCTTCCACCTGGGATATGCATGAAAACACCGTATATATTTTTTACATTGGTTGTGCCTATCCCAAAAAATCTAAAAAAGTTAATGGATATTTGTATACAACCACCGATTATAGAGCTAAAACAACTATGCGATAAAGGTTTTCCTACATATGATTTTTCATATTAATCAGATATTTGTAATGAAGCTTGTTCTTTTTTGGACCATAAATAATTTTCTAGCTTATGGTATGCTATTAGGATGGAGTACTATTGGGAACTTAGAATGTTCAATATGTATGGAGAGATCAAAGTTAATTAGATTGAAACATGTGAAGAAACTGAGTTATTTTGATTGTCATAGATAATTTTACCACCAAATCATAATTTCAGAAGGAATAAAGATGACTTCATTAAAAATAGAATTGAAAGAATGCCTCTGCTAATGAGATTAATAGATGAACAGATTTGGAGCAGAGTACTTAACTTTTCATCTATTACTGAAGAGCCACATGGTACAATATATGAATATAGAAGTACACATAAATGGACTAAACGAAGTATATTTTGGGATTTACCGTATTGGAATAGTCATTTGCTTCATCATAATCTCGATGTAATGCATATTGAGAAGAATATTTTTGATAATCTGATAAATATAGTGATGGATATCACCACAAAAATAAATGACAATTTCAATGTAAAAAAAGATATGTGACTCCTTTATAAAAGACCAACTCTTGATGTTGATGAAAGTAGTAGGGGACCAAAGCCAAAGATAGTTTATGCATTGAATAATAATGTAAAATACCGGAAATAGGCGAATATTAATAAGGGAATTTTCCGGAATTTTTGGATATTTTTCGGGAATTTTTCGGAGCTCTTATGGACGAGTTAACGGGGACAAGAACGGGGTCCGGAAAAGTCTGTTTAGGCTACCCAATTTAAGCGAGGAAAAGATTATATTTATATATCCTTTTCCTCTTTATTTCTTTATTTCTTTTCCTTTGCTTTTGTCGCCGAACCCGAGCCAACCCCGCACCCTTTCCTTCTTCTCCCCGACGCCGCCGCGCCCTTCTCCTTCGGTGCCCTAACCGCCGGCCACTCGGCGGTTCTCTCCTCTCTTCTCCCACGAGTGCTTAAGCCGGACCAAGGGAGAAGCCGACTTTCTTCTTCTCTCTGTGCTCTTCTCCTCTGTGCAGCGCCGAAGCTTCTTCCTCTTCTCATCTCTTCACCGCGCCTCTCTTCATCTTCTCTTGTGCCCTAGAGAGCAGCGAGCCACCACCGCCGCTCCTCCCTGTTGCACACCGCGAGCCGATTCCCTGTGCCCTATCGCCGGCCTTCTGCCGCGACGCTGCCCCCTCTGCCGTCGGCGACGAGCCACCTCTCCGACTCTCTCTATGCCGGCGACCGAGCTTCCTTTCCTCCCCACGGCAGAGCACTCCGGCAGAGCACCACTCCTCCCCTTACTGTGCTGTGCCTAGTTTAGGTGCGGCCGAGCCTTCCTCTGCGTCCTAGGTTCCGGTTGAGAATCTGTGCGGTGGATTTTAGCAGCAAAGCTTTAAAATTTCAGCAGCAACGATCCTTGCTTCAGCCCTGAGTAGAGAGTTGACAACCCTACAGCGGTGTTTGGTGTTGAGGTAAGAAGAATGATATCAGATTTGTAGTGATGCAAGTTTGATTTGTAGTTAGAGTTTGTGATTGTTTATCTACCAGTCTTTGTAACTTAGCCAACATTGTTCACTAGCGATCCACAGCACCGGTCATTCTGTTTTGGGCAGGGAACCCCTTCGACTGTGAGCCATCAGCGATCATCTTGGATTTGGGTGAGTTCTTATGATTGGTTTAGATTAAGTTATTGTGATGGACTATGCTTATTGCAAGTCCCAATTTGAATGGATTGGTTAAGAAATGATTATCATGTGTTGGATGGATTTTGGAAGAAAAGGATGAGATTGTTAGATTGGATTTATTGAGATTTTGGCTTGCATTGTCCGATCTACGATAAACCTAAGTGATTGATTTTATATTTATTTCAGGGTTTTGATTTGAGACAAGAGCTCTGATTAGAGGACATGCGATCTATTGGAGGCGGGTACCTCTTGACTTATCTTTTATGATATTGTCATTGGATATCCATAGTATTTTATAACTACAAGCAATGAACATGTTTGTCTTTGGTATGCCACTGTTTGATATCCATAGCATGTTAGGTTTATCGCCTGTGACGTATCCGTGCTTATATCATGTGATTTATTGCCATGAGTACTGTATTACCATGAGTGTCTTAGTTTCTAGAATAAGTGACATACCATGTTTTACTGAGGTTAGGACTAGGTTCTGAACTTTTGGTTTCAGTCATGTGTATCGAGATTATCTGATATTTAGGTTTTATGCCGTGACTGGCTTGTGTACCTCTATTTGTATATCATATATGATTCGTGTACCTAGACCTTGATTCTTGATATGTGTATATTGTTGGTACATATGTTATGGAAGGAGATATGTTTAGGATCTAGGTTGCTATACCATAGAGGACCTGTATGCCCTAGATCCGTGGATTTGACCTACTGATACTGTGGTACCTATATTATGTATATATGGATTTTTCTATGCTGATCAGGATATTCCATACTTATTATGTTCAGGACATAGGTTTTTGATATTCTATCTGACCTGTGTACTTTAGATTTTGGTATGTGACCATCGCTTTTACAGTACCCATTTTGTATACATGGATATGGTTATGTTGATCAGTTTTTGTTATGCATAGTGACATGCATCATGATTGCATGCTGTGCGATTGTCGGCTCCACTATGGTTGAGCCCATCGCCAGTTACATGTACTGCACACACCCCCACTCATGGTTTAGTGGTATATCAGGCATGTGTGTGGCGGTTCTGCTGTTTGGCTCCGTTGGTCTTATGACTCAGCGTGGTAGCCGGCAGACAGTTCCGCTCTGTTTGGCTCTGCTGGCATTTAGTGTAGCAGCGTAGTAGCCGGCAGACGGTGGACTCTGTTTGGCTTCGTTGGTCAGGTGACTCAGCGTGGTAGCCGGCAGAGATGTCCTCCCCGTCATCTTGTATCGGGAGATGAGAGCATTGAGCTCCCCCATTTATGATTTGGGGTCACAGGACAGGAGTACTCCGACAGCATCCCGTCCACTCGGTCACTCATCAGGAGCAGTGACGACAGAGTGCACGGTTGTCACAGCCCTACCCACTCGGTCTCACCATTTGTGTGTGAGATGACTGACTGGCGTCAGGGGTGACCAGGATGCATCATTAGCATCATATGCATTGATGCATTTATATTCTTATGATTGTGTTTGCTGCATTTGGTTGCTGCATTTTGGTTGGATGCATACTTTTGACCTGCATACAGGATTATTGACACTTTCGGTGTGACGACCCTTTTTGTTTGGATAGGAGTTCCTGGTGAGTACAGCTTCCTCAGTTATCTTTCGGTTTTGCCTATTCCCTATATATATGATTAGGAAGCTGTATTCCATGTTTGTTGCTGTTAGATATATCTTACTACTCATGTCCATTGGTATTCGCTGAGTTGTCGAACTCACCCCCGTTGACACTATTTTTTTCAGGTACCAGGTTATTTATGGTGTCGCTTGGAGCATCCTGTCTGCTGGTCCCCACGTCACATCAGAAGACTTATCGGTTTCACGTATGTTTTGTTTGTTTTATGTATCAGTTTGTTTAGCTCTGTACTCTGGTTTTATTTTTGGAGGGTTGATGTTGTTGTGTGGTGTTTTGTATTTGTTATTGGTTGTGTAAGCCTAGCCGGCTAGCAGTTTGTGTTTTGGTTTTGGTATAGCCGAGTGAGCTGCTTTATTTTTAACTGCGTGGTTGTGTCAGCCAGAGGCTGAATTTGATATTAACTGCGTGGTGTTTGTTTTCTTTTATTGTTATTATTCCAGCCGCATGTGGCTGAGGTATATAGTGCTTGTAGAAAAGTTTCAAATTGTCCGCCGTACAGGGTAGATGCTGCCGAAATTTCTTCGGACAGAGACTCCTCTGGGGCGTGACAAATAATTAAAGACATATTATTTATATATGGTTAAAATCATTAAGATTTCTAGATGATTATGTTTCTAATCTTGGGAGATGTGTTAATTTGAATGAATGCAAATTGATTGGTTCGAAAAGTCATGACTATCATATATTCATAGTAATGCTCATTCCTATTGCTTTTAAGGAACTCTTACCAAATTTTATATGGGCTACCATTATAGATTTAAGTATTTTTCTTCATGATATTTGCTCAACAGTTTTGATGCATTCACACATGAAGACGTTAGAAAGAGACATTCCAATCATTATATGTAATTTAGAAAAGATCTTTCCACCCTCATTTTTTTATTCCATGGAACATATTTTGGTTCACTTGCTATATGAGGCTAAAGTTGGAGGTCGAGTCTATTTTCGATTGATATATCCATTTGAAAGGTAATTTTTCATCTTATATATTTCATTATTCATGCATAAAAATTAATAGATTTTAGTATATATTAATATCTAATACAATTCATTTTATTATAATCAGATTTCTATATCATTTGAAGAAAAAAGTGAAAAATAAGACAAGGGTTAAAGCTTATATTGTTAATGTATACATTGTAGAGGAAGTAACAACTTTTGCATCATATTATTTTGAGCCTCATGTTCACAGTAAAAGGAGGAGAGCGGGAAGAAATGATGAGGGTCCTATTGATTCTAATTTGAATTCATTCTCAATTTTTGACTACCTTGGTGGACCAAGTGGACCATGTAAGCAGAGATATTTAACTAGTCAAGAATTGCGGGCATCCTAGACATATATTTTCCTGAATTGTCTAGAAATATCGTTATATTATGAGTTAATATATATTTCATATTTTTTTGTATTTCTTATGTTGTAAATTATTTGTGTTATAATTTTTTTATGGTAGAATTTTCCAAAACTTGTATTCTGAAATGTCAACACAAGAGTTTGATCGCTTCTACGAATTTGCACCATGGTTCAAATCATATGTAAGTAGACAATCTAAATTTAGTTTACATATATGCAAACTTTTATACATATTTATTTGACTTCAGGTTCATGATAATCAAACTCACATTGATCAAGAATTACTATTCCATCTGTCAAAGGATCTAAAAGCATTAGTATGCACTTGGTCATTATATTTCATAAATGGATATAATTTTTATACTAAAAAATATGGAATGGGGAAGATTATAATGAATAATGAGACATGTGTTCAGTTATCCAATGATAGAGATGCAAGTAATGATTTTTATAGTTTGCTAGATGAAATTATAGATGCAAAATATCCTAGCCTAGAAATGTGAGTTATCTTTTTTATGTGTTGTTGGTTTAACCCTGTTAGAGAGATGAAGGTGCATCCATGGTATAATTTAATTGAAATAAATCATAAGAGATATGAAACATTTGTGTTGGTACAATAAGCACTAAAAAAAAACCTCAATTTGTGATTTTTTTTTAATTCATTGTAAAATTATTTTATGACAAAAGTATTTTTGTCGCCAATCTGCCATTGCCAAATTTTGCAATGAAATTATGAAAATTCATCGCAAATTCTATAACAATTTTTTTGTCTCATAATTCGTTGCAAATCTGTGACGAAAACTAATTCATCGCAAATTTCATGATCTCAAATCTACGACAAAAATATTTTTTCATCGCAAATTGGTGGAAAATAAATCTTCATCACTAAAAATGTTGTATATTTGTGAAGAAGCCGTGCGATTTCATAAGAAAAAAAATCCCTATTTTGTCATGGATTTGCGACAAAAATAGATCTTCCTCACAAATTTGTGATGAAAACATATTTTCATCCCAAATTTGTGATGAATCTTGATTTATCGCAAGTCTAAGATGAATTTTGTATTCATCACATAACTGTGATGAAAAAATATTTTCGTTGCAAATATGCCACGAAAAAGAGATTTTTTTCTTATGAAATCGCGTGGCTTCTTCATAAATTTGTAACTTTTTTGGTGATGAAAAAGAATTCATCACCAATCTATGATAAAAATAATTTTTCTCAGATCTAGGATGAATATTCATCACAAATTTGTGATGAATGAAGATTCGATGCAAAATTACTATAAATAATAGTGTTACAATAAGTTTGCGACAAAAATATTTTTGTCGCAAAATTTGTTGCAAAATTATTAATTCTTTTAACAGAAGCTCTCTATTTGTGCATTTATCATGTATATATATCATATCAAATCCATCCAAAACATCATACAATTAACCCAACAGATCCTATATAATTAATATACCCAACACATCCTATACAATTAAAATTAACATTTCTAACATATCCTATAATTAACATTCAAAGAAGTTATCCAAAATGAAATTCAACTTGAAACTATCATATCCATAGCTACAAGTCATACCTATCATATAAACTATAAGTCATGTAACATATCAAAGTTTAACAATAAGTCATAATATCCAACAACAAGTCATCTAACAAGTCATCAAAAAGACAAAAAGAAAATACAAAAAGAAATCATCATCCTTTTCTTGAGGCAGACATTTCCTTCTCCTTCTTCCATTCTTCTTCTTTTCCTGCATCAAATTATAAATAAACATTAAGTAATATTTATAACAAAAAAATATATCTAACATATCAATGATATTTGTGTCTAACATTTATAACAAACAAAACTTAATTCATTATCATAATATATCAAGGATATATATGTGTCTTATGAGTTGTAATCAAGGTTTTGACCTTAGATACCGAAAGATGTCATTCATCCTTAATTGCATGAAACATATACATACATGAAACTTCTAACTAAGCATAACAATATATATATATATATAGGTCTTGTAATAAAAAATGCATGTATCAAATGTTCCATGACAAAATAAAAATATCAAAACCTATATAGCTAACTTTGCATGGATTAGTAGTAGGCAAGTCAAAAATATACAAAACATGGCATAACATGCAAAGTATCAAGGTAAAATCAAAAAATAGAAGCAACTACAACATGACATGCAAACAAACAAATCCTAACATAAAACTTAATATAAGAGTGGTCGTTGATTGTCGGAGCAGCAGGGCGTTATTGAAGCGTATGGAGTAGCACACTAGAGCGCAGGAGATCTTCTGTTCAAGAGTTGTTCTAAAGCTGCACCTCGAGGCCTCCTTTTATAGCTCTGCAAAGTCTGATCCAGATCCCCAAGCTTCGGGATCAGGTTTGACCCGATGCGGATCAGTCGACCGATCCCAAGGTTCGTTCTGTTGGGATCCTTCGTACGGCTAGAGAGGGGGGTGTGAATAGCCGACCCCAATCTTTCACGTTTCTTCCTACGATTAGGTTAGTGCAGCGGAAATACAACGTAGAAAGAAAACAGGAGAAGAAAGACAAACCATATAACGAGGTTCGGAGATGAACTCCTACTCCTCGGCGTGTCCGTAAGGTGGACGAAGCCTACCAATCCGTCGGTGGATGAGTCCCCGGAAACCCGGCTAATAGATACTCCTTGTGGGTGGAGAAACCTCACCACAATCTTTGCAACAGTAATAGGAGTACAAATAGGAACAAGAAAACAAGAACAGAAATGTAAACAACACTTGCTTGCCTTCTTGAAGTCAGCAGGAACCTTGGTGAAGCAGCAGCTTCTCGGATCCAAGCCTAGCTAGAAAACCAGCAACAGGAAGACGCGAAGCTTTAGCACCCAACGAGCTCAACAAAGCTCAGCAGAAGAAGAAGCGAAGCTTGCAGGAGAGAACTTCCGAAGGAAGAAGAAGTAGTTCAAGTAGAGAACTTCACCAAGTCCTCAGAGCCCTCTTTTATACCGCGAAGAAGAAGAGAGAACTAGCCGTTGCGTGCTAGATTCTGATCGGTCCATGGACCGATCAGGAACCTCTGATCGGTCCACGACCGATCAGGCTTTGTCCTCGTCTGATCGGCGTCTCGATCGGGTCCGGTGGACCGATCGGGAACCTCCCGATCGGTCCATGACCGATCGGGCTTCCTCACCATCGATCTATGCCGATCGGCCGCCGACCGATCGGTGGATCGGCCAGCACCGATCCACGGCTTTTCTCGCGAGGTTGCGTTGCCTCGATCGGTCTCCCGATCGATTCAACCGCGAGCCATCGATTCGATTCGATCGGTCACCGGACCGATCGTGGCAACCGATATCACCGGATCGGTCACCGGACCGATCCAAACTTCTCAACCCTAAACCTAAGGCTTCCACACCAACATCCGGTCAACCTTGACCTGTTGGTACATCATCCCTAGCATCCGGTCACTCCCTTGACCTGCTAGCCTCCCTAAGTGTCCGATCAACTTTTGACCCACTTAGACTTTTCCCAACCGATGTCCGATCACCCTTGATCCATCCGGATTTTTTCCTTCACTCACCAGGACTTTCCACACCGCCTAACATCCCGCTTAGGACTTTCCCACCGCATGGCTTCACTCACGGACTTTCCAACCGCCTAACATCCCAGTTAGGACTTTCCCCGTGCTTCACTCACGACTTTCCAACTGCCTAACATCCTAGTTAGGACTTTCCACTGCCTGGCTTTACTCACCAGGACTTTCCAACTGCCTAACATCCCAGTTAGGACTTTTCACTGCCTGGCTTCACTCACCAGGACTTTCCAACTGCCTAACATCCCAGTTAGGACTTTCCCTCGTGCCAAGCTCCCTGCTTGGACTTCTCCGTGCCAAGTCTCCATACTTGGACTTTTCCAGTGCCAAGTCTCCATACTTGGACTTTTCCCGTTGCCAAGTCTCCATACTTGGACTTTTTCCTAAATCAGGTCAACCAAGTCAACCTTGACTTACGGTTGCACCAATAATCTCCCAAACATCTATTCTTGTCTCATATCAAGAATAGAACTCTTTCACGAGTGTCAAACATCAACATGCAACTCAACTAGGTCAACCTTGACCTAAGGTTGCACCGACAATCTTCCCAAGTCAAACATCAAAATACAACTCGAGTCAAGTCACCTCAAGTCGGGTCAACCAGGTCAACCTTGACCTAAGGTTGCACCAACAATCTCCCCCTTTTTGATGTTTGACAAAACCCATAATCAAGTTAGGTTAACCTGATAACCTAACTTAGGTTTTCCAACCATCTTCCAATGTCCAATGTTCTTTCCTTGAACATTCTCTAGACATTCTCCCCTTAGGTTAACCCGATAACCTAACTTGGGTTCTCCAATAATTCTCCCCCTTTTTGACACACATCAAAAAGAATTCCAATGTTCTTCCTTGAACATTCCTTGACATTCTTCCCCTAGCTTAGGTTAACCCGATAACCTAACTTGGGTTCTCCAATAATTCTCCAATGAACACTCTCCCCTTTTTGACACACATCAAAAAGAAAAAGTAGGGTATCAAGGTCAAGAGTTTCTTCCTAATGAAAGTCCCATACCTTTCATTGAAACTCTTAATTTCCCCCTTGATATTAAACTCAACAATCAACTTAGTGATAATCCCATATCACTAATCCTCAAAAGTCTTAAGGAGTAAAAACTCCCCCTAAAAGTCAACTCCCCCTTGACAATTAGGTAAAACTCCCCCTAAAGGTCAACTCCCCCTTTGACCATTGCACCAACAATGTCTTTGAGAGTTCCAAACCTTTAGAAATCCAAAAACACTACTTCCATAACTGAAATTTCAGACAACAGCTAAAAAAATCAGAAATTCGGCACGCCCTGATCGGTCCCCAGACCGATCAGCCCTTCACCAGATCGCACTCGTGCTACTGGAACTCACTGGATCGGTCCGCAGACCGATCAAATCTTCCCTGGATCGGTCCCCGGACCGATCCAGCCACTGAAATCAGAACTTCTGATTTCCCCTTCCGGAAAATCAGAAACTCCTAATAAATTCAAGAAAATTCCAAAAATTACGAAACTTTGAGGATACATTCCTCATATCATACACTATCATGGAAAAATAGTTTTCTATGAAAATAACTTCCATTTTTCAATCTTGATACAAAGTTCAAAAACTTTGAAATAGTTCAAGTTTAACTCAACTTTGTATCACAATGATCAATGATGAATGCAATCACTAGGAAAGCTTCATCAAGGTTTTTCAAATCAATTTTGAAATGATTTTAAACCCTTTAATTTAGGATCATAATCTTAGGACTATATGTACATGACTTGTACACAAGTTTTCCCTATGATCCTCCATTTCTTGAATTAGGCTCATCTAGGTACAAGAACTATGCACCTTGATCCTAACTCATGATCCTAATATCTCACACACATCTAAAGTGTATCAAACACATCCATGTCAATTTTGATGTGAGATATGGGTTTAGGTATCTTAGACTAAGGTCTCATGCATTTTCTAAACACAAATTTGATCTCAATATCAAAATGTGTTTTTCATCCTTAAATCAATTCAATTGATTACTAATGCAAGAGATGATGACATGGCATAAAATGGTATCATAAATGAAAACATGTGCCAATGTCATGATGTCATGGCATAAAGTTTGAAACTTAAATAAACATGACATAAAAACTAGCCTAAGCATTATCATGACATTTCAAATGATAATAAAACTAAACATGATGTCATGACATGTGAGGGCAAACAATCATGGCAAGATTTAGCATAAATAAATATACCTAGATTACCTATCTAAGTATCCTTAACCACTTGGCTAACTTCAAATTTAATCCTAGATTGCCCCAAGATGCCAAAATCCTAATTTTGACACTTCTTGAACTCTAGATTAATTCATGCCACTTAAAGATCAAATTTATCCTCAAAACTTGGCATGTTTCATTTTTCCTCGAGAGTTCTCTAGATTTTCCCAAATTGTGCCAATTGAGATTAAAAATGAAATTTCCAATCTTTAGGCACATTTAACTCTTCAAAGGAGTAAATGATAATTCCATTTCATTTTCAAAAGTTCTCAAAATCTTGAAAATGCTCCTTGAGTGTCAATTTCCTCAAAGTTGGGTTAACTACCCTTCTAATCGGAGTTGACACTCTCTAACCCATCTATGGGGTAGAGAAGATGCTCCTAGGAACCCAATACCTATTTGAGCTCATTGGGTTCACTAAATATTCACTAGGGATAACTTCCCTAGCAACCCTCCTAATGACCCTCTTAGGCTTTGAAGCCTTGGTCATTTGGGACTCATCAAGATCAACTCTAGGGGTGACTCCCCTTGTGACCTTGGTGGTGGTCTTCCTAGCCCTAGGTTTTGTTCCATAATTGAATGGAACATTGTGGTAAGTGGGCTTGACCACTTGGGACTTAGATTTGTGACCCAAACCTTTCTTGTCCTGGGACTTTTGACCCTTAGGCCCTAGAGTTGACTTCTCTAAATTTTTAAGGGCCTTTTCTAGGGTATCAAGCCTTGACCTCAAGACTTGATTCTCCTTTTCTATTACCTCAAGTTTTGATTTGTCATTCTTTCTTGAGGTGTTCCTAGGCATGTGTCTAGTTGATTTAGGGTTTCTACCTAGGTTTTCCTTAACCTTAGAAGTGTTAATCCTAGGGTTAGCATTCCTAGTAGTATCCCTATCTAGGTTGACATGTTTAGCACCTAAGCACATGTATTGATTTCTAGTGTTAACATGCTTATCATTATTGACTAATGCAATAAAATTACTAGCATGTATCCTACTAGAATTGCACGAATGAGCCTTAAAAGATACCTTAGGGTTTGCCTTAGCTCCCCCTATCGATGTGCATCCCTTGTCCTTGTGAGGTTTCCTCCCCTTCGGACATTGGCTCCTATAGTGTCCCCGTTGCTTGCATTGAAAGCACACCACGTGCTTCTTGCCTTTGCGTGTTGGAACGCCGGCTTCCTTGACCTTTGGTGCCGGTGGAGTCTTTCTAACCCTCTTTGGACACTTGCTCTTGTAGTGCCCAAATTCCCTACACTCGAAGCACATTATGTGTAATTTGCTAGAAATTAAAATGCTTGAGTTACCTAGGGTTGAGGATGGATGAACGCTCTCATCTTCATCCCTTGAGGTAGAAGCTTCTTCTTCTTGCTCCGATCTTGAAGAGGAACTCTCCTCCTCTTCTTCTTTAGATGTTGAGTGGCCCTCAACTTCTAAATCTTCTCCTCCATGATGTGAGCTACTTGGCTCACTTAGCTCCTCTTCATGGCTTGAATTTGAGCTTCCCTCATGGAACTTGGCCAAGTTATCCCATAATTCCTTGGCATTGTTGTAACCTATCTTACACAAGATGTTAGTAGGCAATGAAAATTTAATTATTCTCGTTACCTCTTCGTTGATTTCGGATTTGTGAATTTGTTCTCTTGTCCACTCCTTCTTCTCAAGTGGTTTTCCTTCCTTATCCACCGGAGGAGTAAAACCTTCTTGTACACAAAACCAATTCATTATGTTAGTCATAAGAAAGTACTTCATCCTTACCTTCCAATACGCGAAGTCGCCGCATTCGTAGAAGGGTGGAATGGTGATGTCTTCTCCATAGAGATCCATTCTCTAGCTTTGCTCCCACGGGTGTTGATCCGACGAAGAGCGGCCTCGCTCTGATACCACTTGTTGGGATCCTTCGTACGGCTAGAGAGGGGGGTGTGAATAGCCGACCCCAATCTTTCGCGTTTCTTCCTACGATTAGGTTAGTGCAGCGGAAATACAACGTAGAAAGAAAACAGGAGAAGAAAGACAAACCATATAACGAGGTTCGGAGATGAACTCCTACTCCTCGGCGTGTCCGTAAGGTGGACGAAGCCTACCAATCCGTCGGTGGATGAGTCCCCGGAAACCCGGCTAATAGATACTCCTTGTGGGTGGAGAAACCTCACCACAATCTTTGCAACAGCAATAGGAGTACAAATAGGAACAAGAAAACAAGAACAGAAATGTAAACAACACTTGCTTGCCTTCTTGAAGTCAGCGGGAACCCTGGTGAAGCAGCAGCTTCTCGGATCCAAGCCTAGCTAGAAAACCAGCAACAGGAAGAAGCTCACGCGAAGCTTTAGCACCCAACGAGCTCAACAAAGCTCAGCAGGAAGAAGAAGCAGAAGCTTCAGGCAGGAGAGAACTTCCAGAAGGAAGAAGAAGTAGCTGCAGAAGAAGATTTCACCGAAGTCCTGTAGCCCTCTTTTATACCTGCGAAGAAGAAGAGCAGAGAACTGTCGCAACAGCTAGATTCCTGATCGGTCCATGGACCGATCAGGAACCTCTGATCGGTCCACGACCATCAGATTTCTCCGATCGGGCTAGTCCTGATCGGTCCGTGGATCGATCAGGAACCTCCTGATCGGTCCATAGACCGATCGAGCTTCCTTAGCCATCGATCTATGCCCGATCGGTCCGCCGACCGATCGGGGTGGATCGGTCAAGCACCGATCCACGGCTTCTTCTCGCGAGGTTGCGTTGCCTCGATCGGTCTGGAATCATCGATAATTCGAGGAGCTTCGATTTCCGGGCAGGGAATCAGAAATCTCTGATATCAATTGGATCGGTCACCAGACCGATCCAAACTTCTCAGCCCTAAACCTAAGGCTTCCACACCAACATCCGGTCAACCTTGACCTGTTGGTACATCATCCCTAGCATCTGGTCACTCCCTTGACCTGCTAGCACTCCCCGCTAAGTGTCCGGTCAATCCTTTTGACCCACTTAGACTTTTCCCAACCAGATGTCCGATCACCCTTGATCCATCTGGATTTTTCCCTTGCCCGGCTTCACTCACCAGGACTTTCCACACTGCCTAACATCCCAGTTAGGACTTTCCCACTGCCTGGCTTCACTCACCAGGACTTTCCAACTGCCTAACATCCCAGTTAGGACTTTCCCACTGCCTGGCTTCACTCACCAGGACTTTCCAACTGCCTAACATCCTAGTTAGGACTTTCCACTGCCTGGCTTTACTCACCAGGACTTTCCAACTGCCTAACATCCCAGTTAGGACTTTCCACTGCCTGGCTTCACTCACCAGGACTTTCCAACTGCCTAACATCCCAGTTAGGACTTTCCCTCGTGCCAAGCTCCCTGCTTGGACTTCTCCGTGCCAAGTCTCCATACTTGGACTTTTCCAGTGCCAAGTCTCCATACTTGGACTTTTCCCGTTGCCAAGTCTCCATACTTGGACTTTTTCCTAAATCAGGTCAACCAAGTCAACCTTGACTTACAGTTGCACCAATAATCTCCCAAACATCTATTCTTGTCCCATATCAAGAATAGAACTCTTTCACGAGTGTCAAACATCAACATGCAACTCAACTAGGTCAACCTTGACCTAAGGTTGCACCGACAATCTTCCCAAGTCAAACATCAAAATACAACTCGAGTCAAGTCACCTCGAGTCGGGTCAACCAGGTCAACCTTGACCTAAGGTTGCACCAACACGTTCGACCGATCAGGCGATCTCCTCCTATCTGATCCGCCCGATCCTCTCACTCTGCTTCGATCCGGTCAAACTCTATCCGAGGTTCGGTCGACCGATAAACAGGTTCGGTCGACCGATAAGCTGTTCTGACTCAACCCAGTCAGCTTGATCCAGTCGACACCTAATCCAGGTTCGGTCGACCGATCCTAAGGTTCGGTCGATCGATCCCCTGATCGAGCCCGGTCCAACCTCTGGAGATCTGATCTACTGGCTTGTGGGTTCAGTCGACTGATCCCAAGGTTCGATCGACCGATCCCGGTCACTTCTAACTCTGCACAAAAATGTTAGTCTCGTGCAAAACAGAGTTAGAACACAAACAAATAAATTGACAGCCTTTGGACTATCCGGGCCTGACTTCGGATTTCCGACCGGAAACCCTAGGTCGACCCTATGTCTACTGTTCCCTCTATGGGGAATGCGTCCTCACCTACTCCACTCAGGAGATTTACCTTTTGCCAGTGCGATCCTCCAGATCGACTGGACTTTTGCTCGGCATTCGATGCCTCCAAACTTTCTGCTGGGCGCCCGCTTCCCGACCCGTCCAGTCTTCCACCTGGTTCGCGACACCAGGATTTTCCACCTAGGGTTACCACCCCCTAGGACTTTTGCCTGAAGCACTCGACCTGCCAAGACTTTCCGCATAGGGTTACCACTCCCTATGACCTAGGGTTACCACCCCCTAGGGTTTTTCCCTTGCCTAACCACAGCTAGGACTTTCCTGAGACACTCAATCATACACATTAGATAACAATTAAACTTAACTTTGAATCCCTTTGCCATTATCAAAACTTGAGTTCGATCATCGGACGCTTCCCGCACCAACAATCTCCCCCTTTTTGATTATGACAACCGAAATTCAAAGTTAAGAAACAAGAAGGAAAAAAAATGCAATAACGATAAAAGGTAAGCACATTAAAGCTCCCCCTTAATAGAAGCTCCCCCTTAACAAAAGTTTCTTTTGAATTTTCTTTGAACTTTCTTTAAATTTTCTTTGAATTTTACTACTCTCCCCCTTTACCATTTATCAAAAACATGTTTGAGAAAATACCAACTTTTCAAAAAGTTTTGATAATCAGAGAGATAATTTAGGAAAAAAAATGTTTGGATAACACTTGGCTTTTCATAATTGTGTAATTTTTGCTAAGTAAAAATTATGGTTTAATAGAGAATGTTACTAAATTTTTGTGTAAAATTTGAAATAAAATTTTCTCAAAAATTGACTAAGTTTGAAATTACTTGCTAAAATATTTGTAGACAGCTATAGGGATCACGTAGCTAAGCATTTTGCAAATACTTTAGTTGAAAATATTAAATTTTGAAGGATCCTAGAAGGATATTATAAATTTGATAAGGTGTTTTAGCACAAATTTAAGAATATAGCTAGAGTTGAAAAGCTTGATAACAACATTTTCAATTTTGAAACTTAGTTATCTTTTGGTTGCAAAGAGGGAGTAGCTGGACTTATAAAGATTTAAGTAAGATTATTCTTTCCAATTCAGTTGGTCCTTAAGTCCAAGCATGAGTCAATTTAAATATATTTCAAGTTATCCAATTTACTTTAGAGAGGTATCAGAGCTCTACAGGTCAAGCATGCTTAGCCTTAAAATCTTAACATTGTTTACCAACTGTCTAACCTTTAGCTACTGGCTGATTGCCTAGAGGGCAGCAACTTTCACTTGATTAGTCAAGTTAAGTCATTTGGTCTAGTTAGATTTGACTAAGACTGGAAGACTTGACTTGATTACTGTAAATAAAGTATTTAACGCCCAGACCCATATTGATGCACAGATATAAGCATTCTTGAGTCCAGGCTATACCCTATGCATCTCACGCAGTTCTATGTTTTTCAACCATAAGCAAGGTATGCCTAGGTGTTTGTGAGATGCTCTGGCTGAATTCTAGGGGAGCATGATTTCTAGGGGGAATCCTATGCTAACTCAGATTTTGAAAAAACTAACAAAATTTGGAGCTTTGAAATCATTTTTCCTAGGATTTTAAAGTCAAACTGATTTAAAGACAGAGTTTTCAAGAAGAGATAAGTCCTATTCTATTAAGCACATTCCTATTTGTCTTCTAAGTGAGTTGAACTCAAGTTTAGGTAAGGGCTTTGTGAAGATGTCAGCTAGGTTTGATTTTGACTCAATATAGTTGAGTACAATATCACCTTTAGCCACGTGATCCCTTACAAAATGGTGTTTCACTTCTATATGTTTAGTCCTTGAGTGATGAATTGGATTTTTCGTTAGATTTATTGAACTTATATTATCAATTGAGATTTTTGTTTGATGATATTCCAGTTGATAGTCTTTTGTGTTTAAAATATAAACTTTACATCCAAATACTTTTAGATAGTTTAAGTTGGGAATTTTATTATAATATATTTCATAAGGGGTTTTGTTATGAGGTTTGTTAATTAGAATTCGATTTTGAATATAGTTTGCCGTATTTATTGCTTCAGCCCAAAATTGATGATTTAGATTATATTTGTTTAGCATGGTTCTAGCGGCTTCTTGTAGGACTCTATTTTTCCGCTCCATTAGACCATTCTGTTGAGGGGTTCTAGGGCATGAAAATTCGTGTTTGTATCCATTGATTTTACAAAATTGGATGAACCTATGATTTTCAAATTCCCACCCCCCCACCCCCCCATGATCACTTCTTATCTTTTTAATTTTAGTATCTTTTTCATTTTCTGTTAATTTACAAAAATTACAAAAGACTTCAAAGGTTTCATCTTTTGTCTTTAGAAATTTTACCCAGGAGAACATGGAGTAGTCATCGATTATAACTAAGCAATACTGGTTCTTGCTTAGTGACTTAGCTCCATGTGAATCAAATAGGTCTAGGTGAAGGAGCTCAAGTAAAGAGTTGGTTCTATCTAGATTGGTTGACTTGTGGGTTGACTTGGTTTGTTTTCCTTATTGACAAGGATGACATATTGTATTTTGTAGGTTTCTTAATTTAGGCAATCCTCTAATTAATCCATTTTGACTGAGATAAGTCTAATATGAGTGTGACCCAGTCTTCTGTGCCACAATTTGGTTTCCTCTTGTTGTGTCAAGAGACACTTTATCAAGGGTGTGGGTAGGTCAATGGTGTAGATATTATTTTTTCTAAGTCCCTTAAGCGTGATTTCAGGGTTTTCAATATTTTTAACCAAGCATCCAAAATTATCAAAGGTAACTAAGTATCCGCTATCACACAATTGGCTTATACTTAATAGATTAAAATTGAAATTTTTAACCAATAAAACTTTTTGAATAATGAAATCGGAACTAAGTTCGATATTATCTTTTCCGATTACTTTCAGTTTTCCATCATTACCGAATGCAACTGATCCTACGTTCTTTAGTTTTAGCTTAGTGAACTTCAACCTATCTCCAGTCAAATGTCTGGAGCATCCACTGTCTAACATCCATTGATCCAATTCCTACACATAAAGTAGTTGATGGATCAAAAGACAATTTGATTGAAGTAAGTCCTTAATTTTCCATCTCACCCAATCTAAGTTAACAATTAGTTAATGCTATGAGTGTTTGTAGGGTGGTTTGATGTTAATTGAAGAATTTTTGAAAAATGTTTAAGTTTGAAAAATATTTTAAGTTAATTAAATTTTGAAAAATATTTTAAGTTAATTTTGATTTTGAAGAATATTTTAAGTTAATTAAATTTAAGTTAATTTTGATTTTGAAGAATATTTTAAGTTAATTAAATTTTGAAAAATATTTAAGTTAATTTTAATTTTGAAAAATATTTAAGTTAATTTAACTTAATTTTGATTTTGAAAAATATTTAAGTTAATTTTGATTTTGAAGAATATTTTAAGTTAATTAAATTTTGAAAAATATTTAAGTTGATTTTAATTTTGAAAAATATTTAAGTTAATTTTGATTTTAAAAAATATTTAAGTTAATTTTGATTTTGAAAAATATTTAAGTTAGTTTTGATTTTGAAAAATATTTAAGTTAATTTTGATTTTGAAAAATATTTAAGTTAATTTTTTAAAAAACATTTTAAGTTAATTAAACTTTGAAAGATATTTTAAGTGAATATTTTAAAAAACATTTTAAGTTAATTAACCTTTGAAAAATATTTTAAGTGAATGTTTTAAAAAACATTTTAAGTTAATTAAACTTTGAAAAATATTTTAAGTGAATAAAAAAAAATTTAAGTTAATTAAACTTTGAAAAATATTTTAAGTTATTGTTTTAAAAACATTTTAAGTTAATTAAACTTTGAAAGATATTTTATGTGAATGTTTTTAAAAAACATTTTAAGTTAATTAAACTTGGAAAGATATTTTAAGTGAATGAAAATATGTGTTTTAGAATTTCGAATTTCAATTTGAATTTTGAATTAATTGAATTTGAATTACTTACGAAATTAATTTTAAATTTGAATAATTTTAATTTCTAATCCTTAATCATCTCACCCGATCTAAGTTTTCAATCAGGGGGTCCTATAATTTTTGTGAGATGAATTAGATTCACTTTAAGGGTTTTGTTTAACTTTGTGTTAGATTTAGGTTTAGCTTTGGGTTCAACAAGCATGCGTTCTTTGGATAAATTTCTGGGCTATGGTAAGTCACAAGGACATCATTAAAGTAACCATGCCTTCAAGGTTTTCCAAATAGTCCTACCCATTGAACTTAGTACAAAACCTTGGTCTAACTGGTTAGGATTCATAAAGGGTAGCTTCGGTCATGGTATCCAAATAGTCCTACACATTTGTCTCATTTCCTGATCCCTTTCCAATATTATTCCCTTTAAATGGGTAACCTCTTCAATCAAGTTATGAATATGTTTCCTTATTGCTGGTTAGAAGGAAGAAGATGTACCAACAACTCTATGGGGGTTGCTCAAAGAAACTATTACCAATATCCTTCCTCTCCCTTTTATCCCCCACTCGCCTCCAGCTATAAATCCAAATTATTACCAACAAACACCTCATATCTCTCAATATTATTACTAGAACCTAAACTTCTCTGTGCTACCTTTATCTCATCATATTTATCATGTATTGTAATAAAAAAATTAAAATAAATTTACAATAATAATATTTTAGGAACGCAAGAATATAAAGTTAGAGAAGGTATATAACTAATAGAATCTAAGTTATAAATTAAGATTCAAATTTATGCAAACCTTGATTTCTTTAGCTCTCTCCTCGCTCTAAGTCTTACTTTTTTTTTTCTGAAATATGCAGGTGAAAGTATCTATAAATGCAAGCTCCTTCCCCATTTTCTTGTTCTAAAAAAGATGATTAGCAATAATGAAATAGTGTGAAATAGATTAAAAAAATAGTGAGAGAGTTAAAAAATTACCAATCTGCGTCTATACTCATCGATATTGATAAAGCCTCCCACATATGTCATAGACATGTCTCCAGAATTAAAATATTAATTTGTTTTATTCTAGTCCTTTGTTTACACTCTTCAGATGTCCAAAAATTAGAGATCCTAGTCCAATTTTTCTCAGTGATGAATGGTAAATTTTTTTCCCCTAATCTTAGCATGATTCAATATATGCCAGATGTGATTGCCATATTTTTCTTGAAAACCTTCTTTTTTTCCAACTCATCACTAGGGTCCCCAATTGAATGACCACTACAATGGGAAAAAAATAATTACTTATATATTCACTTTTATTTAAGATATAAAATAAATGAGATATACCCTAAACTCCCTCCACCAGAGCTCTTTTGTCGGGTTAGGGTGCTTGTATAAGTCATCGAACTGTAGGATCATTGCGCTAAAGGGGGGGTGAATAGTGCTCATGCTTTCACATTCATTTAAAATCAATCGGTGTAAAATGCACAACGAAATAAAGAAAGGGAAGAAAAGAAACAATGCTAACAAATCCAAGTTTTACTTAGTTTAGAGCCTGTGGTGACGTCTACTCCAAGCTCTGCACGTGAGAGTGCTTTCGTTGGGTAATCACTAGTTAATCAAAAAGTTATAAAAATGAATTACAATTTAGAACAAGTAACTTTTTAAAATTAAGCAATATCGACGCCTTAGAAACGAATCTTGAATATAGTCATTGTTGGAGTAGCTTTCGGGCATCATGAAGGCATTTTCTGAGCAGCGCGTAGAAGCGAAAGATCTTTGAAATGATGTGTTTAAGGTGCTAGTCGAATCCTTTTATAGCCCACTCCGGGTGTTTAGAACCTCCCATGGGCACCCCCATAGGGTCGACATGGTGTGTCCTCATTGAAACTCAATCTGGTAAAACTTATCCATCTCCAAGTGCTCAGACTACCCCCGGGTGTTGGATTGTGACATAGGTCTGCCAATCATCGCACTCCAGCTCACCATGTCAATTAACTTTTGGTCATCAGAGCGTCTGGGGCCACTCCGAGCGCTTGGACCACTAGGGAACCTTGCCAGGCACTCACCCGGGGGCCTCTTCGCTGAAACCTTCCCGAGCGCCCGGACTCTAGGCGCCCAGATTTCGAGCACCTGGACCACCTTTGGGTGCTTGGACCAGTTTTTGCTACCACCTTTTTTTCTGCAAAACAAGGTAAGTCCAGGCAATAATAATATAAAGGATGATATGTTTTGACAGCTTTCAGACTGTCCTGTCCTGACTTTGAGTTTTCTAAAACTCTATGTTGGACTGACACCTACTATTCCCACTTTGGGGAACACGTCCTCACCTACTCCTCTCAGGAGAAATTATCTTTTGTCAAATCAGTCCTCCAAATCATCTGGATTTTTGCTCAGTATTCGAGACATCAGGACTTCATGCTAGACGTCCAATCTCTGACTCATCCAGTCTTCCACCCGGTGTTCGCGACCCTCAGGGATTTCACCTAGCATCCTTGACTCTAGGATTTCGGTCAACGTCCTCGACTCGCCAAGACTTTTCCTAGTCCCTTAGACTAGGACTTCATTGCCTAACCACAGCTAGGACTTTCCTTTTGCCTAAGATCACTTAGAACTTTCTTACATACTCAATTTAAGTTGTCAGATCAACAATAATACTTAACTTAGAACCCTTCGCTATTATCAAAATATATGTTCAATTATCTGGTCCTCCTTTCACCAACAATCGAGTCCCCTATATAATGGTTATTCATGATTCTATTAATCTAGTGAATAACACATATAGAATTATCAAACCTATTATAAAGTTACAAACTAAAAATGTTAAATAATTAAGATAATTAAAAAAATAAAATATTTTGATTTTACTTACGAATCTTCCTAAGAGACTATAGACTCTTGAGTGTCTGGCCTCTCAGCAATCGAGTGTCTGGAAGGAACATGAGTGGTACTGGTGATTGGAGTGGTGAAGGTACTGGCGAAGGTAAATAAGAAGGTACTAGCAATGGTGGATGGGAAGGTACTGGCGAAGGTGAATGAGAAGGTACTAGCAATTGTTGGTTTCTTAAGATCTACAATACGAAGATGAACAAGAGCATTCTTACTGACTTAAACTTTGAGAGACCATAACTTTTGACTAGGAATGAACCACAGGATACACAATATATCAAATCAAAGCTTATTTAGATATCTTCAATTTGATATATTATGCATTCCATGGTTAAATTTGAGTCAAAAGTTATGATCTCTCAAATTTTAAGTCAGCAACATATTGTTATTGGTTTCTTAAGATTAGCAACACATTGTTGGTGATTTCTTAATATCAGTTAATATTAGGAATGAAGTCCTGCAATAACATTGTTGTAGACTTAAAATTTGAGAGATCATAACTTTTGATTATGATTAAACCATGAGACTCATAATATATCAAATTCAATCTTGTTCAAAGATGATTTGATATATTGTGTATCTTGTGATTTACTCTAAAGAAAAAAGTTATGACCTCTCAAAGTTTAAGTCAACAATACATTGTTGTTCACTAGAAATGAAGTTGGAAGCTCACTATAAATGGTATAACAATGATACTTACTGTCCGACACCCGACACCTCATATAAATATGACTCCCCCTTATTAAATAATTTTTTTTTTTTTAGAATGTGTTATGTCCATCAGCCACTTTTGGGATAAAAGTGACTGATGGACCTATAAATGTCCAAATGACTCAAAACAAACTCAATAAAAAAAATTCTCATACTATAAAAAATATTAATTTACAACTATCATACTATAACATTACAACAATAATAGCAATAACAGTTGTATTGAGTTTTACAACAATAACACATAAGAAAAGTAAAATAATTTAGACAAAGCAACAATTAGCATTATACATCAATAAAAACTACATAGACAATAACAACAATAAAATATTGTGAATATTAGTTTTCAAGATCCATAGCAAACAACATGCTTGGGATTATATTGGGTAGGAAGAGCAAAGTTCTTCATATCATTCAATGAAAAATTAAGTTCTCTAGTCTTCTCAAATATCTTAGATGATTCCCTATAGTAAGATACCTCAAGTGGTTCTCCTTGGTATGCCCTTGCAGATTTAGTAGCTAGAAATTAGACTAATGAAAGCAAAAAAAATCTGGAAATGGTTTACTAGAAAAATTTATAATCAATACAAGGAAAAGGAAAAAAAAAAAAAAAACAGAATGCTAATTTACATGTGGAAAATTGATTATTTTCCTTGTTATGAATATTATAATAGATAAACTTTTTTAAAATTACATAAAATTTAGGTAAGATAAGTGGAATTTATTACTTTTCCTTGTTACTTGACCAATGTTTCATAACTCATGAAGGACTAGTGACATGAACCTATAGTATAAATTTAATATATACTATTAAGTAAGTTTGATCAAATGTATACATAGTCTTATTTTTCATGTAAAAAAATCTAATCTCCCATCTATTCTCCTTCATCTCTGCCTCGATGAGTTTGCTCCATCAACGTTTGCCTTGTCATTTTATCAAATAACTACTAGTAAAAAAAAAAATAGAACCACCCTAAAATACACAAAGTTCAGATCTTAAATCCAAAATAAAAAACTTACTTTGCCACTAGGATGCACTGACACTCCTGTGATTAGAGTCACCATCCGACAAAGAATTGACAAAGTCAGTCTCATCCTTCTAAAGCTCTCATTTTCCTCATCTCATGACCAACTTCTCTGACTCGTCATACTTTACCTCTAATAATAACAAGAAACTCAAAAAAGAGATCTAATGCTAAAAAAAAAAAAAAAAATGCAACACAATGACGTGGGGATCATGAAAAGAGAGTGAATGGAGTTGGGATGGAATTGTGAGGAAAGATCACTCCCGATACACCTTTTAAATTAGATGAAATTGACCACCACGAATCAGTCCAAAGCTCAGCCTTGATCTCAAACTATTGCTGACTTGCCATGTCTCTTCATGTTACTAGGCGAAGGAGAAGGGACGACGGCAGACAACCTTCGTTGGTGCTCCAATAATGGAGGAAACAGAAATGAAAGAGGGATGGAAGATTAAGCTTTTTTTGGAAAAACATAAAATAAAAAGGGAAAGGAGTATTATCGAAAAGAAAATAGGAATGGAAACGTGATTTGGACAATTCCAAAGTGAATATGCTTTTTAGTTAATATGCAAAACCAGGTATGTGGTTTGAAGTTTTTAGATATTTTTTTCTTGTATTTATAATAGCACATTTTTATTTTCAGATGGAAAATATGAAAAATTATCTTTTATTTTTAATAGTATCTCTTAATTTTTATTTTATATTTATTTTTTTAAAAAAAAAATCTGAAATGCAAGGGTGGAAATTTCTTATGTAAATTTAGCCAAGCTTGCGTGTGTACAGAGATGGAAGTTGAATGGGAATCCGCAAGCCATTTTAGAAGCTCTCCTGCGAACAACACCACCACTCATTGTCTTCCTTCATCGACAACCCCTTCAAAGCAGTGGACGTGTTGCCCGTGGAGTTCTTCAACCCCATACCGTGCCCTTATGGTCAATCCCCAAACCTTCTAGCGCAGCTGCATCTAGGCCTACACCGACATTGCCTTCTGGCCGTTGTGACTATCCCTCGATCTCCATCCCTCTTCCTTCTTCCTCAACCCCAATGTCGCACTTGTTGGCACAGAATCGATGAATAACAAAGGATGCAGGAAAAAGGCACTAAAAAAAAACACAGTAACAAGGGGAGAAAAACTGCACAGATGGAAAGCAATGCACAAATAACCGAAAATAGAAACTGGAGAAACTTTAGTTCTGAGATCTGATTTGTTTCACAGCTTCGACCCCTTTAAATACAACTCAAGTGATAAGATTTAACCATAAGAATAGGATGACTCATACCACTAAAATAAGAAAGATTAATATCATAGAAAAAATAAATAAATCATAAACGAGAAACTTACGGAAGGAGAAATAAAACGTGGCCATGCCATGTCCGAATTATTTTCCTACATTTACTCCCCCTAATTCTGACATGGCTCTAAATCACGAACGCCGAGTAGTTGTCGCATGACAGCTAACTTCACTCCTGGCAGTGCTTTAGTCAATACATCAGCTCGTTGTTCTCCAGTATTAATGAATTCAACCACAATCTGTCCATTCTCAACACATTCTCTGATAAAATGAAATCTTATATCTATATGCTTGCTTCGACCATGGAATACTGGATTCTTCATGAGTGCTATAGCATATTTGTTGTCAACAAACAACGTTACCGGCTTTGTCTTTTCACCGGTTAATTCGCTAGTAAGACTCCTCAACCACAAAGCATGGCAGGTCGCAGTTGTGGCTGCCATGAATTCTACCTCACAAGATGAAAGCGCCACTGTCTTCTGTTTCTGTGAATTCCAGGACACCAAACTTTCATTAAAATAGAAAGTCATTCCACTTGTGCTTTTCCTCCCATCGAGATCGCCGGCTAAATCACTGTCCGAGTAGCCGAATATACTAATTTCCTGGGGTCCCTTTATGTAAGTAAGTCCAAAATGTATTGTACCTTTCAAATACCTGAGAATCTGTTTAACCACTTTATGATGCATGGTTCTAGGCCTTTCCATGTATCTGCTCGCCATCCCGACAGGATATGACAAGTCTGGTCGTGTGTGTAGCAAATATCTCAGGCAACCAATGACGCGTTTGTACTCTGTGGCATCAACTGGAGTCCCTTCCAAGTCTTTATGTAGTTGTTTCTTGGGTTCCATTGGATGTTTTGTGGCATTGCAATCTGCCATCTTGAATTGAGACAGAATTTTCTTAGCATAAGTTGATTGTCTAAGTAAAATTCGGCTCTTCTGTTGTTCCACTTCAATCCCTAAGTAGTAGGAGAGAAGACCCAAATCACTCATCTCAAATTCTATCATCATTTGTTGCTTGAACTTGTTGATTCTTCCTGTGCTACTTCCTGTCACGATGAGGTCGTCGACATACACTCCAACAAGTATACTTGCTTCTCCTTCACCTCTTGTATATACTGCATGTTCTTGAATACATTTTTTGAAGCCGAGCTCTACCAGACTCCTGTTCAGCCGCATGTTCCAAGCTCATGGAGCCTGCCGCAGTCCATAAAGGGCCTTGAATAACCTGTACACCTTATGTTTCTGATTTTGTACCTCAAACCCTTCCGGTTGAGAGACGTATATTTCTTCTTCTAACTCTCCATAAGGAATGCTGACTTCACATCTAGATGGTGTACCTCCCAGCTTCGATTCCCTGCAAGTGCAAGAATGACTCGAATAGTATCAAGTCTAGCGATCGGTGCAAATACCTCTTCAAAGTCGATGCCTTGTCTTTGTACATAGCCTTTAGCAACTAATCTTGCTTTATACTTAACAACTTTCCCAGCTGAATCTTTCTTCAGTTTGTACACCCACTTTAGGCCAATAGGTTTGTGGCCTAATGGGAGCTCAGTTAGGGTCCAGGTCTTGTTCATCTTAATAGTTTCCAGTTCTTCCTCCATTGCTTCGTACCAGCAAGCCTCGGTTGCAGCCTCTTGGTAACAGGTCGGCTCTTCAGACATCATCAGCATTACCTCATTCTCTTCTTCATCAATACCAACCACTTCCTCAGTGTTGGCATAGATATCGGCAATGGACCTAAACCGAACTGGCCCTTCATGAGAGTCAGGTGAGGTAGTTGTATGGGTGTTCGATGATGATGTAGATGGACTTGATGCTCTTGTCATGGGTACCACGGCTGTTGCCGGTGGTGCGACATCTTCTGTTCCTGCCTCAATGTCTGCTACAACAATCACCTCGTCGGTGTCGAGTGCATCCTCCACCATAAACTCCGGTAAGTTTTCTTCATGGTTAGCACCTGCAGTCCATGTCCATTCACTATTTTCTTGAAATACTACATCTCTACTTACTTGTAGTTTGTCATGCCTTGGATCAAATAAACGATGAGCTTTGCAGCCTTCCTCGACACCCAAGTATACCATGGGTGAACTTCTGTCGTCAAGTTTCTTCAGGTGAGGGGTTGTATTTTTCACGTATGCAACACAACCGAACACTCTCAAGTGGGCGAGATGTGGCTTTCTCCCCATCCAGGCTTCAAATGGGGTACGGTCTCCTAGCGCCTTAGTTGGGAGACGATTTAGCAGATAGACAACATGCCTAACTGCCTCTCCCCAGAACCTTGCCGGCATATGTGTACCCTTGAGGAGAGATCTTGCCATGGCCATCACAGTGCGATTACGGCGCTCTACAACGTCATTCTGTTGGGGTGTGTAGGGAGTCGTAAGGTGTCGCTCGATCCCTTCATTTTCACAGAATCGAGTGAACTCTGTGGATAGAAACTCACCGCCACGGTCTGTCCGAAGTGTTTTGATTTTGTACTCAGTCGTGTTCTCCGTCACGGACTTGAATTTCTTGAATGCTTGGAATACATCTTTCTTTGCTGCCAATACAAATACCCACATCCATCTTGTACAATCATCAACAATCAAAAAGAAATATTTGTTACCAGCCAGTGTACTTGGTGAAATTGGCCCGCAAATATCAGCATGGAGAAGTTCCAACGGCTTTGTCGCTCTAAAGTTTGCTTGGTGCGGGAATGGTGACCTTGCATGTTTAGCGACCACACATACCTCACAAAGCTTGTTCGGCTGGGGCAATGGAGGCACATCAACTGCCAATTTCTTCTCCCCTAACAGCTTCAAATCGTGAAAATTGACATGTCCGAGCCTTGTGTGCCATAACCAGGTTGGGTCTTCTAGGCTTGCTAGGAGACAGACTTGCTTGCATGTCTTCAAGGTTACCTTGTACAAGCGATTTTGTGTTCACTTTACCCGCATCAAGAGCTTCCCGCTCCTATCAATCACCTTCATGATATCTTTCTCCATGTGCACTTCGTTCCCAGTTTCTGTCAATTGACCGAGACTTATGATATTACTACAAAGTTTCGGAATGTAGTATACCTCGTGGAGAGCCTTCCGATCACCATTCTTGCATTCGAACACAACCGTCCCCTTGCCCATGATCTCAATGGTTGATCCATCGCCAAATCTCACCCTCCTGGTGATGGTTTCATCTAGTTCTTGAAACTTCTCGCGATGGCCAGTCATGTGGTTGCTGGCACCGTTGTCAAGGTACCAGACGTCTTTATCTTCTTTCTTAACGCCGCGGTACATCTCCGGTAGCAACCTATCTTCACTGAGCAGAATGGTATCCTGCCGCTCACGCCTAGTGTCAGACTCCTCGTGGGACACGGTCATCATCAGTGCCGGCTCTTCATCAGTGGCACAAGTGAGGTGAGCCTCATCATCACGCCGCTTGTTGTAGCATTCGGACGCATAATGCCCCATTTTCTCATAATTGAAACATTTTATATGTCTCTTGTCTCGAGTGCCGCTGTTGTTGTCGCTAGTCCCTCCTGCACTGTCTTGGCGTTGCGTACCATGGCCACGACCGCGCCCTCGCCCACGTCCACGCCATTTGCCACGACTAGGGCTGCTGGACCCACGCCCCTTTCCTCCTGACGAAGTGTCCACGTTGCTCCCCTTCTGTCGCATTTGCCATTCGGCATGAGTTAATAGGAGCTCACCTTCAGTGCCGTTGGTGTTGCTGTGTAGTCGTAGCGTTCATTCTTCGTACGCCTTCAGTCGCCCTATAGCCTCCTCAAATGGTATAGACTCAAGGTTATAGAATTGCTCAATACCAGCAACAATAGGAAAGAATTTATCAGGGACAAAATCAAGCAATTTTTTTACCAACGAGGAATCTTCAAGCGTGGCACCAAGGGTGGAGAACTTGCTGCTTAGGGCGCTGAGTTTGCCAGCAAACTCATCAATCGTTTCGGTCTCTTTCATCCGGAGAGCGTCGAACTCGCTCTTCAATGTTTGTACACGTGTCTTCTTCACCCGATCACTACCAAGGTACCTCGTCTTGAGGCTGTCCCAGACTTCCTTCGCCATCTTCTTTGTTGCGATCTGGAGAAGGATGTCTTCGGGGACACACTGCAGGATGTATGCATGTGCCTTTTTGTCCTTCTTTGCATCCACCTAGGCTCCTTCCGCTGGCTCCACCGCCTCCCAGACTCCCTGGGCATCAAGGATCGCCTCTGTCTTTATTGCCCACACAGTATAATTGTGAGGACTTAGCATCAGATAGGGAAATGACACTCCGCCGTTCTCCTTTACTGGGATGCTCGACATTTTATGGAATCGTAGATTCTTGGATGTCTTATACTACCAACGCTCTGATACCAAGTGTTGGCACAGAATCGATGAATAGCAAAGGATGCAGGAAAAAGGAAAAAAAACAGACGTAGCACTAAAAAAAAACACAGTAGCAAGGGGAGAAAAACTCCACGGGTGGAAAGCAATGCACAAATAATCGAAAATAGAAACTGGAGAAACTTTAGTTCTGAGATCTGATTTGTTTCACAGCTTCGACCCCTTTAAATACAACTCAAGTGATCAGATTTAACCATAAGAATAGGATGACTCATACCACTAAAATAGGAAAGATTAATATCACAGAAAAAATAAATAAATCATGAACGAGAAACTTGCGGAAGGAGAAATAAAACGTGGTCATGCCATGTCCGAATTATTTTCCTACAACACTCAAGTCCACCATTCTTTGCTGGCGCTGGCACACCAATAACCCGTACCCCTTGACACCTGAAGCTGCCTATGCCCTCATCCACCACCTTATGCCTCCTATTGAAAAAATGTGAATGGAAAAGATGCGGAAAGGAAGGAGACTCTATTGTAAATGAGAGCCCCACATTGGGTTCAGATTGTACTGAACTAAGGTGACTCATATACATGCACAACCTGCATGTGCCAAATGTTAGACTGGTCAAGGTAAATTTTACCTAAGTGAATCAACTAATATTTTTCCATATGAATCCTCCTTTTTCTCTGTTGGTTGGTCTTAGGAAGATCGTACCGATTCCACTATATAAAAAGTTTGTACAAGTGTCGAACATTTCCTAACAACCTATTGTGTTCTTTAGAAATTAAATTCGGAATCGCAAACGGAACTTAATATTATTGATTCCAAATTTAACTTATCTATTTTTAATGGTTTAGACTTAGATCACAAGTGGAACTTAATACTATTGATCCAAGTCCGACCCATGTTACAAAGTTGATTAAATATTTATTTCTAAAATCAGCTCCCAGGTCAACATGGCGAGGCACTTGGCCTTCTTGGTATGGGATCATCCACCACTGCCTCGACAAAGCCTTTTATAGAAATTCAATATTTAATTTCCTAAAATAATATTAGGTTTAACCAAAAAGAACAATCAAATCACAAATTCGAAAAACAAAAAAAACACAAACTCGAATCACAAATTCAAAACATAGAATTATATGCTTCTTGTGTTTGGAATTCATACAAAGAAAAACTAGCTTGATGCGAAAAATAATTACTAGTTATACCTTTCTTTGTATGCAACGACCTCTTGATCTTCTACCGTATTCCTCTTCTTTTCTCGGACATCGTGTGGGTGACGATCTACCGAGACGAGAACCACCCAAGTTCCTTCTTCTCCAAGCTAGTTTCGGCCACCACAAAAACTCCAAGAGATGTGAGGTTCAGCCGCCACCACCAAGCTCCAAGGGATGCTAGAAACAAAACCTCCTTTCTCTTCTTCTTCTTCTAGCTAGAACTGGCCACCAAGGACTCCTCTTGTGTTGATGCCGCCGACCACAAAAGAGGAAGAGAAAAGGAGAAGAGCAAGAAGCAAGGGCCGACCACCACCAAGGAAGAGAGGGAGGAAAATAGAATAGAGTTGTCTCTCATGAAGGCACCCCTACCCCCTCTTTTATATTCCTTGGTCTTGGCAAATAAGAAAATTTTAAATAAAAACTTCCTTAATTTCTTTGCCATGAAAAGGAAAATTTAAAAGATTAAAAACAAATTCCTTTTCATGAATCAAGTGGTCGGCCACCTTCAAGCTCCCAACAAGGAAAGTTTTAATAACACAAGAATTAAAACTTCCTAATTTGTTTCCGGAAATTTATAAAAAATTTCTCTAATAATTTTTCCCTTCATGGTTGGTTATAAAAGGAAATTTTATAAATTAAAATCTTTCTTTTAAACATGTGGATGATTTCCAAAAAGGAAAGTTATCTTTAAAATTAAAATCTCCTTTCAATCTACAAATAAGGAAAGATATCAAATCTTTTCTTAATCTTTTGTAGAAACTTATAAAAGGAAAAGTTTATAATTTTAAAACTCTCTTTTAAATCATGAACATGGTTACAAAAAGGAAAGTTTTCTCAAAATTAAAATCTTCCTTTTAATCTACAAATAAGGAAAGATATCAAATCTATTCTTAATCTTTTGTAGAAAGCTATAAAAGGAAAGATTTAAATTTTAAACTCTCTTTTAAAATCATGATATCCACATTAAGAAAAGATTTTAAATAAAAATAAAACCTCTTTTAATATGGTCGGCCAATCAAGCTTGGGCTCCAAGCCATGGCCGACCACTTAACTGTTGGTGCGGGAAGCATCCAACGATTGAACCTTAGTTTTGATAATGGTAAAGGGATTCAAAGTTAAGTTTAATTGTTATCTAATGTGTATGACTGAGTATTTCAGAAAAGTCCTAGCTGGGGTTAGGCAAGGGAAAACCCTAGGGGGTGATAACCCTAGGTCATAGGGGGTGGTAACCCTATGCGGGAAGTCTTGGCGGGTCGGCGCTTTGGGCAAAAATCCTAGGGGGTGGTAACCCTAGGTTAAAATCCTGGTGTCATGAACCGGGTAGAAGTCTGGATGGGTCGAAGACCGGACATCCAGCATGAAGACCAGAAGCATTGGACGTTGAGCAAAAGTTCAGTCGATCTGGAGGATCGTACTAGCAATAGGTAAATCTCCTGAGAGGAGTAGGTGAGGACGCGTTCCCCGGAAGAGGGAACAGTAGGCGTCGGGTCGACCTTGGGTTTCCGGTCAGAAACTCGACGTCAGACCCAGACAGTCTGGTGACTGTCAAATTTATTTCTATATATTATCTTTTGTGTTCTAACTCTGTTTTGCAGGTAACTAATATTTTTATGCAGAGTTAGAAGTGACCGGGATCGGTCGACCGAACCTTGGGATTGGTTGACCGAACCTCCAAGCTAACAGATCAGGTCTCCAGAAGTTGGAGCGGGCTCGACCAGGGATCGGTCGACCGAACCTGGGATAGGTGTCGACTGGATCAAGCCGAGGTGAGCGGGTCAGAGGAGACTGATCGGTCGACCGGACCTTGGGATCGGTCGACCGAACCCAGGGATAGAGTTTGACCAGATCGAAGCGGAGCGACAGATCGACGTTTCAAATGTGGTGGAGATCATCTGATCGGTCGACCGAACATGAGGATCGGTCGACCGATCCGATTCGGGTCAAAGCTGATCCCGAAACTTGGGGATCTGGATCAGACTTTGCAGAGCTGTAAGAGGAGGCCTCGAGGTGCAGCTCAGAGATCAATTCGAACAGAAGAACGTGTGACCTTGTACGTTGCTCCGAAAGCTTCAACTAGACTATGCTACTCCGACAATCGATAACCACTTCATATTTGTATTTCTCGGTATAATCTTTAAAAGTTTAATACTTGTACTTATTCTATTTGTAAAGATTTGCGCTATATAGTTGTTGCCCACCGAAAGTGGTCAACGACCGCGGGCCTTCGAGTAGGAGTCGAGCTAGGCTCCGAACGAAGTAATTCGACTGTGTCTTCTGTGTGTGTTCGCATTTACTTTTCGCTGCGTTTAGTTACTCGAACGATTTTCGAAAAACGTGAAAGAGCCACGAGCGCTATTCACCCCCCCCCCCCTCTAGCGCTTTCGATCCAACATTAACTTGGCTTAATCCTTTTACTTGGCCCGCCCAAGCTTAGACTCCAAGCTTGCTTGGCTGGCCCCTTTAGGTTGGGTAAGGAAGTGGGTATAGGTGGGTATAATTCTCTATATACAAAAGACTATGATAGGGACCGAGAGGAGGAATTAGTTTTGGTCTCCCGATAAAATTAAGTTTCTCATGTTCGCCCCGAACACCCAACTTAATTTCATCAATAATAATTCATACCACTAAAGAATTATTATTGAACTACCGCACCAATCCCAAATTACGTTTTGGGCCCCTTCTTATCATGAGTGTGTTAATCTTCCTGTGTTTAAGATGTTGGATGTCCACTAATTAATTGAGTTACTGACAACTCACTTTAATTAATATCTTAGTCCAACAGTAGTACCACTCAACCTTATTGTCGTGTCGGACTAAGTCCACCTGTAGGGTTTAACATGACAATCCTTATGAGCTCCTCTTGGGGACATTATCAACCTAGATTACTAGGACATAGTTTCCTTTTATAATCAACAACACACACTATAAGTAATATCATTTCCCAACTTATCGGGCCTATTAATTATCAAGCTAAATCTCACCCTTTGATAAGTCAAAGAAATAAATACTAAATATATGTGCTTGTTATTATATTAGGATTAAGAGCACACACTTCCATAATAACTAAGGTCTTGTTCTTTTATTAAGTCAGTATAAAAAGAACTTACCTTAAATGGTCATGCTCAATATACTCAGAGTGTACTAGTGTAATTTATCAATCAAGATAAACTAATACTTAATTACACTACGACTATTCCAATGGTTTGTTCGTTTCCATCTCAGTCGTGAGCTACTGTTTATAATTTATAAGGAATTGATAACATGATCTTCTGTGTGTGACATGATAACCATTATTTGGTCATGATATTTTGATTCATATAAGCATGTCAATTGATCTTCTCATGTGTTAATTCCACATTTACATCACATTACATGAGTTATATTCATCTATGGACTTAATTACAAATTATATTATATTTGCGATATTTGATGCTAATATTTTGTTATATGTTTTGTAGGATCAAAAGGGTCATAGACTTATTAGATCAGACCAAGTTTGGATCCAAATCTAGGGCTAATTGAAGAGATCAAGTTCTGAAGCAATATGGACCGTCCATCCAAGATCGGAGCGGATCTAAGTCATCCATCAAGGATCTGGTCCATCCAAGCCAAAGAATAGTAGATCACAACCATTGATCAAGATCTGAAGATTTGGCACAGATTTGGAGCAATTTCCACCATTGGATCGATCCGAGGAAATCACAGTCGTTCATCACAGATCTGATGATCTGATGTAAATCACATGAGAAGCTACAGTGTTCCTTCGTGAATTCTCCGCAGGGCAGAACGCAAACACGCGAGGAGTGAGTCTCCGGCGATACTTTTCGATCCATTCCATCGCCGGCAAGCAAGCGAGGTCAAGGGCGACCCTTCCTCCGACGGAAATCCATCCATTATCAACCGGCGACGCCACTTCACACTTTTGTTCCAGATTTGACTGTAATTTTCTGCCGTGACTTTGTGCGAGGAAGAAGAAGCAGAGAAGGTGGAGAATCTGGTGGTTTCAGCTGATTTCCTTTCCTTCCGGTCGGTTATCTTCCTTTCTTGAAGCTCTGCACCCATCTCTGATTGAAGCTTTGCCGATCATCAACAACGCCGAGTTCTTCATCCGATGCACACCAAATCCAAGCTAGGGTTTCTCCAGTTTGATTAGTGTGAATCCTCTGAATGCTAGTTTCTTCATTTCTGTTTGAATTTTAGTTTTGTTGTAGTGATCAATGCATAGTTGGTTCAAATTCCCTTGCTATTGCTTTGAAACCTTCGGTTAAGGTCATTGTTCTTGATGTCTGATCAATTTAGATTTTGCATAATTGTTGCATTAGGTTACTCTTGTTTGTTATTTCTTTCAATGATGTAGTTTAGATTAGTTAGATTCTTTGTCTATTAATCTCTATGAGTTGAATTTGTAATTGTAGCTTAGGTTTTGGTTCTTATTCTTTTCTCTTTAAAAAGTCAATTCTGAATCCCCAATTTATCCAAAAAACCCCAAGCCAACAATAATTGATCCTAAGACTATCATTCTACAATTTACATTCCTTGAGAGAGAAGATCCGAGTTATCCTATACTGCATTAGTGTAGAAAGGGATTCGGTGAAATTATTTGATACCCAAATCACGACAAAATCAGGTAAATCAAATTTGGCGCCGTTGCCGGGGAGTGTAGCGGTGTTTGATACCTTAGGATTGTTTCTTTTTCTTTTTACATAAAAATTTGGAAAAAATTGTTTCAATTGCTTTCATGTTCATATATCCATGTGTTTGATATTATATGCTCCTGTGTCTTTTGATTTTATTTGCTAGTGTTTTAGTGTAAGAGCAGGAAACTTCTTTAACCATAGATCCATATTATCAATACTATCAGCCTCAGACTTGGTTCTATCAGCCTGAACATCAGTACTACCCACTTGTGGATCAATCAAATTTTAGGTCCGAGGTTGCACATAGTCAGTCTACTGAGCCATATCCAGCATATCAAAGCCTACAAGAAGTTCAGAATGATTATATAGCTATGCGGAAAAAGATTCGTGGTATTCAACAATTCGAGGAGGAGACATTGCATGAATATTGGAAAAGATTCAAAGAACTTTGCTCCAGTTGTCCTCAACATCAAATCAGTGATCAGTTGCTTGTCCTACATTTTTATGATGGGCTTTCGCCGTTTGATTTGTACATGGTGGATAAAGCTAGTGGAGGGCCCTTGATTGACAAAACTCCTGATGAAGCTATGAAACTTTTGGAAACCATGGTAGTCAATCCTCAGCAATTTAGAAATGGACAACCGGTTACCTTAAGAGTTGATGAGACCTTTCCTACAAATATTGAGGTGCTTGAGCAAAGGAATTGTAGTGTCTTTGACAGACCTGATCTTGATTTTATTATTTCACAGGACTCCTCTAGCATTTCTTATTATGATTCTGTAGTTGTAAGAATTTCTGACTTTACTGATACTGTTGTTGTAGATGTAACTGATAATGCAGGTACTGATGTGGATGATGATGTAAGTGTAGGGGATTGCACAATGGAAGCAATACCCCAAGAATCACCTGAATCAGATGTTGATGATGAGAGTGTAGGGACTCATGCTGTGGAAGCAGAGCCCCAAGAATCATTTCCCTTAGATACACCACCTGAGCCAAAGCCTGAACCATTACCTGATGATGAGGAGGTCACAGTTTCTATTTTAGAACCTCCAGGTATCTTCCAACATGACAAGGTTAGTATTCCTTTTGCTCTATCAGAAGATTTTATAGAGGTACTATTAATTGATTTTGTTGGATGTGATGCATTTCTTGAACCATGTAATGTAGAAACTAATATTTCCCCATACTTGCAAGAGGTGTTGTCTTTTGTTGATTTTGTAGGAGAATATAAGCTTCCGGAGTGGATGCTAAAACTGAACCGCCTTCAACCTCCAGGAAGAACTTTCAAAAAGAATATGGTGAAGGGAGTGGTCTTTAATTCAAATGCAATCATTCCACTTCCAACTTGGATTTTGTTTCTCAACCGACTCCAACCACCGGGAAGGAATATTCCATTACCGGCTTGGCTTCTACTTCTAAATCTTCTGTAATCGCCAGGAATAAAGGGGAGTTCGTTCCTTGTTTTTCTTTTTGCTTTACACTTTCTTCTACTTCCATACTTTATACGTGCATTTTGCTTAATACTTTGTATGTTGTTTAGTCTACATAGCATTTCATTTTGAATAAAACTCTCCATGAAATTGTTCTAGTAATACTTTTAAAATGGTAAAAGTTCTTTAAGTTTGACCATCAAGTTTAGGTTATTTTACATGATTGAATACTCTACTTGCATGATATTGATTAGTGTGGTGGTAGATTCCATTTTTGATTAATTGAGTTTGATTGCCAAAAATTACCTAGAGAGGATCACTTTAAGCCTAAATATCATTTTATCTTTGTGTGGCATGCACTCACAACAATTGAAACTCTAGAACTTGCTTAGCTTCTTTTCAAGGTCACAATAGCATATGTATGTATGGAAATAAAGGATATTTGTTATTTTTGTTCCCTCATTATTTCTAATTTCTTTTTCCATAATTCTCTTAAAACATTTTCCTCTTGCATTTTATCCTTTTATTACCTTTGCTTGCTCTATTTTATTTAGAGTTTTGGTTGAATTCTTGATGAGTTTGAGTTTTGCAAGATGGGTAAAAGTTTAAGTGTGGGGGAGAATTAGTATACATTTGAAGATGTTGAAGGTTTTGGATGGTTCTTTGCATTGAATGCTAAATCTAATTGTTCTTTGAGTATATTCTTGGAAAGAGCAAGTTTCAATAGTTTGGAATTTTGGAAGTTGATACTATGGAGATACACTCAACATCTTAAGAAGTTTTGAATGCTGAAATTTAGTTTACAGTGCTAAATGCAGGATTTTGTGCCAAGTTTTCTTGCAAATCTTTAATCAGAAGAAGTTTAAGTGAAGTTCTTGTTCTCGCAAATCCATTTGCTTTCAAGGAGAAATGCAAGAAAAGTTTGAAACAAGAGAAGACTGAATCAATTTGAATTATTGATTTTGGAGATGTGTTGATTGAAGAATAAACTCTGTGATCAAGCTGTGGAGCTGAGTTTAAAATAGAAATGCATGTTCTGATTTCTTTTGTGTCAAATAGAGATGATGTTTGCAAGCTATAGGGGGCTCCTATATTGGTAAAGACTTGAGAAAGGGCAGAACCACAGAAGTGGAAGCTGCAGAGAAACAAATTTGCAGTTGATGTTTAACTTGAAATGCTTTGTGTTTCTTCGGACCCTTAAATCTGAATGCAATAAATCATATTCTAATTTTAAGTTGTAAAGGCAAAAATGAAGGCAGAATATGAGAAGTGGAGAAACTTGGTATCAAGGCGTATCAAGAATTAGAAGCAGCACTTAAACAAAGTAGAAGCTTAAGTAAAGATTTGGTACCTTCATAAACAAATGGTGTTGCAATACTACATTATCTCCTACAATTGGATTAAATTGATTTGTGATTTCTAAACTACTATCAATTGTAGAAGTTTTTGATTGATTCTATTGAGCATGATTTCTGAATCTGACCAGTAAATTTTAGTGCAAGAATTGTCATAGTTCTGTTTCGGAATTGGCCTTTAAGATATGAACTGCTACTTACTACTAAGTTACAGACTTTCCATCCAAAGGCTAATGAAAACAGGAAATTTGCTAAGGGAATTGAGTTGCTAGTCATCAGGTTATATGCATTACAAATATGACAAGATGTATTTGTAAACATTGTTGAAACATTGAACTTGATTTGTGTAGCTTGATATGGTAATGGAAAGATTTGAATGCTACATTTTGCTTAGTTATGAACCTTAAAGCTCTACTGTGAAGTTTATGTGAAGAATCTGGATATGAGGAAGAATGGAAATGCAAGAGTGTTGTACCAATATAATAGAATTGCACATCTATGGCAGAGTGGAATTGAGTGTAGTTGAGTTGACGAATTTGAAGTGAGCAGGATGATAGGAAGTGGACAGTAGAGGTTGCAACAGAATTCAAAATTGAATCATGTTATGCTATTAAGTTTTTGAAACCTCTATGCACTCGAGTGATATTATTTGCGGAAATTAGTACAAGTGTAGATTAGTCCAATGGATCCAGAATCTGAGACAAAAGTGTAGAAGTTAAGGGATTGTATGAATTGCTCGTAGCAGTGCCATATTTAGGTTCCAAGTTTCTGATCAGTGACGTCCACGATAGAACATAGACTTTTCATTGATACTTGGTGTTCTTACATTTAGAATTCAATGTATCAATGGTGTGCTAAACTTGGTTGTGAATTTTGGTGCCAATTCTTTGTGTTGATTCTGATCAGCCGCAATCTGATATATGTAAACAGAATATATTTGCAGGGAGTTGCTGTGCATTTAGCTATGCTACATTGTGTAAGAGTTTTGCAATTGAATGGAATGAGATTTTGCAGGAACCAATTTACAATTGTGAAAATTCTGAAACTGAAGAAGACCAAAAACAAAATGAGGAAAAGAGCAGAATCTGAATTGGAACTAAATCAAGTTGCTGGAAGTGATAAGTTGCTGCAGGAGACAAGTAGATGATTAAAGATGTGTGGAGTGTTGAAGGTTTGCTGCTAAAAACTTGAATTATTCTGATAATCAACAACTGAATTCAATTCTTATTAATTCTATGCTGAATGGGAATCTTTGTTAAGCTGAAAATTTGTACAAGCACAGGAATGAAATTTGAAATGAAGAATGCTATATGTTTCAGCAGTAAGGAATTAGACAGGAGATGTGTTGTAATCAGATTTGAACCTTGGCAGACTCTAGTTCGAAATTGAATCTGAACAGCTATCTCATTAATTGCAAAATTCTACAATCTATTTTGGGTATCAAACCATTAGGGAGAAGAAAACATAAAGAAGGAAGGAAGAGAAATAAGAACAGTGTCACAAAGAAATGTAAGAAGAATATCAAGCAATTAGATAGCGTGATGTATTTTATTGTCCGAGACGACCAACAATTTAAGTGTCGGGGAGAGTGCTCTTCTCCATTAGTTGATTTGGGATCATTTGAGCTTTCAAAGTTATGGAATGAAGGGAGAAAAAAAAACAAAAAAAAACAGTGAAGAAGAAAAGAGAAAAATGGCAAATCAAAAGATGTATCAAAGGTGGAGATAGAGTATCAAGATTCTTTGTTGGTCATCAAATTGAAGGGGAGGTTAGCTTGATACTTTGAATTGGTTAAAACAAATGGTATTCATCTCTTTACACATCAAAAGGGTCAACTCATCAAGTATATTCCTCCAATACTCTCATCTTCTCATTTTCTTTATTAATGCATTTTCTTTTGCTACTTCATTCATTTTAATTGCTCTTTTTGCTTCCATTTTAATTCTTGTTGATAAATCCTTTTGATTCATGTATGCTATGTTTATAGTGGTGGAGAGTTAGAAAATAAGCAAGCTTATGACAGTAAAATGTTGTGAGTGACATTGAGTGAGCTCCACTAATATGCATTTTTGAGCTTGAGGGATAGAATAGATAAATCCTTTGTGAGATTGCATCTTGCTTAATTTTTCAATTGGATTGAAACCACCATACTTACTGATTATTGTTTGAATTGTATTCATGAATGTTTGTGATCTTTAAGATGACCTTAGTTAAATTCTTTTTACTATCTTCTAGGTATTGCTAGGGAATTATTGTGGAGATGGTTTTTTTTAGTTGTTCCTTTATTTTGTTTTGTTTGCTTGCCCGGGACGTGCAAGAATAAGTGTGGGGGAATTTAATAACCATTATTTGGTCATGATATTTTGATTCATATAAGCATGTCAATTGATCTTCTCATGTGTTAATTCCACATTTACATCACATTACATGAGTTATATTCATCTATGGACTTAATTGCAAATTATATTGTATTTGCGATATTTGATGCTAATATTTTGTTATATGTTTTGTAGGATCAAAAGGGTCATAGACTTGATCAGATCAGACCAAGTTTGGATTCAAATCTAGGGCTAATTGAAGAGATCAAGTTCTGAAGTAATATGTACCGTCCATCCAAGATCAGAGCGGATCTAAGTCATCCATCAAGGATCTGGTCCATCCAAGCCAAAGAATAGTAGATCACAACCATTGATCAAGATCTGACGATTTGGCACAGATTTGGAGCAATTTCCACTGTTGGATCGATCCGAGGAAATCACAACCGTTCATCATAGATCTGATGATCTGATTTAAATCACATGAGAAGCTACAGTGTTCCTTCGTTAATTCTCCACAAGGCAGAACGCAAACACGCGAGGAGTGAGTCTCCGGCGATACTCTTCGATCCATTCCACCGCTGGCAAGCAAGCGAGGTCAAGGGCGACCCTTCCTCCGACGGAAATCCATCCATTATCAACCGGCGACGCCACTTCATACTTCTGTTCCAGATTTGACTGCAATTTTCTGCCGCGACTTTGTGCGAGGAAGAAGAAGCAGAGAAGGTAGAGAATCTGGTGGTTTCAGTCGATTTCCTTTCCTTCCGGCTGGTTATATTCCTTTCTTGAAGCTCCGCACCCATCTCTGATTGAAGCTTTGCCGATCATCAACAACGCCGAGTTACTCTGTTTGCCTTCATCGTCGAGTTCTTCATCCGATCCACACCAAATCCAAGCTAGGGTTTCTCAAGTTTGATTAGTGTGAATCCTCTGAATGCTAGTTTCTTCATTTCTGTTTGAATTTTAGTTTTGTTGTAGTGATCAATGCATAGTTGGTTCAAATTCCCTTGCTATTGCTTTGAAACCTTCAGTTAAGGTCATTGTTCTTGATGTCTGATCAATTTAGATTTTGCATAATTGTTGCATTAGGTTACTCTTATTTGTTATTTCTTTCAATGATGTAGTTTAGATTAGTTAGATTCTTTGTCTGTTAATCTCTATGAGTTGAATTTGTAATTGTAGCTTAGGTTTTGGTTCTTATTCTTTTCTCTTTCAAAAGTCAATTCTGAATCCCCAATTTATCCAAAAAACCCCAAACTAACAATAATTGATCCTAAGACTATCATTCTACCATTTACATTCCTTGAGAGAGACGATCCGAGTTATCCTATACTGCATTAGTGTAGAAAGGGATTGGGTGAAATTATTTGATACCCAAATCACGACAAAATCGGGTAAATCATGACACCACACACTATGTTATCTACAATATAAATTAATTGAACAATTACACTTAGCTTATAAATGTAGATATTTGACCAATATGATTCTTATTTCTAAGTAAATGTTTATACAAAAAGCTAAGCTTTTAGTATACATTCCAATATTCTCTGCTCAAGTATGAAATAGATGCATTAATGTACAGATCTAAAATGGTTGGACGATTAATGGTAAATCTGTAACCGTCAATTTGAAATGATTGACCACTGATGGTTGATAGCTGACGTTTTAAGTCAAGTGGGTAAAGACAATAAATGACCTTTATTTAGCCATTTAATACTGCCAAGTATTGGTACTGTAAAAGGTGAAATATGATGTCGTGGAGGCTCCCCACGAGTACACTACGCCATTGGGAGGGAGTGAATTAGATACCAAGCAACCCCCCATGTGGGAGGACATTTTTCACTGGCTTCAACAGAATTTGACCCTTGCTCCATGCTACAAATCTACTACATGCTGGCAAGTATTGGTTAGTCCTAGGAAAACGTATTGGTTCCACTGTACAAAATTTTGTACAAGTGTCGAACCTTTCCTTAAATAACATATTGTGTTCTTTAGAAATTAAATTAGGAATCGCAAACGGAACTTAACATCATTGATTCCAAATTTAACTTATATGTTCTTAATAGTTTAGATTTGAATCGCAAGCGGAACTTAACACTATTGATTCAAATCCACCTATGTTATTAATTCCATTAAATATTAATTTCTAAAATTAGCTTCCAGGACTGCATGACGAGGCATATGACCTTCTTAGATATGGGAGCAACCACCACCGCCTAGACAAAGCCTTTTAAGGAAAGCTAATATTTAATTTCCTTAAATAACTCTAGGTTAAGCAAAAAGAATAATTGAATCACAAATTCGAAAACAAAGAAAACACAAACTCAAAAAATAAATTCAAAAAACTAGATCTAATGCCTCTTGTGTTTGGAATTCTTACAAAAAGAAATAACTAGCATGATGCGGAAAACAATTACTAATTATACCTTCTCTTTGTAAACTAATGACCTCAAGATCTTCTGCAGTATTCCTCGCCTCGCCTTGGACGTCGTGTGAGCGATGATCCTCCAAGTTGAACACCACCCAAGAGCTTTCTTCCTCTTCCTCTAAAATCCGGCCACCACCACCACCAAGGAGAAGAGAGCAAAGGGAAAGGGAGAAGAGAGAGGGCTGGCCACACCAAGAGAGACTCCTCCAAGAGAATAAGAATTGTGTCTCAAGCCTCCTCACCCCTTCTTTTATAATACTTGCCCAAGGCAAATAAGGGAAGAATTTTTACATAAATTAAAATCTTCCTCTAGTTTTTCCTTTTCCCTTTTAATTTTCCTTTTCTTTCCTCTTGATTGAATAAATCACCAAATTAATTTGGATGATGATTTAATAATTTTGTTTTGGCCGGCCACCTTACTTGGGCACCAAGCAAGGGTGGCCAACCCCTATAAGAGGAAGGAAATAAATTTTTTTATAAAATTTTACAAGAAGAAAAACTCTTATAAAATTTTACAAGCTCTCTTTCCTAAAGTAGGAGTTAAAAAAGGAAAGTTCTAAAAAATCAAAACCATGTTTTAAAATTTAAAACTTCTCTTATAAAATTTTCTTTTTTAACATGGTGATAGAAAATTTAAATTTTAAAACTTCTCTTCCTTTTTTTTAAACCATGAGGATGGTTAAAAAAGGAAAGTTTTAAAATCTTTTAAACTTTCTTTTAAAACATGTGGCCTAATTCAAATGAGGAAAGTTTTTAAAATTAAAATCTCTCTTTTAAAACTTATAGTTTTCTACAAAGAGAAGATTTTAAAAATTCAAAACAACCCTCCTTATTTGATTAATGTGGTCGGCCCCTACTAGTTTGTTCATCAAACAATAGGGCCGACCCCCATGGAAGAGGATGTGGCCGGCCCTTGCTTGGTCACCAAGCATTGGACCGGCCCCCTTCTTGGACACCAAGATGGGCTTATATTTGGATGGACTTGAGGCTTTAATGAGGCTACGATAGGGACCTAGAGGAGAAATTGGTTTTGGTCTTCCGATGAGCTTGAGTATCCCGTGCTCGCCCCGAACACACAACTCAAGTTCATCGATAATAACTCATTCCACTAGAGAGTTATTATCGCACTACTGCACCAATCCCAAATTACATTATGGGCTCCTTCTTATTATGAGTGTGTTAGTCTCCCTGTGTTTAAGATAACGAATGCCCACTAATTAAGTTACTGACAACTCACTTAATTAATATCTAGCTCCAAAAGTAGTACCACTCAACTTCATTGTCATGTCAGACTAAGTCCACCTGCAGGGTTTAACATGACAATCCTTATGAGCTTCTCTTGGGGACATTCTCAACCTAGATAACTAGGACACAGATTCCTTCTATAATCAACAACACACACTATAAGTAATATCATTTCCCAACTTATCGGGCATATTGATTTATCGAGCTAAACCTCACCCTTTGATAAGTCAAAGAAATAAATATTAAATATATGTGCTTGTTATTATTAGGATTAAGAGCACACATTTCCATAATAACTAAGGTTTAGTTCTTTTATTAAGTCAGTACACAAAGAACTTACCTAAATGGTCCTACTCAATACACTTAGAGTGTACCAGTGTAATTTATTAATCAAGATAAACTAATACTTAATTACACTGTGACTATTCCGATGGTTTGTTCCTTTCCATATTAGTCGTGAGCAACTGTTTATAATTTATAAAGAACTGACAACATGATCTTCTGTGTGTGACACCACACACCATGTTGTCTACTATATAAATTAATTGAACAAACTACATTTAACAAATAAATATAGATATTGACCACTGTGATTCTTTATTTCTAAATAAATATTTATACAAAAGCTAGGCTTTTAGTATACACTCTAACAAGATGAAGGGTCAAGTTTGACTTGACCAAATGCCACTTCATTGGTCAAGTTTGACTTGACCAAATGCCACTAGGCATGGGCCGGCCAATGATGATGTTCCACATCATCAAGGTGTGCCACCTAATGAGGGAGACAAAGAGGCATGACTCTTGGTATCCCATGGAGGTTTAAAACCCTCTAAAGGTGGTCGGCCACATTATGATGCTTGAATAGCATTGTGTGCTCATTCAATCTATCTTCTTCCTTCCTCTCTTCTTCTCTTCTCTCTCTCTCTCCTCCTTGGCCGAGACTCCTTGGGGTGCTAGCACACTCTAAGGTTTCCTCTCCATCTCTTGTTCATGTGGATACTTCTAGAGGTGTGTACACTTGAACACACTTGAGATCCGACGGACCTTGGACGAGCAGGATTTACGAAGGGCTTCGCTTCAAAGGTATACTCACTTTCTTGTAGATCTAGTGTAGATCTAGGATAGGAAACATGTACATGTAAATTTTATATGTCTTCGCACGGATCCGTGGCAAGACTTCGAGGTTTTCGCAACGCAAAAAGCGGTTTTTACGGTCCGAAAGTCCCAACAGTGGTATCAGAGCCACGTGCGAAGCGTGTACATGTTTTGTTTGTATTTTTATGAAAAATATCAGATCTGTAAGTTTCTGTAACTTTACTATTTTTATAAATTTTATGGGTATTTTTCTTGTTGAGGCGAAGCAACAAGTGCTAGGACACTTGTAGGCTTCGACTACCGAGAAAAACTTTCCAAAACGACAAGGTTCCGCCCAAATTGATTTGGGACAGCGGCTTAAGGCACTGTAAGATTGTAGTAGGACACTCGTGAGACTTATTTCATGAGAAGGGGTGTTGCCCCTAACCCCGCAAGGGGCATTGTCCCGCGATCACGCCCGAAAATCGTTAAACGGGACCGCCGAGAAATTTTAACTCATAAAATTATAAAAATAGTAGTAAAATTACAGGAATTTATATATAATACATAATTTGGAATTATGTATGATTTTGTGATGGTCATGGCCCAAAAGACCCAATATGATTGGCAATTCTGTGTTGTAATCATAATATGGCCTGCGCGCCATTTTGTGTGATGTGTGTGTTGTATATCTTATGTGACCTGCGTGGCGTGCCTCCCTCATTCTATTCCTGTTGTAAATAGATTTTTAGACTCGAATGTAACTCGAGTTTCATATTTGTAATGTACAAAAAATGGAGCGATGGAAGGTCCACTCGAGAAGGAACGACGAGGAGGGTGCGAGCAACACATGGTGGTCAAAGGGAGGAGCTTGAAGAAGCTGTTGACCCTAGGTTGACCATCCAATCTTCTCATTGTCTTGAGAAGATTGTAGTGGGGCCATGACTTAATCAAAATTTAATTATTCATTGCTTGTGTGTATGTGATGCATGCTAGAGTAGGATAATTAGTGCCTTGATGTGTATAAGATACGAATCCACGATAAGATTAGATCTTAATAAAGTCAACTCGATACGTCTACCAAGTCTTGATACTCATCACTACCTCGATCATTTGTTGTTGTTGAATCTGCCAAAGCAGAGCAACGCATATTATCTTGGTAGTGTGCGGAGGGACAATCTTGGTCCCGCCTGTCAAGACTTGGGTGAGTACAAACTCAATTAGATTGAGTATAACTAGTTAACTCAATTGGATCGAGTATAACTATAGGCATTTTCCAACAGTTGGACGATAGGATAAAAATCACATTTATACTAAATCTTGGGTAATTTAGTCAAAGCTAACTCAAGTTTTAATGTAAATGAGATCTTTTTATCCTATAAACAAGACTTGCATAGAGATGTAATTGATAATTAATTATCTACCGATCATACTAAGTCTTAGGCGATTTAGCCAAAGCTAACTCAAGGCGTAGTATGATGTGGATCTTGTCCCACAAGAATTATAGCTAGTTGGAAGAATCTAGTAAGTATGGTTTGACCACATCCATGACTTGATTCTACAAAAGTTCTATAATTCAGTGTGAGTATCATTTAATTAAAGGCCTAATTAAATGATTAGTGGAATATAATATTTATTTTCTGTATTTTTCTGTTGTAGATTGTCATGTCGACAAACATGAACACCTTCTCTCTGCGTTCTGTCCTTGATAAGGACAAGCTCAATGGAACTAATTTCCTGGACTGGTACAGAAATCTGAGAATCGTTCTCACACAAGAACAAAAACTGTACGTCCTGGAGCAGCCCATTCCGGAGGCACCTCCTGCCACTGCCACGCGAGCTGACCGAGATGCTTATAAGAAGGATCAAGATGATGCATTAGATGTGTCATGCCTCATGCTCGCGACCATGAACTCTGAGCTTCAGAAGAAACATGAGTTGATGGGTGCTTATGATATGGTTGAACATCTTCATCAACTATATCAAGGACAAGCAACGCATGAGAGATTCGAGATCTCTAAGGCACTGTTTCAGTGCAAGATGCAAGATGGGACTCCCGTAGGTCCATATGTACTTAAGATGATTGGATACATAGAGAACTTACAGAGGTTGGGATTCCCACTTGGCCAAGAGTTGGCCACAAACTTGATCTTGCAATCCTTGCCAGAGAGCTACAGTCAATTTGTCATGAATTACAACATGAATGAGATTGACAAGCCACTGCCTGAACTGCTAAGCATGTTACGAACTGCTGAGATAAACCTTAAGAAGGTGAAGCCTAACTCTATTTTGATGGTGCACAAGCATAAAGGCAAGGGCAAGCCTAAAAGTAAGGGAAGGTCCCAAGCCAAGGGCAAGGGCAAGGCACTGAAACCTAAAGGAGGGGTTGCCAAGGATGCTGTTTGCTTCCACTGCGGTCAGACCGGGCACTGGAAGAGAAACTGCAAAGTATATCTGGAAGATCTTAAGAAGAAGAGAAGTGAGACTTCTACTTCAGGTATATATGTTATAGAAGTTAATCTATCTATTTCTTCATCATGGGTATTAGATACCGGATGTGCTTCTCACATTTGTACTAATGTGCAAGCATTGAGAAATAGCAGGGCATTGACGAAGGGTGAGGTGGACCTACGAATAGGCAATGGAGCATGGGTTGCTGCTGTTGCTGTAGGGACTTACTTTCTATCTCTGCTCTCTGGGCTTGTACTAGAATTAGATGAATGTTGTTATGTGCTTGCTCTTACTAAGAACATAATTTCAGTTTCTTTTTTGGACAAGAAAGGCTTTACATTTATCATAAAGAACAAATGTTGTTCCGTCTATTTAAACGATATGTTCTATTGTAGTACACCTCTGATGAATGGACTCTATATTCTAGACTTAGAGAATCTCATCTATAACATAAGTATCAAATGGTTCAAATCAAATGAAATGAACGAAACCTATCTCTGGCATTGTCGCTTAGGTCATATAAATGACAAACGCTTATCCTAGCTCTATAAAGATGGTTTGCTGGACACATTTGATTTTGAATCATATGAGACATGCGAGTCATGCCTACTAGGCAAGATGACCAAGACTCCCTTTAGTGGACACAGCGAAAGAGCGACTGACTTGTTAGGACTTATACATAGTAATATATGTGGTCCTTTCAATGTCGCTGTCATATGTGGTCATAGGTACTTCATTACATTTACTGATGACTTCAGTAGATATGGTTATGTGTATTTGATGACACATAAGTCAGAATCTTTTGAAAAGTTCAAAGCATTCAAGAATGAAGTACAAAACTAGCTTAGCAAAAGTATTAAGATATTTCAATCAGATCGAGGTGGTGAATACCTTAGCCATGAGTTTCATGACTATCTAGCTGAGTGTGGGATTCTATCCCAACTCACTCCTCCTGGAACACCACAGTGGAATGGTGTATCCGAAAAGAGGAATCGTACCCTATTAGATATGGTGTGATATATGATGAGTCACACAGATCTTCCTATATCTCTTTGGGGCTATGCTCTAGACACAGCAGCCTTCATACTTAATCATGTTCCATCCAAGGCTGTGATAAAGACACCATATAGGATATGGACTGGGAGAGATGCCCAGGTGTCTTTTATGAGGATTTGGGGTTGTGAGGCTTATGTTCGACGTCAAGTCTCGGACAAACTGGGACCCAAATCCGATAAGTGCTATTTTATAGGATATCCCAAGGAAACGAAGGGATATTACTTCTACATTCCCAATCAACACAAAGTAGTTGTTGCTAACACTGGGGTATTTCTAGAAAGATACTTTGTTTCTAGAAAAACTAGTGGGAGTACGATCAATCTTGAAGAAGTTCAAGATATGGACCATAGCACTGAAGCCTTGATGGAAGTTGAACTAGAACCACAAAGTGTTGTGGATGATGAGATTGTTCCACAAGGAGTTGAGAAACAACAACCAGTTCAAGTAGACACACCTCTTCACAGGTCTGATAGGGTACGTCGTCAGCCTAAGAGATACTCATTTCTCTTGTCTGACCATGATGACGTTATGCTCGTTGAGAATGAGCCTACCTCCTATCAGGAAGCCGTGATGAGACCAGATTCTGAGAAATGGCTAGAGGCCATGAGATCCGAGATGAAATCCATGTACATCAACCAAGTATGGACTTTGGTTGATCCACCTGAAGGGGTCAAACCATTGGGTGTAAGTGGGTCTTTAAAAGAAAGACTAACATGGATGGACTTATATATAAGGGTCATCTGGTATTAACTATGATGAAACCTTTTCTCCAGTAGCGATGTTTAAGTCCATTCGGATCATGCTTGCTATTGCAGCATACCACGATTATGAGATATGGCAGATGGATGTCAAAACAACGTTTCTGAATAGAAACTTGCTCGAGGATGTGTACATGACACAACCTGAGGGTTTTATAGATCCACAGCATACTAGCAGAGTATGCAAGCTACATAAGTCCATTTATGGACTAAAGCAAGCTTCTCAGAGCTAGAATCTTCGATTCGATGATGCAATCAAACAGTTTGGTTTCATCAAGAATGAAGATGAACCCTGTGTCTACAAGAAGGTTGTTGAGAACACAGTTGTCTTCCTTGTATTGTATGTGGATGGCATACTACTCATTGGGAATGACATTCCTTTGCTGCAGTCTGTCAAGACTTGGCTGGGGAATTGTTTCTCAATGAAGGACTTAGGTGAAGCAGCCTGCATTCTAGCCATAAAGATCTATAGAGATAGATCTAAGAGATTGCTTGGCCTAAGTCAGAGTACATATGTTGACAATGTATTACTACGGTTTGCCATGTAGAATTCCAAGAAAGGATTTCTGCCGATGTCACATGGTGTGAGTCTTTCGAAGACTCAAAGTCCCTCTTCTTGAGAGGAGAGAGACCACATGGATAAGATCCCTTATGCTTCAGCCATAGGATCTATCATGTACGCTATGCTATGTACTCGTCCTGATGTTTCGTATGCTTTGAGTATGACGAGCAGATACCAGTCAGATCCAGGTGAGTGTCACTGGATAGCGGTCAAGAATATTCTTAAGTACTTGAAAAGGACTAAAGAATATTTTTTTGATATATGGAGGCGATGATGAGCTAGCTATAAAGGGTTACAGTGATGTCAGCTTCCAAACTGACCAGGATGACTATAGATCGCAGTCTGGGTTCGTGTTTTGCTTGAATGGTGGTGTTGTGAGCTGGAAGAGTTCGAAGCAGGACATAGTTGCTGATTCTACAACAGAGGCCGAGTATATTGTTGCATCAGAAGCAGCAAAGGAGGCAGTTTGGATCCGTAAGTTCATTACTGAGCTTGGGGTGGTTCCTAGCATAGCAGATCCTATAGAGCTCTATTGTGACAACAATGGAGCAATTGCGCAAGATAAGGAACCTCGCTCACACCAGCGGACCAAACACATACTAGGGCGCTTCCATCTCATTCGAGAAATTATCGATAGAGGAGATGTAAAGATTTGCAGAGTACCCACAGAGGCTAACATCGTTGATCCCTTGACCAAGGCTTTGGCACAGAGAAAGCATGATAGTCACACTAGGTCATTGGGTCTTAGAGCCTACACTGATTGGCACTAGTGCTAGTGGGAGATTGTTAGTTAGAGCCCTAGATCCAATCATATGATGATTGTTGTATGGACTCGATGTATCATATTCCTATATATTAATAAAGGCATTTCTTTATAGTTATTATACTTACTTGTATTGGTGCCAAATAATTAATTATAATAGCGTCCTTAAGTAGAAGGTTCTTATCTATATCAATCGATTGGTTGAATCGATAGTGAGATGATATAGAGAACACTACTCTTAATCATTCCTAGTCAAGTATTAACATTCAGGGACAATGTTAATGCGATGAGACTAGCATGTAGGTCAACTCGATGACTTGATCTCACAAGTCATGGATATAGAGATATCAAGTTGACACATGGGTATGCATTGGAGAATGTATACTGAATGACCCGCCATGAGAAAGTATCATGGATTGTTATATGAGTGTCATATACTTTATCATGTGACTATTAGTATGACTATCAGTCCTTGGATCTGAAGTCACCATGGTTCCCTACATAAGGAGTTACATACTTTGGCTTCGTCAAACGTCACCCGTAACTGGATGGACTATAAAGGCGATTACTGGGTATGTAACAAATTATGCGGAGGGATGTGAGTGATGTAGATGAGATCTATCCCTCTTATATGATGGGAGTGACATCATCATTCTTGATAGAGTGAGACCACTAAGTGTATGGTCATGCCCAAATGAGTCAATATGAGATATTGAGCTCATTTGTTTAGAGTGAGTCTACTTGAAGTTCAAGATATAGATTGATTAGAGGATGACACGGTCAATGCCTCAATTTAATCAATCTAGATGTCAAGGATAGAAGGACATTATCATATATTGTGAAGGGTCACAATTAGTAGTCACAAGGTGATGTTGGATCTCAACATTCTTGTAACTTTGGTAGTAATGATGTGTTGCTAGATACCGCTCATTACTTATGCTTCTAAATGGGTTTAGAAGCATTGTCAACGTTACAAGAACCTATAGGGTCAAACACAAAGGGTAATTAGATGGAGAATAGGTTCATATGATGAACCAAGAGGATTAGGTTCATATGATGAACCAAATTGGATTAAGAGTAATCCAAAATAAACTAATTGAGTTGGACTCAATTTGATTCATGTGTCAAATGAGTCTAATTTAGACTTGGATTCATTGAGTCGATTTAATTCAATGAATATAGATTCATTAAATTAAATTGGTTTGAATCAAATAGTTAGATTTGATCAACCATGGGAGATAAGAGGCCAAGTTTGACTTGACTTGAGAAGGAAGATGAAAGGTCAAGTTTGAGTTGACCAAATGTCACTTCATTAGTCAAGTTTGACTTGACCAAATGTCACTTCATTGGTCAAGTTTGACTTGACCAAATGCCACTTGGCATGGGTCGGCCAATGATGATGTTCCACATCATCAAGGTGTGCCACCTAATGAGGAGACAAAGAGCCATGACTCTTGGTATCCCATGGAGGTTTAAAACCCTCTAAATGTGGCCGGCCACATTATGATGCTTGAATAGCATTGTGTGCTCATTCAATCTATCTTCTTCCTTCCTCTCTTCTTCTCTTCTCTCCCTCTCCTCCTTGGCCGAGACTCCTTGGGGTGCTAGCACACTCTAAGGTTTCCTCTCCATCTCTTGTTCGCATGGATAATTCTAGAGGTGTGTACACTTGAACATACTTGAGATCCGACGGACCTTAGACGAGCGAGATTTGCAAAGGGTTTTGCTTCAAAAGTATACTCACTTTCTTGTAGATCTAGTGTAGATCTAGGATAGGAAACATGTACATGTAAATTTTATATGTCTTCACACGTATCCGTGGCAAGACTTCGGGATTTCTACAACGCAAAAAGTGATTTTTGCGACTCGAAAGTCCCAACAAGTGGGACACACGTCACTCTCCTATGAAAGGTATTAAAAAAGTATTAATGATGGACATGACAAGCAAATCATGAAAAGAGATTTTAGTACGGCATCATTCCGGCGCAGGAAGGCCATACGTCAGAAAGAAAAATGGTCATGCGGTTATCTTGGGAAAAACAAAGAAAAATCATACGTCACGGCTATAAGACCACCTTGGGAAATAGGAAGGAAAACAAAGAGAAGCAATAATTTGAATTTGGCGCTCATTAAGCTTTTCGTAAACAAATAACTTATCTTATCAAAGTTTGTGTGAGCTATTTGCAGGAAATGTCCCGAGTAGTGCACAACTCTAGACACCTAAATTGTGACGCCAGAGCGAGAATTTTGGAGATAATCCCCAGGCCAGTCCTCAAATATCAAAGTTGATTCCTGAATCAGCTCTCAAAGAACTTTTTACCGACCTGCTAGGTCGAGTCCCAAACTCTCACCCTAGTGCGAGTTATAAGTGAGCATGCTCTCACGCCCAACAACCGTCCAGGTCGGTGTCCCAGACTCTCGTCTCAGTGTGAGATATAAGTGAGCATTATCTCACGCCCAACGACCGTCCAGGTCGGTGTCCCAGACTCTTGCCTCAATGCGAGTTATAAGTGAGCATGCTCTCACGCCCAACGACCATCTAGGTCGGTGTCCCAGACTCTCGCCCTAGTGCGAGTTATAAGTGAGCATGCTCTCACACGCAACGACCGTCCAGGTAGGTGTCCCAGACTCTAGCCTCAGTGCGAGTTATAAGTGAGCATGCTCTCATGTCCAATGACCGTCTAGGTCGGGTCCTAGACTCTCGCCTCAGTGCGAGTTATAAGTGAGCATACTCTCACGCCCAACGACCATATAGGTCGGTGTCCCAGACTCTCGCCCCAGTGCGAATTATATGTGAGCATGCTCTCACGCCCAACGACCGTCCAGGTTGGTGTCCTAGACTCTCGCCTCAGTGTGAGTTATAAGTGAGCATGCTCTCACATCCAACGACCGTCCAGGTTGGTGTCCTAGACTCTCACCTCAGTGTGAGTTATAAGTGAGCATTCTCTCACACCCAACGACCGTCCAGGTCGGTGTCCCAGACTCTCACCTCAGTGCGAGTTATAAGTGAGCATTATCTCACGCTCAACGACCGTCCAGGTCGGTGTCCCAAACTCTCGCCTCAATGCGAGTTATAAGTGAGCATGCTCTCACGCCCAACGACCGTCTAGGTCGGTGTCCCAGACTCTCGCCCAAGTGCGAGTTATAAGTGAGCATGCTCTCACACGCAACGACCGTCCAGGTTGGTATCCCAGACTCTCGCCTCAGTGTGAGTTATATGTGAGCATGCTCTCATGTCCAAGGACCGTCCAGGTAGGGTCCTAGACTCTAGCCTCAGTACGAGTTATAAGTGAGCATGCTCTCACGCCCAACGACCATTCAGGTCGGTGTCCCAGACTCTCGCCTCAGTGCGAGTTATAAGTGAGCATGCTCTCACGCCCAACGACCGTCCAGGTTGGTGTCCTAGACTCTCACCTCAGTGTGAGTTATAAGTGAGCATGCTCTCACGTCCAACGACTGTCCAGGTCGGTGTCCTAAACTCTCGCCTTAGTGCGAGTTATAAGTGAGCATGCTCTCACGCCCAACAACCGTCCAGGTCGGTGTCACAGACTCTCGCCTCAGTGTGAGTTATAAGTGAGCATGCTCTCATGCCCAATGACCATCAAGGTCGGTGTCCCAGACTCTCGCCTTAGTGCGAGTTATAAGTGAGCATGCTCTCATGCCCAACGACCGTCCAAGTCAGTGCCCTAGACTCTGGCCTTAGTGCGAATTATAAATAAGCATGCTCTCATGCCCAACGACCGTCCAGGTCGGTGTCCCAGACTCTCGCCACAATGCGATTTATAATTGAGCATGCTCTCATGCCCAACGATCGTCTAGGTCGGTGTCTCATACTGTCGCGTCAGTGCGAGTTATAAGTGAGCATGCTCTCACATCCAACGACCGTCCAGGTCGGGTCCAAGACTCTCGCCTCAGTGCGAGTTATAAGTGAACATGCTCTCACACCCAACGACCGTCCAGGTCGGTGTCCCAGACTCTCACCTCAGTGCGAGTTATAAGTGAGCATGCTCTCATGCACAACTACCGTCCAGGTCGGTGTTCCAGACTCTCGCCTCAGTGCGAGTTATAAGTGAGTATGCTCTCACGCCCAACGACCATCCAGGTCAGTGTACCAGACTCTCACCTTTGTGCGAGTTATAAGTGAGCATGCTCTCACTTCCAACGACCGTCCAAGTCGGTGTCCCAGACTCTCGGCTTAGTGCGAGTTATAAGTGAGCATGCTCTCACGCCCAACGACCGTCCAGGTCGATATCCCAGACTCTCGCCTCAGTGCGAGTTATAAGTGAGCATGCTCTCACGTCCAACGACCGTCCAGGTCGGTGTCCCAGACTCTCACCTCAGTGCGAGTTATAAGTGTGCATACTCTTACGACCAACGACCGTTCAGGTCGGTGTCCTAGACTCTCGCCTCAGTGCGAGTTATAAGTGAGCATGCTCTCACGCCCAACGATCGTCCAGGTCGATGTCCCAAACTCTACCCTCAGTGCGAGTTATAAGTGAGCATGCTCTCATGCCCAACGACCGTCCTGGTCGGTATCCCAAACTCTCGCCTCAGTGCGAGTTATAAGTGAGCATGCTCTCACGCCCAACGACCGTCCAAGTCGGTGTCTCAGACTCTCGCCCCGGTGTGAGTTATAAGTGAGCATGCTCTTACGCCCAACGACCTTTCCAGGTCGGTGTTCCAAACTCTCACCTCAGTGCGAGTTATAAGTAAGCATGCTCTTACACCCAACGACCGTCCAGGTCTGGTCCAGACTCTCGCCTTAGTGCGAGTTATAAGTGAGCATGCTCTCACGCCCAACGACCATCCAGGTCGGGTCCCAGACTCTCGCCTCAGTGCCAGTTATAAGTGAGCGTGCTCTCATGTCCAATAATCGTTTAGGTCGGGTCCCAGACTCTAGCCTCAGTGCGAGTTATAGGTGAGCATTCTCTCACGCCCAACAACTGTCCAGGTCGGCTCCCAGACTCTCGCATCAATGCGAGTTATAAGTGAGAATGCTCTCACGCTCAATGACCGTCCAGGTCGGTGTACTAGAATCTCGCCTCAGTACGAGTTATAAGTGAGCATGCTCTCACGCCCAACGACCGTCCAAGTCGGGTCCTAGACTCTCGCCCCAGTACGAGTTATAAATAATCATGCTCTCACACCCAACGATCGTCCAGGTCGGTGTCCCAGACTCTCGCCCCAATGCGAGTTATATGTGAGCATGCTCTCACGCCCAACGACCTTTTCTGGTCGGTATCCCAGACTCTCGCCTCAGTGCGAGTTATAAGTGAGCATGCTATCACGCCCAACAACCGTCAGGTCGGTGTCCTAGACTCTCGCCTCAATGCGAGTTATAAGTGAGTATGCTCTCATGCCCAACGACCTTCCTGATCGGGTCTCAGACTCTCGCCTCAGTGCGAGTTATAAGTGAGCATGCTCTCACGCCCAACGACCGTCCCGGTCGGGTCCCAGACTCTCGCCTCAGTGCGAGTTATAAGTGAGCTTGCTCTCACGACTAATGACTTTCTCAGTCGGTATCCCCTACATTTACCCTAAAATGGGTTACAAGAAGACATACTCTCATGCTCAGTGGGTCTGTAAGTCATATCTCCACTACTTCCACTTCAAGTCTTAGAACAAGCAAGCATGTCCACATGAGCCACGTCTTCCAAACCCTCATGGTAAGGAAAAAGATGTGATAAGTAAATTCTCCTTTCTAAACTATCTTTTCTAGCAAATTCTCTTGGGGGCATGTGCATATGGAACAGGATAATAAGAAATACATGAAAATACCGACTCACAACTTAATAGACAGATGAGGCAGAGAACAAGGTTTATTTAATAAGAGTTGGGCAACATTTGTCAAAGGTTCACGCTATTACAAGAACAAGACGCCTGATTCCTCTTCTCTAGATGAGCTCTTGCTTGAGCTAATTCCTCCTTGATATATTGGATGTTCTTTTGTAGCTGGGCAATTGTTTCCTCTTTTATCCAATTTTCCTCTTTCAAGAGGGCTACAGTATCCTCATGCCTCAGCTTCAAGTAGGTGATATAATGAGTCTGAGTCATCAGATCTGAGCGGGTCTTATGCTTCATTGCTACTTCAGCCCTCGTCCTGGATTTAGCGGTTAGCCAGAGTTCTTCCATTTCCCGACGGAGAGAGGTTTGAAGATCCCTACTCTGCGTCATTTCAAGCAGGGCCTCATCTCTGTGAGTTAGCAACTGGGTTAGATGAGTGAGTTGATAGTGTTGGATCGAGACGCGCTAGAGGGGGGGGTGAATAGCGCTCGTGGCTATTTTGTTTTTCGATTATCGGAATCGTGTCGAGTAAGTCGTTCGAGTATAAGCACAGCGGAAAGAAATAGAAACAAGTACAAATAAAGACACGAAAGATTTACTTCGTTCGGAGCCTATGGCGACTCCTACTCGAAGGCCCGCAATCCTTGATCGCTTTCCGTGGGCAACAACTATAAGTACAAAAAAGAGTTACAGCTTTGAAGTACAAGTAAATAAAAACTAATTGTACCGACGACAAGAACAGAATCTTGGAGCTTCGGGTCGTCGGAGACTTGCAGCAGCACTTCCGGATGTCTTTTAGAGCAGCACGTTGGAGACAGAAGACTTGAAAATTGATATTTTGAGCTGCTGGTCGAGACCTCTTATAAAGGCTGTTCAAGGCGCCTTCTACTGTTCACCAAGGCGCCTTGAATGAGCTGAGTCAGCCACGGAGATAAGGGGCGAATTGGTCGAACCTTATCACAGATTCAAGGTGTCTTCCACTGTTCACCAGGGCGCCTTCATCTGTTCAAGGCGCCTTCCACTGTTCATCAAGGCGCCTTGAACAGCTTCTCGCAGCCAGCTCCAGCCTTGCACCCGAGGTGCCTCCAAGCTCCATGAAGGCGCCTCGGACACTGTTCATCCGAGGCTTTAGGTTGCTCCTTTGCACCTGCAAGATACGTTAGTCCCAAACACTACCCTGCAACACAAAGTTAGCACATAACACAATAAATATGATAAATGAAGTATAGACAGTCTCCGGACTGTCCAAGTCTAACTTCGGGTTTCCGACCGGAAACCCTAGGTCGACCCGACGCCTACTGTTCCCTCTACGGGGAACGCGTCCTCACCTACTACCCTCAGGAGAGATTACCTGATGCCAGTTTGATCCTCCAGATCGACTGGACTTTTGCTCGGCACTCGAAGCTCCCGGACTTTCTGCTGGACTTCCGCTTCCCGACTGATCCAGTCTTTCACCTGGTTCACGACACTAGGACTTTCCACCTAGGGTTACCACCCCCTAGGACTTTTGCCTGAAGCCATCGACCTGCCAAGACTTTCCGCATAGGGTTACCACCCCCTATGACCTAGGGTTACCACCCCCTAGGGTTTTACCTTTGCCTAACCGCAGCTAGGACTTTCCTGAAATCCTCAAGCAAACTTGTTAGATTACAAAACACCTTAACTTTGAATCCTTTGCCATTATCAAAACACGAGTTCGATCGTCGGATGCTTCCCGCACCAACAATCTCCCCCTTTTTGATTATGGCAACTTAAATTCAAAGTTAAGTAAACAAACGAATAGATGAATACTTTTAACACAGGCAAATTTGCTAAGAATAGATGAACACATTTGACAAAGCAAATTTGCTAAAGTAAACCCTACGAATTTAAAGTTTAGCGCCAACTATATGCTCCCCCTTAACTGTTGCTCCCCCTTTTTTATTATTTTAAATTTGAACTATATGCTCCCCCTTAACTGTTGCTCCCCCTTTTTTATTATTTTAAATTTGAATTTTATTGTTATTCTCCCCCTTTGCCATATATAAAAAAAATAAGTAAAAATAGTCATTTGATTTAACAAGATTTTGAAAAATATTTAACAGTTTAAATGATGTTAGCTTTTTTTTTAGAAACTTAGAAAAAGTTTCTAGAAAGTGGATCTTTTTGATAGTTTAAAAGGCTAGTAAAACAATAATCTTTATTTAGAAATCTTTGAAGTAGCTTTGAAATCTTTGCTCTACTTAAGAAAACAAGAATTTATAAAGTTAGATTTCAAAGTAAGCTCAGTTTTAAAATTTTGAAAATAAAACTAAGTATTTTGCAAGTATTGGATTTGAAGGCTATGGCTTAAAAAAACTTAGCTTAATTTTAAACAATACTTATTGAATTTTAGGGCTAGGAGGGAGCAGAGTAGCTAAAAATTTGGTTTAGCTTATTCATTCAAAGTCAGTTGGTCCTTAAGTCCAAGCATGAATCATGTTCAATAGATTAACTTACTAGGTATCAGAGCCCTAAAGATCAAACATGCTTAACTAGAAAATTGAGTATCCTTTACCAACTGTCTAACCTTTAGCTACTTGTTGATTGCCTATAGGGCAACAACTTTCACATGGTTAGTCAAGTTAAGTCAATTTGATCCAGTTAGATTTGACTAGAGCTGGAAGACTTGACTTGATTAATGTATATTGAGTGTTTAACGCCCAGACTCATATTGATGCACAGATATAAGCATTCTTGAGTCCAGGTTGTACCCTATGCATCTCACGCCATTCTAAGTCTTTCAAACACAATCAAGGTATGCCTAGGTATTTGTGAGATGCTCTAGCTTAATTCTAGGGGAACATGATTTCTAGGGGGGAAAGCTTAGGCTAAGTCCAACTTTTTGAAAAGTTTAAATAAAGTGGAATTTTGAAAATTATTATTCCTAGATTTTGAAAAAAAACAACAAAATGAGACACCTACTCTACCCAACACATTCCTATTTGCCTTCTAAGTGCACTGAACTCAAGTTCAGGTAAGGGTTTTGTAAAGATGTCAGCTAGGTTTGATTTGGACTCAACATGGTTGAGTGAAATTTCACCTTTAGCTACATGATCCCTTACAAAGTGGTGTTTTACCTCTATGTGTTTAGTCCTAGAATGATGAATAGGATTTTTGGTCAGATTAATTGAGCTGATATTATCAATAAAGATTTTTGTATTTTTATATTCTAGTTGATAGTCTTTTAACGTATGCATCATCCACAACAGTTGAGATGCACATTCTCCTAGAGCTATATATTCAGCTTCTGTAGTGGATAGAGCAACACAATGTTGCTTTCTACTTGACCAACTTACTAGGCACTGACCTAGAATCTGGCAGCTACCACTTGTACTTTTTCTATCTAATTTGCACCCGACATAGTCCGAATCAGAATAGCCATAAAGATCAAAGGTGCAAGTTCTTGGGTACCAAAGTCCTACATTTAGAGTTCCTTTAATATACCTAAGTATTCTTTTAACATATGTTAGGTGTGACTCTTTTGCACAGGATTGGTATCTTGCGCACATACCTACTGCAAACAATATGTCGGGTCGGCTTGTAGTTAGGTAAAGTAAGCTACCTATGGCACTCCTATAGTATTTTGGATCTACTGGTTTTCCTTCAGGATCAGAGTCAATGTTAATGTTGGTTGTCATTGGAGTATTTATAATTTTTGAATTTTCCATGCAGAATTTTTTGATTAACTCCTTAGCATATTTAGTTTGATAAATGTAGATTCCATCTTTTGTTTGTTTTATTTGTAAACCTAAGAAAAAGTTAAGTTCCCCAACCATACTCATTTCGAATTCATTTTCCATTAATTTAACAAATTCTTTTAAAAATTTTGAGTTAGTTGAGCCAAAAATTATGTCGTCAACATAGATTTGGGCTATAAAGATGTCTTTTTCTATAGTTTTTACGAACAAGGTCGGATCTATTTGTCCTTGGTTAAAGTCTTTGGATATTAAGTAATTAGATAATCTTTCATACCATGCTCTAGGGGCTTGTTTTAGTCCATATAACGCCTTTTTTAGTTTAAATACATGGTTTGGGTAGTCTAAGTCTTCAAATCCTGGAGGTTGGCTTACGTAGACCTCTTCCTTGATAAACCCATTTAAGAAGGCTGACTTAACGTCCATTTGGGATAACTTAAACCCTTTATTTGCTGCATAGGCTAATAACATCCTAATGGACTCGAGTCTAGCTACCGGAGCATAGGTTTCATCATAGTCTAAGCCTTCGACTTGACTAAATCCTTTGGCTACTAGCCTAGGTTTGTTTCTTATTATATCACCGTGATCATCCAACTTGTTCCTAAAAACTCATTTGGTGTCTATTATTGATTTATCTATGGGTTTAGGTACAAGGTCCCAGACTTGGTTTCTCTCAAATTGTGCTAATTCTTCCTGCATTGCAATGATCCAGTCTGGGTCAGGTAGGGCTTCTTCTATAGTCTTAGGTTCGATTTTAGAAATAAGGGCAATCTGACTAAGGTTTCTATAGGATGATCTAGTTCTGACTCCTAGGTTTGGGTCACCCAAAATTTGGTCAGGTGGTGAGAGGTACTTACTCTAGTTGGTTTCAACTGTAGGTCAAAAACTGGTTCTTCTGACTCATTAAGGTTAGGTTGGATTTCATCATCTTCTAAAGCTCTTGGGGTGATGTTAATATTTTCATTTATATTGGATAGGTTATTTTCTTCATCAAATATTACATTAATTGTTTCTTCAACTTTCAAGGTATTTTGATTATATACTCTAAAGGCTCTACTGGTGGAGGAGTATCCTAAGAATATTCCTTGGTTAGACTTAGGTGTAAATTTTTCTAGGTAATCTTTAGTATTTAAAATGTGAACTTTACACCCAAATACTTTTAGATAGTTTAGATTGGGAATTTTATAGTAGTAAAGTTCATAAGGTATTTTATTGTGAAGTTTGTTATTAATATTCTGTTTTGAATATAATTTGCAGTATTTATTGCTTCAGCCCAAAATTGATGATTCAAATTATATTCGTTTAACATAGTCCTAGCTGCTTCTTGTAGTGTTCTATTTTTACGTTCCACTAGGCCATTTTGTTGGAGGGTTCTGGGACATGAAAATTCATGTTGGTATCCATTTATTTTACAAAATTGAGTAAACTTATGATTTTCAAATTCTCCCCCGTGATCACTTCTTATTCTTTTAATTTTAGTATCTTTTTCATTTTCCGTTAATTTGCAAAATTACTAAATGTTTCATAGGTTTCATCTTTTATTTTTAGGAATTTTACCCATGTGTACCTAGAGTAGTCATCAATTATTACTAAGCAATATTGATTCTTGCTTAGTGATTTGGCTCCAGGTGAATCAAATAGATCAAGGTGAAGGAGCTCAAGTACGGAGTTAGTTCTTTCTAGGTTGATTGACTTGTGGGTTGACTTGGTTTGTTTTCCTTTTTGACACGCATCACATATTGAATTTTCAATAAATTTTAATTTGGGCAAACCTCTAACTAGACCATTTTGACTCATTTTTGAAATGAGTCTAGTGTGCGTGTGACCCAGTCTTCTGTGCCACAGTTGGGTTTCCTATTGTTGTGTCAAGAGACACTTTATTGAGGATATTGATAAGTCATTTGTGTAGATGTTATTCTTCCTAAGTCCCTTAAGTCTAATTTCAGGGTTTTCGATGTTTTTAACTAGACATCCAGATTTATCAAAATTGACTAGATATCTGTAACGACCCGCCTTCTACTAACTAAGCTGTAAGGCCGGACCATCACATTATGCTGTGCTAAACCACATCCATGACCATCACTAAATCTAGATGTGGAAGTTGTACTAATTAAAACTTTGCTAAGCTCTTATCATTTCTTTATTCTATATGTGCTAAGGGGTGTAATCTAAACTATTCATGACATATTTTACATCCCCCATGGTCAAGGAACTGAACTAAGGGTCTTCTAGCTGTTGTCAGGCCTCCCAATCGATCCATGGATCGATTGGAATAGTCGAATCGATCCAGTGATCGACCCAGCATGCTACTGTATGCGGCACTTAGGTTGGATCGATCCAGCACGCTACTGTGCTCGGGCAATGTTCTGGATCGATCGGCTGATCGATCCAGACTGGCCAATCGATCCAGTGATCGATCCCAGGGCTTTCTGTTCTCGACAGAAGGCATCCGGATCGATTGGCTGATCGATCGAGGAGCTTACTATTCGTGGTACGAACTTCTCAATCGATTGGCCGGTCGATTGAGAAGCCTCCAATCGATCGGCCGATCGATTGGGGTTTCTGATTTCGTACCAGAAGTCTGATTTCAGCACTGTTTCGTGCCTCAATCACACATACAAGTTCTAAAACAACTGGGAAACATTCTAACATCACATAACCAATGTTCTAAGCATGGTAAAGTGCATAATTTACTAGTTCATGGCATTTAACATACTAAGGTGTGGAATAATAAAATGCTAACAGTTCTAATGTTCAAAACAAAACTCGCTGCAATTCCCTAAGATCTTTGTTCCAAGTTCCATCCACACACATCTTCATCATTGCATTGACCTCCAGCCTCCGCTAGTCCATCTTCCCTTTACCTTTATCTGCAGTATAAGGAAAATAGTATCTGTAAGCTTGAGATCCTAGTAAGAAACCATCTACCTCACTAAAACATGCATACGATGCAAATTATGTTTTTTAAAACATGCTATTTGAAATACCTTCTGAATATGCTAAGCATGACATGGCATACAACACATAGAAGCAAAACTGATCATGGCAATAAAGCTAATTATAAACTATCATGTTGTATCAACAGAAAGCTAACCTGGTACCAAAGCTAGGCTAGGCTAATACTAATCTGGTGCTAAAGCTGTACTAAACTCACATAACTATTTTGTGATGTTTGAAAACTATTTTCATAAATAGATTAAAATAATAATCATGCTGTTGTTTGCGCCCGGCAACTGTACGTGCTATGCGCGCATCCCTAACTAGACCCGGGTTTGCAAGTCCCGAATTTAGTGGGGTTACTAGGTTAGCTGAACCTAGGGACGACTATGGGAGCCCAACCCAATGGATATCTAATCCAGTACAGTGCCACTGAGAAAGTAAAATACTGAACATAAGCTAATAATTCTTGTCTTGCTTTTACTAGGTTGTCTAAACCCAGAACTAGGTTATTTAAACCTAGAGGCAACTGTGGGAGCCCACCCATTGGACATCTAGTCCTGTAATAGCGGTAGCAAGACTAAATGAGCTATAAAAATGCTTCTATTGCATTTATCTAAGCTACCCAAAATGCCTAAGTTGCATTTTAACTGTGCTAACAATTTAATCGGACACCTGGTGTGCGCTAATTCGCATCCTTTGTGCCGGCGATTTACATACTACTAAACTGAAGCATAAATTCATACGAAAGCTACTTATACTGCAGGTGAGGGGTTTCTTACCTCTTGTTCGGATTTTCTTACAAATCTAATCGCTAGGTTTTCCGGAGGAGAGATCTCTTCGACGATCTTCTCGCGTCTATGCGTTCCTCTCGCGGAGGGAAGCGTCCTCGTGTCGGAGTCGTCGCCGGAAAGTACCCCTATGGCCCTAGGGACATAACCCTAGGTGTGCTTGTGGTTGGCGCCGAGAGAAGAAGGGGAGAAGGGGGCGACGTGGCTAGGGTGAGGGTGAGGAAAAGTTACGTTAAAAATAACTCTTCACTTATTAATTCCCTATTTATATTAAGTGGTTAATTTCGCCCAACTCTAATATAAATTTAATTGCCTTCCTTTTCTTTCAGCACGGCCCTGCTGGGTTCACTTGGTTACTGGAGTCCGCTATAAGTCGTAGGATCCAATAGGTCTCGGGTTCAATTCCCGCATAGGCTATTTTACGATTCCATTTATTTTTGCTACCTCCGCTACTCTAAAATTCTGTAAAAATATCCTAAAATTCCAGAAAAATACTAGAATATTTCTAATAATTATTTTGAGAATTTTTGGGCGTTACAATCCCCTATACCTTATAAAAAGTTTGTCCTCGAACTTAGAATAACTCTGGGTACTTCTGTCTCATGCTGGCTTCTGGCTCCCATGTTGCCTCTTCTGATGTGTGATTTTGCCAAATGACTTTTACTAATGGTACCTCCTTGTTCCGCAATTTCTTAACTGCTCGATCTACTATCTGAGTAGGCCGACTATCATAGCTGAGGTCTTCACGGACTTGTACCGACTGGGGCTCAATCACCTGGGTGGCATCTGGGATATGCTTCTTCAGCATAGAGACATGAAATACATTATGAACAGCTGACATTTCCTGGGGTAGCTCTAGCTCATATGCTACCTTGCCAACTCTTCTGCTGATAAGGTATGGTCCCACATATCTGGGACTTAGTTTGCCCTTCTTCCCAAAACGCATTACTCCCTTCATGGGAGCCACTCTGAGGAATACTGTATCCCCAACTGAAAACTCTAAAGGTATGCACCGTGTATCAGCATAGCTTTTCTGGCGTCTCTGAGCTGTCTCTATCCTCTGGCGGATCTGCTGTATAGCTGCTGTGGTGTCTGCTACTAGATCAGTCTGAAGTTCTAGTTCTTTCTGTTCACCACTTTCATACCAACAGATTGGAGATCTGCACCTCCGCCCATAGAGAGCCTCGTAAGGTGTCATGCCGATAGTGGCCTGATAGCTATTGTTGTATGCGAATTCTGCTAAGCTCAGATATTTGCACCAACTTCCTTTGAAATCTAGGGCACATGCTCGGAGCATATCTTCGAGTACCTGATTTACTCGCTCTATCTGACCATCTGTCTGAGGATGGAAGGCTGTGCTAAACTTTAACTTAGTGCCCAAAGCTGACTGTACACACTCCCAGAAGTGTGATGTGAACCTACTGTCCCTGTCTGAAATAATAGTTTGTGGGACTCCATGTAATCTAACGATCTCCTTGAGATACAACTGTGCTAGCTACTCCATAGAGTAGGATATCCTGATAGCTAAGAAGTGGGTTGATTTAGTCAACCTGTCGACTATTACCCAGATGGTATCAAAACCATTCGTGGTTCTGGGTAATCCCACTATGAAATCCATAGAAATGTCTTCCCACTTCCATTCTGGAATCTGAATAGGCTGCAAAACTCCTCCTGGTCTCTGGTGTTCTGCCTTGACCCTCTGACAGGTTAGACAGGTGCTGACATATCTAGCGATGTCTCTCTTCATCCCAGACCACCAAAAACGTTTCTTCAAGTCCTGGTACATCTTGGTGGAGCCAGGATGCATCGCATAGGGAGTCTTGTGAGCCTCATCTAAAATCTTTCTCCGTAGTTCCTCCTGATCTGGAACACATAATCTATCACCGAAGTACAATACCCCACTATCGGACACTCTGAATTCTCTATTTTCTGATTCTGCTATCCCTTGCTTGATTTTCTGAATTTCAGGATCCTGTTCCTAAGCTGTCTGAATGTCCCCAAGCAAGGTAGACTCTAATGTCATAGTAGAGAGCTGCCCAACTATGAGTTCGAGACCGAAATCTGTGATCTCCTTCTGTAGGGGTGGTGACATGGCTGCTAGCGATAATAAGGTAGCACTGGACTTTCTGCTTAGTGCGTCTGCTACCTTATTGGCTTTCCCTGGGTGGTAGAGGATGTCTATATCGTAGTCCTTGACTAGCTCTAGCCATCTGCGTTGTCGCATATTCAGATCCTTCTGAGTGAAGAAATACTTCAGACTCTGATGATCTGTATACACTCTGCACTGAGCTCCATACAAGTAGTGTCTCCAAATTTTGAGAGCGAACACCACTGCTACAAGCTCAAGGTCATGAGTGGGGTAATTCCTCTCATAATCCTTGAGTTGTCTGGAGGCGTAGGCGATTACCTTGCCATCTTGCATCAGCATTGCTCCTAGTCCCAACTTAGAGGCATCACTATAAATGTCAAAGCTGTCTGTGTTCCCTGGTAGAGCTAGAATAGGTGCACTGGTCAATCTTCTTTTTAGCTCGCTGAAGCTGTTCTCGCAGTCCTCTGTCCACTGAAATTTTCTATTGTTCCTGGTGAGAGATGTCAGTGGGGAGGCTATCCTGGAGAAGTCCTCTACGAATTTTCTGTAATAACCTACTAATCCCAGAAAGCTTCTGATCTCACTAGCGTTCTTGGGTCTTTTCCAGTTACTCACAGCTTCTATCTTACTGGGATCTACCATGATACCATCCATTGAGATGATGTGACCCAGGAAGGACACCTGATCTAACCAAAATTCACATTTCGTGAACTTGGCATACAACTGGTTCTGCTGAAGGGTCTGCAATACTATTTTCAGGTGCTCTGCGTGTTCTTCCTGAGTTCCTGAATAGATAAGGATGTCATCGATGAATATGATGATGAACTTATCTAAGTATTCCTTGAACACCCTGTTCATGAGGTCCATGAAAGTAGCTGGAGCATTTGTCACGCCAAAGGACATGACTACGAACTCGTAATGTCCGTATCTGGTCCTGAATGTTGTCTTGGGTATATCCCCTTCTTTAACTTTCACCTGATGATAACCTGATCTGAGGTCTATTTTAGAGAACACTGCTGCTCCCTTTAGCTGGTCGAACAAGTCATCTATTCTAGGAAGAAGATACCTGTTCTTGATTGTGACTTGGTTCAGTGCTCGGTAATCTATACACAGGCGCATGCTCCCGTCTTTCTTCTTCACGAACAATACAGGCGCTCCCCATGGTGAGTGACTAGGGCGTATGAAGCCCTTGTCAAACAGCTCCTGTAATTGCTCATGAAGTTCCTTCAGTTCTGCTGGAGCCATGTGGTAGGGTGCTTTGGAAATAGGATTGGTACCGGGAATGAGCTCTATCTTGAATTCAATCTCCCTGTCTGGTGCTAAGCCTAGTAACTCTTCAGGGAAGACTGCTGGGTAGTCACATACGACTCGGACCTCTTCTAACTGTTAGTCCTTGTCCTGACTGGTACTGACTACGTGTGCTAAAAATCCCGTACATCCTGAATCCATTAATCTCTGTGCCTTCATAGCTGAGAGAAACTTCTTGGCCTTTCTCTTGGGTTCTCCGATGAACTCGAACTGCGCTTCTGCTTCAGGTTGGAATACGACTTTCTGTTTACGACACTCTATAGAGGCACCGTATCTGATCAGGAAGTCCATTCCAAAGATGACTTCATAATCAGTCATATCTAACACTATCAGATCACAAAAGAGTTCTCTGCCTGCTATAATGACTGGCACTACTCTGAGCCAGTGCGTGGATGCCATAATTTCTCCTGAAGGCAACGTCGTCAGAAACTGACTACTGAGTACCTCTGGAGGTATTGCTAACTTCTCGGCAAATGTCCTGGATATATAAGAATGGGTTGCCCCAGTATCAAACAAGACAGTTGTACTTTGCTGTAATATACTAATCTGACCTGAAACAACTGTCGAGGCATTCGCTACATCCTCTCTGGTGAGTGAGTAAATCCTCGCATTGGTCGTAGCTGGAGGGGCTTCTAGTCTGCCCTGGCTGATCTGTGGACCATCTAAAGTATCCTGCATCTGGTGCAACTATGCTGGCTTGATTTCATATTGAATCGGCTGTGGTGGAGGAAAGCTGGTCTTGTTTGGGCACTGCTTAGCCATATGCCCTTCCTGTCCACACTCAAAGCATCCTCGTGTGCCCTTACGACAAACTCCAGGGTGGAATTTCCCACAAGTAGCACACTTGGGATAACTGGGTTGTTTACTAGCTGGTCCTCCTTTTGGGTAACTCCCTGGTTTGCGCTTGTTGCTAGAGTTCCCTTTCCAGTTAGAGCCGTGGGAGATGTGGCCCTGGTGTTTCTGAGTACCTGAGCCTCCTTGCCCTTTGGACTCTGAGAGGACTTGCTTCTGCTGCTTGATATTGTTCTGGTAGTGCTCGGTGGTCAGAGCACTGTTGACTAGTTCTTCGGTGGTTTGCGGCCTATGAACGCCGCCAGCCACGCTCATCGCTATCTCCGGCCTCAGCATCTTGAGCATCAACCGAACTCGTTCTTTTTCTGTGCTGACTAGTTCAGGGCATAGATGTGCCAATCTGTTGAATTTCTTCACGGCTTCCTCCACTGAAAGGTTGCCCTGGTGAAACTCAGTGAACTCGTCGTAGTGGCGGTTTGTGGCCCGCATGTGAAAGAACTCCTCGAAGAATTCTTTCTCGAAGTCAGCCCATGTCATCTGGTTTACTGGGCGCTTCGCTCTAATTCTGTCCCACCACATGCGTGCATCTCCTGTCAAGCAGAAGGAGACACATTTCACCTTCTCGTGTTCTGGCTAGTCCAGAAGCTCCATCGTACTCTCCATTGTTTTGAACCAGGCCTGTGCATCCCATGGTTCACTGGTGCCTGAGAAATTCTCTGGCTTGACTCTCTGCCACTGGATCAGATAGGCTTCTCTTCTTGTCTCTGTTGCTGGGGCTACTGGTGCTGTAGGCTGGACTGGTGGAACCTCTAAGACTACTGGCGTTGCTAAGTTTGGTTCCGGGGTGACTGTGGGAGTATTCTGCTGATTAGCCTTTAAGGTGGCTATCTCCTGTTGTTGTTCAGCTAGCTGCTGCTGTAACTGAGCCACTAATGTTGTAAGGTCTGGAGAAGGCACTGAACTGCCTGCCTCATGCTGGGGATCAGTAGCTGGTGCCCTTCTAGCTGGGCGTCCTCGTGCCATTTCTAAAGGAACAAAGGACATACATAACTAAATTATCACGTTCACATAGCTAATACTATCATGTTAGTTACTATCACAGATAAGCATACTTTGGTTATCTACAAACATGAAAGCAATGACATACAAAGTGAGAGGTATTCTTACTTGGAAGCTGCAGGTTCAATGCTGATGTGTGTGTAGGAAGTATGGAACTTTCTGCTTTGATACCACTCTGTAACGACCCGCCTTCTACTAACTAAGCTGTAAGGCCGGACCATCACATTATGTTGTGCTAAACCACATCCATGACCATCACTAAATCTAGATGCGGAAGTTGTACTAATTAAAACTTTGCTAAGCTCTTATCATTTCTTTATTCTATATGTGCTAAGGGGTGTAATCTAAACTATTCATGACATATTTTACATCCCCCATGGTCAAGGAACTGAACTAAGGGTCTTCTAGCTGTTGTCAGGCCACCCAATCGATCCATGGATCGATTGGAATGGTCGAATCGATCCAGTGATCGACCCAGCATGCTACTGTATGCGGCACTTAGGTTGGATCGATCCAGTGATCGATCCAGCACGCTACTGTGCTCGGGCAATGTTCTGGATCGATCGGCTGATCGATCCAGACTGGCCAATTAATCCAGTGATCGATCCCAGGGCTTTCTGTTCTCGACAGAAGGCATCCGGATCGATTGGTTGATCGATCGAGGAGCTTACTGTTCGTGGTACGAACTTCTCAATCAATCGGTCAATCGATTGAGAAGCCTCCAATCGATCGGCCGATCGATTGGGGTTTCTGATTTCGTACCAAAAATCTGATTTCAGCACTGTTTCGTGCCTCAATCACACATACAAGTTCTAAAACAATTGGGAAACATTCTAACATCACATAACCAATGTTCTAAGCATGGTAAAGTGCATAATTTACTAGTTCATGGCATTTAACATACTAAGGTGCGGAATAATAAAATGCTAACAGTTCTAATGTTCAAAACAAAACTCGCTGCAATTCCCTAAGATCTTTGTTCCAAGTTCCATCCACACACATCTTCATCATTGCATTGACCTCCAGCCTCTGCTAGTCCATCTTCCCTTTACCTTTATCTGCAGTATAAGGAAAATAGTATCTGTAAGCTTGAGATCCTAGTAAGAAACCATCTACCTCACTAAAACATGCATACGATGCAAATTATGTTTTTTAAAACATGCTATTTGAAATACCTTCTGAATATGCTAAGCATGACATGACATACAACACATAGAAGCAAAACTGATCATGGCAATAAAGCTAATTATAAACTATCATGTTGTATCAACAGAAAGTTAACTTGGTACCAAAGCTAGGCTAGGCTAATACTAATCTGGTGCTAAAGCTGTACTAAACTCACATAACTATTTTGTGATGTTTGAAAACTATTTTCATAAATAGATTAAAATAATAATCATGCTGCTGTTTGGGCCCGACAACTGTACGTGCTATGCGCGCATCCCTAACTAGACCCGGGTTTGCAAGTCCCGAATTTAGTGGGGTTACTAGGTTTGCTGAACCTAGGGACGACTATGGGAGCCCAACCCAATGGATATCTAATCCAGTACAGTGTCACTGAGAAAGTAAAATACTGAACATAAGCTAATAATTCTTGTCTTGCTTTTACTAGGTTGTCTAAACCCAGAACTAGGTTATCTAAACCTAGAGGCGACTGTGGGAGCCCACCCATTGGACATCTAGTCCTGTAATAGCGGTAGCAAGACTAAATGAGCTATAAAAATGCTTCTATTGCATTTATCTAAGCTACCCAAAATGCCTAAGTTGCATTTTAACTGTGCTAACAATTTAATCGAACACCTGGTGTGCGCTAAGTCGCATCCTTTGTGCCGGCGATCTACATACTACTAAACTGAAGCATAAATTCATACGAAAGCTACTTATACTGCAGGTGAGGGGTTCCTTACCTCTTGTTCAGATTTTCTTACAAATCTAATCGCTAGGTTTTCCGGGGGAGAGATCTCTTCGACGATCTTCTCGCGTCTATGCGTTCCTCTCGCGGAGGGAAGCGTCCTCGTGTCGGAGTCGTGGCCGGAAAGTACCCCTATGGCCCTAGGGACAGAACCCTAGGTGTGCTTGTCGTTGGCGCCGAGAGAAGAAGGGGAGAAGGGGGCGGCGTGGCTAGGGTGAGGGTGAGGAAAAGTTACGTTAAAAATAACTCTTCACTTATTAATTCCCTATTTATATTAAGTGGTTAATTTCGCCCAACTCTAATATAAATTTAATTGCCTCCCTTTTCTTTCAGCACGGCCCTGCTGGGTTCACTTGGTTACTGGAGTCTGCTATAAGTTGTAGGATCCAATAGGTCTCGGGTTCAATTCCCGTGTAGGCTATTTTACGATTCCATTTATTTTTGCTACCTCCGCTACTCTAAAATTTTGTAAAAATATCCTAAAATTCCAGAAAAATACTAGGATATTTCTAATAATTATTTTGAGAATTTTCGGGCGTTACAATATCCGCTATCACACAATTGACTTATACTTAGTAAATTAAAGTTAAAATTTTCAACCAATAAAACATTTCGAATAATGAAATCGGAACTAAGTTCAATATTACCTTTTCCGATTACTTTAAGTTTACCGTCGTTGCCGAACGCAACTGATCCTAAATTCTTGTACTTGAGTTTGGTAAACTTCAACTTATCTCCAGTCATATGTCTGGAGCATCCACTATCTAACATCCATTGATCCAATTCCTACACATGAAGTAGTTTGAATTGGTTTTTAATGGATTTAAAGATAGCTTAATTGAAGTAGACTCCTTAGATTTTCTATCTTACTCAATTGTATTCGAAGTAATTTAGCAAACACTTAAACCTATGGTTTATTATTAATTAAATGTTTTATAGTTAATTAATTTTAAGATATAATTTTAGAGTTAAGTAAATTTTGAAAAGAGTTTAATTAATTATGAAACTTGAGTTTTAAAATAATTTTGAAATTTAGTTTTAAAATAATTTTGAAATAATTTAAAATTTAGTTTTAAAATAATTTTGAAATTTAGTTTTTAAAAGAATTTTGAAATTTTTAAAATAATTTTGAAATTTAGTTTTTAAAATAATTTTGAAATAATTTTGAAATTTAGTTTTAAAATAATTTTGAAATTTAGTTTTTAAAATAATTTTGAAATTTAGTTTTTAAAATAATTTTGAAATAATTTTAAAATTTAGCTTTAAAATAATTTTGAAATTTAGTTTTTAAAATAATTTTGAAATAATTTTAAAATTTAGTTTTAAAATAATTTTGAAATTTAGTTTTTAAAATAATTTTGAAATTTAGTTTTTAAAATAATTTTGAAATTTAGTTTTAAAATAATTTTGAAATTTAGTTTTTAAAATTGATTTTTAAAATAGTTTTGAATTAATAATTTAATTGTTAATTACGTTGATTTAAGTTCAAGTCAATTTAATTTCTTAGTCATCTCACCCGATCTAAATTGTCAATCAGGGAACCCTATAATTGTTGTGAGATGAATTATTGTTGAATTTAAGGGTCTGGTTTAACTATGTGTTAGATTCAGGTTTAGCTTTGGGTTCAACAAGTAAGCATTCTTTGGATAAACTTCCGGGCTATGGTGAGTCACAAGGAGCTCATTAAAGTAACCATGCCTTCGAGGTTTCCCAAATAGTCCTACCCATTGAACTTAATACTAATCCTTGGTCTAACTAGTTAGGATTCATTTAAGGGTAGCTTCGGTCAATTCCACTTGGCCAAATGCACTAGGTCGAAGCCATATCTTCCTAGACATGCGATGCCCAAGCTTCCCTAACGTACTATCATCCAAAATCTTCACCAGTACTGTCGGTCAAGTTAAACTTAGCCTGTTTTAATCTAACCTTGATTACCCTGCCGGGTAATGTACTCTTGTTTTACCCATTTCAGGTAGATTAGGTTCAGTTACCCTGTCGGGTAGTTCAGTTGGAGGTGCCAGCTAGTTTGGATCCTCCATCTAATTTTGAATTTTGAAATTATAAGTTAATTTTGAATTTTTAATTTGATTTTGAATTTTTAATTTTTAATTTATAATTTAATTTCGAATTTTTAATTTGATTTTGAATTTTGAATTTTGACTTTATAATTAATTTCGAATTTTTTAATTTGATTTTGAATTTTAAATTTTGAATTTTGAATTTATAATTTAATTTTGAATTTTTAATTTGATTTTGAATTTTGAATTTTGACTTTATAATTTAATTTCGAATTTTTAATTTGATTTTGAATTTTGACTTTATAATTTAATTTCGAATTTTAAATTTTAAATTTTTAAGATCATTTTTCTTTTAGCTTCCCCTAGATCATAACCTCGATATGGTCTATCGAGGTAGTGTATTTGATCCTTCGGAACCCAGTATTGGTCAAGTCCAATTTGATTGATCAATTTGGACTTGGGGACTCATGCTTGGACTGAATTACTACTTTGTTTGCTTATTAAGGATAAATAAGATTTATATTTACTTTTATATCCTAGCCCAGTTCTGTTGTAGACGGCTCTTTGTGTCCCAAGAATTAGGTCAAGATTCTTCGAGCCCAGAGAAAACCGTTCTAAGATATTTGTTAAATCTTTTACCTGATTTTTCAAACTAGAATTTTCTTCCTCATGTTTTTGAACTTGAGTTGAATTTCCAGTCTGAACTTGATCAGGTAAGGATTTAGTGTTAGTCACTTCTTTAAGGTCAGCTACTTCCTTTAGAAGTGATTTAATCCTAAGGTTTGACTTAGCTAATTTGCGAAGTAAATAATTGACTAAATTATTAAGCCTCGGAATACTTACAGCGGAGTCTGGCCCTTCGGAAACGGATGCGGATCCGTAGCTTTGCTCGGAGTCGGCCTCTGACTCGCTCTCGCTCTCGACGATCTGGTCCCGGGCCATCAGTGCGAGTAAACTCGTTTGATCGAGTTCGTCGTCGTCGTCCTCCGAAGAAGATTCGTCCCAGGTTACCTTCAGGGCCTTCTTTCTTCTTTGCTTTTTTGCTTCCTTTTGGTTGGGATAGTTTGTTAGGATGTATACTAAAAGCCTAGCTTTTAGTATAAACATTTATCTAGAAATAAGAATCACATTGGTCAAATATCTATATTTACAATAAATATAGTTGCTCAATTAATTTATATTGTAGATAACATGGTGTGTGGTGTCACACACAGAAGATCATGTTATCAGTTCCTTATAAATTATAAACAGTAGCTCATGACCAAGATGGAAAGGAACAAACCATTGGAAGGTCGTAGTGTAATTAGGTATTAGTTTATCTTAACTATATAATTACACTAGTACACTTAGAGTGTATTGAGTATGATTATTTGAGGTCGTTCCTTTTATACTGACTTTATGAAGGAACAAAGACCTCAGTTATTATGGAAGTGTGTGCTCTTAATCCTAATATAATAACAAGCACATATATTTGATATTTATTTCTTTAATTTATCAATGGGTGAGATTTAGTTCGATAAATCAATAAGTCCGATAAGTTGGGAAATGATATCACTTATAGTGTGTGTTGTTGATTATAGAAGGAAACTGTGTCCTAGTGATCTAGGTTGAGAATGTCCCCAAGAGGAGCTCATAAGGATTGTCATGTTAAACCCTGCAGGTGGACTTAGTCCGACATGACGATAAAGTTGAGTGGTACTACTCTTGGAGCTAGATATTAATTAAGTGAGTTGTCAGTAACTTACTTAATTAGTGGACATTTGTTATCTTAAACACAGGGAGACTAACACACTCATAATAAGAAGGAGCCCAAAATGTAATTTGGGATTGGTGCGGTAGTTCAATAATAGTTCTCTAGTGGAATGAATTATTATTGATAAAATTAAGTTGTACGTTCGGGGCGAACACGGGATGCTTAATTTTATCGGGAGACCAAAACCAATTCCTCCTCTCAGTCCCTATCGTAGCCTCTTAATTATAGAGTTCTATACCCACCTTCTTACCCATTCCATAGGGGCCGGCCAAGCTAGTTTGGAGACCAAGCTAGGGCCGGCCAAAGTTTGGTTCATGGGTGCTTCAAGGTGGTCGGCCCTAGCTTGGGTTCAAGCTTGGTGTGGCCGGCCCAAATTAAAATAAAAGGATTTTTATTTTTTCAATTTTTCTTATGTGGATAACATTATTTAAAAGAGAGTTTAAAATTTTAAATCTTTCTTTTTATAAGATTCTACAAAAGATTAAGAGCAGAGCTAAATCTCTTTCCTTATTTGTAGATTAAAAGGTTGATTTTAATTTTGGTAAAAACTTTCCTTTTAACCATGTTCATGATTTAAAAGTTTAAAAAATTAATAATTCTCTTTTATTAGTTTCTACAAAAGATTAAGAAAAGATTTGATATCTTTCCTTATTTGTAGATTGAAAGGAGATTTTAATTTTTAGAGATAACTTTCCAAAAATTATCCACATGTTTAAAGAAAGATTTAATTTACAAAATTTCCTTTTAACCAATCATGAAGGGATAAAATTATTGGAGAAATTTTTTATAAAATTTCCGGAAGCAAATAAGGAAGTTTTAATTTGTGTTTAAAATTTTTATTTGCTTGGAAATTTGGTTTGGCCGGCCATTATAATAATGAGAAGAAAAATTATTTTTAATTAAATAAATTTTTCCTTTTCATGGAAAAAGAATTAAGGAAGTTTTTATTAAAATTTCCTTATTTGCTAAGACCAAGGATTATAAAAGAGGAGGTGGAGGAGTCTTCATGGGTGAACAACCTCTATTATTCTCTCCCTCTTTTCTTTGGTGTTGTGGCCGGCCATCCTCTCTCCCTCTCTTCCTCTTTGTGGTGGCCAAAACTCTACCTTGCTTGGAGCTTTTGTGGTGGTCGGATACTACTTGGAGAAGAAGAAGAAGAAGAAGAAGAAGGAGAGAAAGCTTGCATCCCTTGGAGCTTAGTTGGTGGAAAAAGTTCTTCATCCTTGGATTTTGGTGCTTGGCCGAAACTTGAAGGAAGAAGAAGAAGATGCTAGGTGGTCCTCATCTTGGAAGATCGTTGCCCACACAATGTCCGAGGTTAGAAGAGGAATACGGTAGAAGATCAAGAGGTTTTTCTAAAAGGTATAACTACTATTTTTCCTTTCCGCATCATACTAGTTATTTTTGGAAATAATACCAAATACAAGAGGCATATGATTCTAGTATTTCGAATTTATTTTCGATGTTGTGTTCTTTTGTTTTTTCTTTTCCTTGTGATTTGATTGTTCTTTTCGGTTGACCTAAAGTTATTTAAGGAAATTAAATATTAACTTTCCTTAAAAGGCTTTGTTTAGTCGGTGGTGGTTGTTCCCATATCCAAGAAGGCCATGTGCCTCGCCACGTCAGTACTGGGAGCCAATTTTGGAAACTAATATTTAATGAAATTAATAACCTAGGTGATTTGGATCGAACGTGTTAAGTTCTGCAGTAGATCCGAGTCTAAACCTAAAAGAACAAATAGATTAAACTTTGGATCAAACGTGTTAAGTTTCACAGGCGATCCAAGTTTAATTTAAAAGAACACATGGTAGCTAGGAAAAGGTTCAGACCTTTGTACAAAATTTTTGTACAGTGGAACCATTAGGTTTTTCGAGTAGCAACCAACACAGTTGGCTTTGATGTGCCCCTTCTGGTTGCACCCGTAGTAAGTAACTTCAAACTTTACCTTCGAGCTAGGTTGGGCCTCCTTGGATTGTACAGCCTTCTTCAGGTCTTTCTTGTTGAAGCCCTTCTTCTTCTTATAGAGCTTTTTCACGAGGTTCACTAGTTCGCTGGTCAGTTCGTCTTCTGAATCTTCTGAGTCAGGTTCGTCTTCTGATTCCGGTTCAATTTTTCATCGGGATCTAGATTCGCGTGTTCGACTAGTACCTGCAAGCAAAGCTATACCTTTCTCGGATGGTTGTGCATTAGTTTGTTCATGAAGTTCAAATTCACTAAATAATTCATCTAATTTTAAGGAAGACAAATCCTTGGAGACTTTGTAGGCATCTACCATCGATGCCCACAATGTACTCCTGGGAAACGAGTTAAGAGCATACCTTATAATGTCCCTATTTTCTACCTTCTGCCCGATTCCATGAAGGGAGTTCAGAATATCTTGAATTCAAGCGTGTAACGAACTTGCCGTCTCACCTTCCTGCATTTTTAGATTGTATAGTTTATTAAGTAATAAATCACGCTTACTAACCTTGGTTTCCGAGGTGTCTTCGTGAAGTTCGATCAGTTTCTCCCACAGCTCCTTTGCGAAAGAGAACGGACCGACTCTGTTGAGCTCTTCCTTGGTAAGACCGCACTGGATGGTGCAGGTGGCTCTGGCGTCGGCTTCCACCTTTTTGATAAAGGCTGGCTCCCAGTTCTCACAGGATGTAAGCTTGCCGTCTGCATCAGTTGGTAGTTGCAGTCCTGTCTTGACTATCATCCAGGTGTCGAACTGGATCTTCAGATATATCTCCATTCGCCCCTACCAATATCCGAAGTCTTCTCCGGAAAATAGTGGGGGACGAACAGTGCTATATCCTTCTTGTTGGGCCATTTAGATCTGAAAAAACACAAACAAGAAAATCTATTCCAAGACTGAGTCTTGGATTAGTAGTGCGGGAAGAAGAAGAAAAAAAATAATGAGCTCAAGTGGTATTGACCAACCTTAAGCAACACCGATTTGAAAAGAATTAGAATTTTAGCTACTTAGCTAATTTCTAATTCACTCCAAAAAAAATAAAACAAAATATCACGAAAAAAAAACTGTTTTGAATGGTGGTTGCACCAATTCAAAACAACCCCGCTTTGATACCAATTGTTGGATCGAGACGCGCTAGAAGGGGGGTGAATATCGCTCGTGGCTATTTCGTTTTTCGATTATCGGAATCGTGTCGAGTAAGTCGTTCGAGTATAAGCGCAGCGGAAAGAAATAGAAACAAGTACAAATAAAGACACGAAAGATTTACTTCGTTCGGAGCCTGTGGCGACTCCTACTCGAAGGCCCGCGATCCTTGATCGCTTTCCGTGGGCAACAACTATAAGTACGAAAAAGAGTTACAGCTTTGAAGTATAAGTAAATAAAAACTAATTGTACCGACGACAAGAACAGAATCTTGGAGCTTCGAGTCGTTGGAGACTTGCAGCAGCACTTCCGGATGTCTTTTAGAGCAGCACGTTGGAGACAAAATACTTGAAAATTGATATTTTGAGCTGCTGGTCGAGACCTCTTATAAAGGCTGTTCAAGGCGCCTTCTACTGTTCACCAAGGCGCCTTGAATGAGCTGAGTCAGCCGCAGAGATAAGGGGCGAACTGGTCGAACCTTATCACAGATTCAAGGCGCCTTCCACTGTTCACCAGAGCGCCTTCATCTGTTCAAGGCGCCTTCCACTGTTCATCAAGGCGCCTTGAACAGCTTCTCGCAGCCAGCTCCAGCCTTGCACCCGAGGCGCCTCCAAGCTCCATGAAGGCGCCTCGGACACTGTTCATCCGAGGCTTTAGGTTGCTCCTTTGCACCTGCAAGATACGTTAGTCCCAAACACTACCCTGCAAACACAAAGTTAGCACATAACACAATAAATATGATAAATGAAGTATAGACAGTCTCCGGACTGTCCGAGTCTGACTTCGGGTTTCCGACCAGAAACCCTAGGTCGACCCGACGCCTACTGTTCCCTCTACGGGGAACGCGTCCTCACATACTCCCCTTAGGAGAGATTACCTGATGCCAGTTCGATCCTCCAGATCGACTGGACTTTTGCTCGGCACTCGAAGCTCCCGGACTTTCTGCTGGACTTCCGCTTCCCGACTGATCCAGTCTTTCACCTGGTTCACGACACCAGGACTTTCCACCTAGGGTTACCACCCCCTAGGACTTTTGCCTGAAGCCATCGACCTGCCAAGACTTTCCGCATAGGGTTACCACCCCCTATGACCTAGGGTTACCACCCCCTAGGGTTTTACCTTTGCCTAACCGCAGCTAGGACTTTCCTGAAATCCTCAAGCAGACTTGTTAGATTACAAAACACCTTAACTTTGAATCCTTTGCCATTATCAAAACACGAGTTCGATCGTCGGATGCTTCCCGCACCAACAGATAGCACAGAGAAGAGACCTCGTCTGAGTCCATGAGTACAAAGGGAGCCTGAGGAAAGTGAAAGCAACTGTGTGCATGACTCGTCTTTTAAAGGAGGGGAATGTGAAAAGTTAACTTCGGAACATGTGAAGATATTTGGGGAATAGTGTGGCATTTATGGGAAAATAGTAGGATCGAGGATAGCAGAGTAAATGTGCAGGCAATAAAGACTCACTTAAGAAGGGCGATAACTTTTGAGTGGGATATCGGGAAAAGGGCCAGCAGCCGAAGAGACACAAAGGTCAGGTCAGGTAAGAACGAGACTTGGGTTAGTCAGTCGGACTGGGGCCTCCTTCGACTAGACTTGAGTGGGAGGTTTGTGATATGGTGCATGATGGTAGGATCAGATAGTGGACGTGGTCGGAAGTCAAGCACATGGGGTGGTCAAAAGTCAAGCCTACGAGGTAGTCAAAAGTCAAGCTTACATGGCAGTCAAAAGTCAAGCCTACGTGGTGGTCAAAAGTCTGGCCTACGTGGAGGTCAAAAGTCCAACCTACATGGGGTGCAAAGGGCCAGGTTACAGGATGGTCCTGGTCAGGCACAAGTGGCATTCCGGAGTTAAGCCTGCATGTCAAGTAGGAACTTGGAAGGTAAGACCTACAGGTCAGGATTTATAGATTTGCAGCACAGGATACGCGGATCAAAGCGTACAAGTCGGGATACGCATGCCAAGGATTACAGGGCAGGACTGGTATACTTTTGGTGCAGGATATATGGATCAAGGCGTACAGGTCGGGATAGACAAATCAAGGATTACAGGTCAGGAATTGTAGACTTGCGGTACAGGATACACAGATCAAAGCGTACAGGTCAGGATCGGATCAAAGCGTACGGGTCAAGATATGCAAACCAAGGGTTACAGGTCCGGATATGCGGATCAAAGCGTACATGTCGAGATATGCAAGCCAAGGATCACAGGGTTGGACTTATAGACCTGTTGAACAAGATAAGAGGACCAAAAGCGTACAGGTCGGGATGTGCAAGCCAAGGATCACAGGGCTGGACTTATAGATCTGCGGAACAAGATAAGAGGACCAAGACATACATGTCGAATAGTCAAACCAGGGATGACATGTCAGGACTTACGGACTTGCGAAACAGAATACATGGACAAGACGTACAGGTCGGGATAGGTAAACCAAGGATGACAGGTCCAAGACTCGCAAAGCAAGATACGCGGAGCCAAGACATAGGTCAGGATATTTGGACAAAGGCTTACAGGGCGGTAGGCACAGGTCTGGATCTACCGAGGTAGACCGAATGGAAAATGCATAGTAGGACGTATAGATATGGATTTATGGGACAACAAACACAAGCCGGGGATTGTGCCAAGGAATGTAGGTCTAGGCCTACAGGTCAAGATTTATAGGTACGAAGACCCAGTCTAAGGTTAACAGACCAGAGCAGACAAACACTACACGACAATCAAGCTAGAGAATCGTAATAACCCGTCAGAGAATAATCACCACCTGTCAGGGAATATGCTAACGGTATGTGGCTCGTTGCCACCTGATCCCTTCTCAGACCTATAGAGAGATGCCACGTGTCAGTCACCGTCAGACAAAACCTGACACCCGATATTCCCTGACACTCGTTAGACTCCGAAGCATCTACTGCCATATAAAAAGGGAGGCATTGTCTCTACACAGGTACGCTCACTCGTCATTTCATTCTCGTCTTTTACTTTTCGTCCTTTCACTGTGCTTCTAGGGAAAAAGTACCTGACTTGAGCGTCGGAGTACCTGACCCAGGGACTTTTTCCATAGTTCTTGGTCTCTAACACAAAGGAGGCTTGTCTGAGTGTGCGCATGGCCCTCGCGTCATCGTCCTCGTCATCACTCCCTGTCATCCGCTCGCGGGAACCCTTCCGGTAGGTGCCAGATCGACCAGGCTTCTCAGCGACTTTCCGTCAACACCAGCGACAGCTTGGCCAGTTTCTGTTCGACTCAGCTTCCGGACGGGATCAGTCAACTTTTTCTACGATCCCACTATCTACGACATCGTTTGCAGTCGCCCGGACTCAGGGATGACACTGTACTACTCTCCCTCATCGACGCCTACCGCTCTAGGATCGCGCAAGCTCCTGAGATGATGCGGGCGCTACTATCCGCAGAATTGGAGAATTACGTTGCAACGCCTCATCAGGGGCTAGAACTGGTGATGCTGGCAATGATGGTGGTATGCAACCTCACCGGGTACAACGACAGGTGGGTGGTGGTGAAGGACGGCGGCGTGGTCACGTCGGTGGTATCACTTCTAGAATCGCCGGACACTGACGCGAGGTACTATGTGGCGGTGTGGTCATGTCGGTGGTCGGTGGTATCACTTCTGGAATCGTCGGACACTATCGTGGAGTGTCGTGTGGCGATGCCGCTCTACGGGATGAGCCTCGAGAGCCTCCAATTCTGCGGGTTGGGGCACTCGGTGCTCGACAGCTCAGCTTGGCCGTACAAGATAGATCATCGCAAGGCAGCTATGCATCTTGACATTTTGAGATTACCTGGTCAACCCATCTTAATAGATTATTAAGACTGAATTTAATTTTTTTAATTGAAATTCAATAAATTTTCTACATCTATGATATTATCTCAAATAATGAATCCCCGGGTGATCGCCGAGGGCAGCGTAGACTTAACCACGGTTCGGAACCGACGGTTTGACGATTCGGAACCGCCGGTTCGATGGTTCCAGGCAGGTCGACCCTTAACCTTAACCGCACAAGACGGTTACGATTCACGGTTCAGAACCGCCGGTTCACGGTTCGGTTCACGGTTCGTCACGGTTCGCCACGGTTCAAAATTAATATGTTAAAAAAAATTAAAAATTAAAAATTAAACATTAAACATTAAAAATTAGAAATTAAAATTTATTGAAAAAAGGGATTGCACTTATTTAAGTTGCCTACGTATCCCTTTAGGGGAATCAAAGCCCACGTAGTTCTTTTACATTTTTATCCTTTTACATTTTCATTCACTTCCATTTCCTGTTCCTGTCGTATTTGTTCCTTCAGTATCAAAATCTTCAACTTCGTCATCTGAAAGTTGCATTCCTTGGATTCTTTTCTCCGCTCTGGTCTAATCGTCCAGTAATGCTTGGGCTTCCAATGAGTCAGGAGACAAAGTTGATCGTCGTTCATCTAATATGTTGCCGCCGGCACTGAACATTTGCTCCACAGCAACAGTTGACACTGGACAAGCTAAAATTTTTTTTGCGACCACGGAGAGAACAGGAAAGCTTTGAGCCTTCTGTGACCACCACTTTAAGATATCGAAGTTTTCGCTACCTGCTTCATTAAAATCAAAAGAACTCGTAAAATAATTCTCAAGTTCCTGTGTGGAACTTGAGGATCCTCGTGGACGTTTTGTCCATTCTTTTAATAAGAGTTGTGCTTTTATAAGTTTTAAATTACTACTAGTAGTTTGTTGAATTTCAGAAATATTAATTTGTGTTCCATATTTTGCATAATATTGATTATAAATATCATATAAATAAATTCTAACATTATATATAATATTAACTGGATTAGGGGAAAAGAATCTTTAATTGGAATTAAAACGTCATAATATAAAGTTAACATTTCTTATAAAACTTCTAATTTAAATCTAGGATCTAAAGCAAATGCAATTAAATAAATTTCAGGAATTAAATAAAAATATTTTTCCCATTTAGTTTTCATAGCTAAGATGCTAAGGAGATAAAGATTCATTATTAATATGTTCATTTAAAACTAATACTATATTAGAAAAATTTTCTAAAACTAATTGAGCAATGGGATAATAAACACCGAAAAGTTGTTCGATTGCATCATTAAATACTTTTAAAATTTCACAAATACTACTACAAATATTCCATTGTTGTGAAAATAAATATATATTAGTATTAGTGTTTTATGCAAAAAATGAACATAATAATTCTTTATATTGAAATGAATCTTGTAATAATTTGTATGTTGAATTCCAACGTGTTGGTACATCACGTGGAAATTTTTTAGGTCTCATTCCATTAATTTTACAAAACCTACCCCATTGTTTCATTATAGATGGATGAGTCCTGATCCGGCGGTAAGAATGGGGGACCCACAGATGGGGTCCCGTCCGAGCGGAACCAGAGATTACCCAGACAAAGGTTTGGGTTTCCGACGCCAAAGCAGAAGAACCGGAGCCGAGTGGCCGAGCGGAGGTGTCCGCTCGGCCGAGGACAGAATGGCCGAGCGGAGGTGTCCGCTCGGCCGGAATCGTGGCGAGGGAACAGTGGTTAGCCGAGCGGCCTATTCGCTCGACTCGGGATATGATATGTCAGCAAAGGCATGATGATTAGACTGTACGCAAGATGGCACTATTAAAGGCCCCACCATCACGTCACGGACAGGTTGATACAGTAGCAGTATGGTCTTATGGATGCCCTTCTGACAGGCCCACACCTAGGCATGGTCGAAAGCAGGTGATTGTATCAATAGTATGGTCTTATGGATGCCCTTCTGACAGGCCCACACCTAGGCATGGTCGAACGCAGGTGATCGCTTCGATTGGTGTGCCCAGGCTCCTTCGAGAGGTCTATATAAGGCCTCCATTTCTTCAACCGGAGGTACACAAGTCTACATTTTCTAAGCCACTTTCTTATTCCTTCGCCTAACTTGAGCGTCGGAGGGCCGTCGCCGGGACACCCCCCCTCAGCTCGGTTTTGTTGCAGGTTCGCCGGAGCACTCGAGGATCCAGCAGGGAGCGTCACATCCCCAGCGTCCATTGACCCTGGTTCGGACAGGATCAATTTGGCGCCGTCTGTGGGAACGCGCCTGTATCCGAGCGGGATAGATGGACGAAGCTGGACGACCTCACCGTGACGCTCTCCCAGGAGAAACTCAACGCTCTAATTGAGGCAAGAGCAGCTAAGCTCGTGGAGCAACAAAAACAGAAGGCTCAAGCTGAGCGGATATCTGAGCGGCCTAGGAGGAACAACCGGAGAAGCATTAGAAATGGGGGCAAAATAAGGGTCCGACCAGCACTCAAGTGAGAGTAACTCCTGCACCGATATCAGTCCGACGAGGAAGCCATGATGAGTTTCGACAAGTATATATATTCTTCATCACTCCACGGGTATTCGGGAGTCGAGAAATTGGGTCAGAACCCTCGCTGGTCGGCAGGTCAGTTCTTCAGTTATCCTCTTTCCGTTGTAAGATTTATTATAGTTCCTCGAGCTAAAAGCCCGTGCCGCTCGGCCGGGAGTATATTAGCCGAGCCAAGAGCTCGATGGGAAGCCCGTGCCGCTCGGTCAGGAGTATATTAGCCGAGCCAAGAGCTCGATGGGAAGCCCGTGCCGCTCGGCCGGGAGTATATTAGCCGAGCCAAGAGCTCGATGGGAAGCCCGTGCCGCTCGGCCAGGAGTATATTAGCCGAGCCAAGAGCTCGATGGGAAGCCCGTGCCGCTCGGCCGGGAGTATATTAGCCGAGCCAAGAGCTCGATGGGAAGACCCCGTGCCGCTCGGCCGGGAGTGTATTAGTCGAGCCCCGAGCTCGATGGAAGGCCCCGTACCGTTCGGACGGAGGTATATTAGCCGAGTCAAAGGCTCGAGGATCGAAGGCCCCGAGCCATTCGGCCAGAGGTAAATTATTCGAGCAAAATGCTCAAGGACGAAGGCCCAAGCCGTTCGGCCGGGCGTGCGATATCCTTGCATCGGCATAAAAAACCGAAGGCCCCGTACCGTTCGGACGGAGGAAGCAAAAATGATGAAAGATGGCAAACAGCTTCGCCGGACGGTAGAGTACAAATTAGCCTCAAAGGCCGACGAGCTCCGTCGTTAAAGATCAAGAGTCGCGCCGACAGGCTATAAATATCCGCGCCGACGAGCTCCGTCGTTAAAGATCGAGAGCCGCGCCGACCGGCTATAAATATCCGCGCCGACGAGCTCCGTCGTTAAAGATCGAGAGCCGCGCCGACTGGCTATAAATATCCGCGCCGATGAGTTCCGTCGTTAAAGATCAAGAGCCGCGCCGACCGGCTATAAATATCCGCGCCGACGAGCTCCGTCATTGAAGATCGAGAGTCGCGCCGACCGGCTATAAATATCCGCCCCGACGAGCTCCGTCGTTAAAGATCGAGAGCCGCGCCGACTGGTTATAAATATCCGCGCCGACGAGCTCCGTCGTTAAAAATCTAGAGCCGCGCCGACCGGCTATAAATATCCGCGCCGTCGAGCTCCGACGTTAAAAATCGAGAGACGAGCCGGCGTCTATAAAAACCGAGCGAAAAACTGACGAGCGCCATCGTTAAAAATCGAAAGTCGGTCCGGCGACTATAAATACCCCGGGCGGACGAACGAATATCAAAGAATAAGAAACCGCGGAAACCACAAGTATTAAAACATTTAGGCCCGCTCGGGCGTTGGTCCTTCGATACTTGGCGTTTGTTGACTTCACACAGGCTAGATACGTGCAGAGCGAGTAGGCCCTCCCGCTCGGACTTTGTTTAATGGGTTAAGCTGATCGGCCGCGTGACGGAGAACACTTAGAGCATGACTGACTCTAAGCATAAACGTTAAATAAACAGAAGAATATTATGGATAATGATCAGGAAGACACAAGCAAAGACATAATTGCATTAAAGGGAAAGCATGCCGGACGGCAAGTACAAAAAGTTGCGCTGGGCGTAAGAAACGCAAAAACAAGATAGAGACGAGGAACACTCTTCACTCGGGGTCTTCGAAGTTGAAGAAATCGTCCGGAATGTCGTCTGTCATGGCCGCCAGATCGGAGGCGGGAATGTGCATTCCCGCAGGAAGGTGGCCACCCTTCTTCAAGTAGGCCATAGTGACCTTAACGGCCTCGGCAAAGGTTGAAGAGACGCTGCAGCCAAATTTCGTGCCGAACCTCTCCGAGCGGAGGTAATCTTGACGTGCAGCAGCCAGACGACTCGGCTCCTCTTCCTTGTACTTTCTGAGCGCCGCCCGGGAGGCAATTAGTGAATCTTGAAGAACTTTCTGGTCCACCTCCGCTTTAGTGCGTTCAGCTGAGCGCCCATCCCGTTCGGTAGTTAGTTGGGCTTCCAGCTCCTTAGATCGCTGATTTAGGGCTCGGACTTCAACTTTCATCTTGTCCAGATCAGCAATCGCCCGCTTCTTCCGGCTACTGGCGCGCTTCACGTCTTCGTCGCGCTTCTTCACCAAGCCTTCAAGTCGAGCCACCTCTGCAGCCAGGTCGGCGGCCTTCTTCTGTTCGGCCTCGCGGGCTTGTTTCTCCCGCTCGGCCGATAGACCCCCCGAGACTTGAAGCTTTTCCATAAGATCCTCCAGCTCGGCCAGCCGATGGCTAGTGGCGATTTGCTCAGCCCAATGCTGTAAGGGAAATAATAAAATCAGGAACCGAACAGTAGCATGACACAGGAAGAAAAATGAACCTACCTGAGTGGCCTGCTGCATGTGGTTATCGCCGAGCTGCTTGGGCGTCATGACCTCGAAAAGTTTGGTGAGCGGACCCGTCAAGGTTATTTCATGAACGGGGCTTGATGGCCGATCGGCAGACAATAAATATTCCTCCGACGGAAATCGAAGGGTAGTCTTGATGGTCGGGTGGCCTTCAGCTGCAGTCGCCTGGCCCGAGGACTCCCCTATGGTTGAAGTTTCGCCCAACCGTCGTAAGCGACGACGAGTCCGTGGAGGAGAGGCAGAGGGCTGTGCGGTGGGCGAGGCCACGGGGGTCCTGATCTGCGAAGGCGTGCGATCTGGAGAAGCGATCTCGATCGGCGCCTGCGGTTCGCCCTCTGGGGACGGCGGAAGGCTGGAGTCTCTTCGATGTTTCCGCCGAACTTCCAGTGGTGAATCCCGGCCTGGGGACTCCAGCTCGGCTGGAGCAGAGGAAACAGGGTAGCTGCTGGGCGGCTGGGGATAAGACCCCGCTCGGCGAGTTCTTTTTTGGTAGCCGCCTCAATTTCCACGACCTTCAATTTCAGATGATCGGTAGCCTTGAAGCGCCACATGACTTCAGCTGCAGTGGAAGAAATTAAAATCAGTTAGACAAAAAAGGCGAAGGGAGTAAAGAGTCCTTACCCATGCGGTAGGGGAGATTGGCCCGAACGGGAGATAATCCAAAAATGTACAATACCCCCTTGAGAAGCAACTGGTCGATTTTGTACCGCTGACCGGACAAGCAATTTGCCGCATGAAGGTAGGCCGGATTGCTTCTGAATTTGCCGAGCTCCGGCTGGGTCGGCATAGCGGTCTGCCATTTGGTTCGGAATGCTGGCCGCTCGGGAAGTCGTATATAGAAGAAGAACTCCCTCCAGTGCTTGTTGGAGGTCGGCATGTTCTCAAAAAATTTGAAGTCTATTCTACTTTGGAAAATAAAAGTACCCAACTCGGATTGTTTGGGGTAGAAGAAGTAGTGGAATATTTTGGGGTCAAGTGGGATACTGTGCAGCCTAAAGAGGACGACAACCCCGCTCAGTAGCCTAAAGGAATTCGGCACAAGTTGGCCGAGCGGGATGCGGAAATAATTACAAACTTCCAAAATAAATGGATGAGTAGGAAATCTGAGGCCGCCCTGGAATTGGTCCATAAAAAAACAAATAGTATCGATCGGCGGGTTATTGGGCCGGTCGGTCGGGCCGGCTACAACTATTTCATGGTTGTGCGGGATCCCGTAGGTCCTAACAACGCGCCGGGCGCGCTCCTCATCTAACCTACTCTCCATACTCATATACCACGGACCGTGAACCTCAGTAGCGGGTGCAGAAGTGCTCGCCATGACTAAAGAAGGGAAGGAAGCCTAGCAATACTCGGAAACAAGGGGACGAGAGAAGAGAAAAAGCTTACTGAGGGAAGATCAAAGGAAAGAGGCCCAGGAACTCGAAAACCACCGGAAAGCAAGCACTGGGAGTCGCCGGAGTAAGCTAGCAGCAGGCAGCTTCGACAGAGGACGCGCGATGAAACAGAAAGTGCGGCGTGAAGGCCAGAACGAGGGCTTTATACAAACGAGACCGCTCAACCTCGTCCGTCGGATGAAGGGCACAAGAGACGAGGTCATCATCTAGCCGTTCATTTCAAAACAAAGGGCGTCCCATCGTACGGAGCGTCACCGCCACTAGAGACAAGCCACGTGGCACTCTGTCATCAAGCACAATTAATGCGCCCATACCGCGCATGCTTCGGCTTAATGAAAAAGACTTGCGCGATTTTCAAGAGGATTTAGACAAGCAAACATCCACGTTGGGCGCCAAGGCATACAAAGCGAAGAGCCGAGCGGATAAATTTGGCATGAGGGTCGAACGGCTCAAGGGATATCAGCAGCAGCGATAAGGCGACGACCACCCGCTCGGCCACACAGTCCAGTCAGTCGAACTCACTGCCTCCTTCGACTAGACTTGAAGGGGAGGCAAGTGATCCGGCGGTAAGAATGGGGGACCCACAGATGGGGTCCCGTCCGAGCGGAACCAGAGATTACCCAGACAAAGGTTTGGGTTTCCGACGCCAAAGCAGAAGAACCGGAGCCGAGTGGCCGAGCGGAGGTGTCCACTCGGCCGAGGACAGAATTGACGAGCAGAGGTGTCCGCTCGGCCGGAATCGTGGCGAGGGAACAGTGGTTAGCCGAGCGGCCTATTCGCTCGGCTCGGGATATGATATGTCAGCAAAGGCATGATGATTAGACTGTACGCAAGATGGCACTATTAAAGGCCCCACCATCACGTCACGGACAGGTTGATACAGTAGCAGTATGGTCTTATGGATGCCCTTCTGACAGGCCCACACCTAGGCATGGTCGAAAGCAGGTGATTGTATCAATAGTATGGTCTTATGGATGCCCTTCTGACAGGCCCACACCTAGGCATGGTCGAACGCAGGTGATCGCTTCGATTGGTGTGCCCAGGCTCCTTCGAGAGGTCTATATAAGGCCTCCATTTCTTCAACCGGAGGTACACAAGTCTACATTTTCTAAGCCACTTTCTTATTCCTTCGCTTAACTTGAGCGTCGGAGGGCCGTCGCCGGGACCCCCCCCCCCCCCCCGGCTCGGTTTTGTTGCAGGTTCGCCGGAGCACTCGAGGATCCAGCAGGGAGCGTCACATCCCCAGCGTCCATTGACCCTGGTTCGGACAGGATCAAGACCATAAATAAGAAATTACAATTATAATTGGTTTAATATAACTTTCTAAAATTTTTAAACCATCTTGAACACATAAATTTAAAACATGGCATACACAACGAATATGAAAAAATAAACCTCCAATAATAGGTTGACAAACAAATTTTAGATCATCTATACAAGCGGTATTAGAACTAGCATTATCTAATGATATTGAAAATATTTTATGAGTTAAACCATATTCTTCTAAAATTAAACATAATAATTGTGCGATATTATGAGCATTATGTGATTCATCAAAAACTCTATAAACTAATAATCTTTTTTAGAGGTTCCAAGAGTTATCGATCCAATGGCAAGTCATACCCATATACGAATGTGTTTGTCAATGATCACTCCAAATATCGGAACATAAAGAAACTTTATTATCTAATTTACTAAATTCATCAATTAAATTCTTTTTTCCTTGTTTTACTAATTTTTTAATTGTACAAGTAAGTGTAGTCCTAGGAACACGTTTAACACATGGATTAAGAGATTCTTTAGAAAAATCTTCAAATGTACATTTAGATCCAAAACTAAAAGAAAGATATTCTACGGAAATAAATTTAGATAATGATTCTCTTAATTTATTATCCGAATATAAAAATAAACCGGAATCGGTACTACCGCTAGTTGAAGAAAATCTTGATAATTGTGTTTGAGAACGGTCGAGTCCATATTCCGTCGGGTGCTTCATTTCTACATGTCGTTTCAACGACCCATAGCCGTCGCCGGCTTGGAATTTGTAGGAAGCATTGCAGTGCTTACATTTTGCACGCATTTCTCCCGACGGAAGAGTGACATTCTCAAAATGTTTAGTAAAAATAGAAGACTTTAGAGGAGGAAGTTCCCGAACCTTAGAAGTAATTGCATCGGTACTTCCTTATGTTTCAGGTGTCGGATTCGGAAGATGCTCGATCTCATCATCGGTGGATTGAATGTTGGGGTCCTCCTCCCGCGGATTCATTATTTGCTTTCCCTTCCGAGCTCGAGATGATGCACCTCCGCGGCCTCCTTCTATTGTAATTGAAATTTGAAAACGAAAGCATGTAGAGATTAGAGAATACGAAAATGAGATTAAGAGTAGAGAAGATGTGTGTGAAAAATGATGAAATGAGCTCTCTATTTATAGAGTTTTGATAGTAACGGACATTAAATCATAGCCATTGATCAAAAAACGGTCAAATGATCCTAACCGTTGAAAAAAAATACCCAAAAAACTCTCCCAACGGCTACGAACCACCGGTTAACCGGCGGTTCCAACGGCTATGAACCGCCGGTTAACCGGCGGTTCAAGCCGTTTTAAAAAAAAAAAAATTGCGGCTGAACCGCCGGTTCAACCCGCCGGTTAACCGACGGTTCGCCGGTTTTACAACTAATGAACCGGAACCGGCCCGGCAAGTTGCCGGGCCGGTTCCGGTTCCGGTTCCGGTTCGACCCGGCGAACCGGGTCAACGGGCAACCGGCCCGTTGACCCGGTTACGGGCCCGAGCCGGGTCCGGGCCAGACCCGGCCCAGGGTCGGGTCTAGGGCAGCGTGGTGCCAGAGGGGATGAGGTCGTTTCGCCGCCGGCCCTAGCACCACCACGGCAAGCCGACCATGAACTCGACCCAGTTCTGACCCGGTTAAGAAGAATAGTTCTTTCTTTATTTGTGATCATTTGCTTTCCTTTTGTTTTTTTTTACTTCAATCGTGTAAAATACAACTTGAAAAAGTGACACACAAACAGAGGAAAGAGAAAAAACCAACAAGCAAAGCTTAGATGGAGGAGATTTATTATTAATTTTGGATAATATATTATGCCATGTAATTAGCATCACGAATGGGCTGAGATTGAAAACCAAACCAACCAATCAATAAATCAATTTTTTTTTAATCAATCGAGCTGACCATAATTTCTTAAAAAAAAATACAAAGACAGAAATCAAACCTATTGATTGATTTGATTTTCGGCAAATCAGTATTACCTTGGTTCCAAACTTGAGGCCTGTGTTTACAAGAGGAAATTCAAAAATCCAAACTCCTTGAAGAGGAAGCTTGAAGAGGAAGGGGACAAGTTTCTAGGGTGTAATATAGACTGTGGGTGCATAATATCTCTAGCATAATAGTCAGGGGTCAATTCTCAGGAACTGACAACTTAAAGTTTATCTCACCATGCGTCTGACGTCTATTTACCTGCATGTACCTCCTCCCTCTATATCCGTGAGACGGGTACTAAAGGAGTCGTTAATATAGTGGATCTACATTTGAAGAGGAAGGGGACAAAGTTTATAGCCACCGTTCCCATTGCACTCCTATAGTCCACCATGTCCTTCAAAAACTTTGGAACCCTAGAAATCAAGCAAGTACAAGCCTATCTTCCAGATTCTTGGTCAATTTGGTAGCAATCCCTCGACAAAGTGTAAAGAATCAAAGAGAGACAGTGGTGACAAAGAATCGAAGAGAAATTGTGGTGTTGCCTATAGCTTGTTGGCCTCAGCCTACGTGAGGACAAGGGAACTTGGTGGGTTGCCGACGACAGTCACACTGGTGGCAAGAGTGACAAGAGGGGAGAGAGGGGCTTCAGTGAGAGAGCGTCGAGAGGAGAGGAAGGGCTTTAGCGAGAGCGTCACGAGTAGGATTATAGAAGAACATAAGGATTTAGGAATTTTAATTTTTAAACCTTTGATTCGGTTTAATCAGTTTATTGATTTTAGATTTTTCAAACTGAAACCAAACTAATTAAACAGAAATAATCAATATTTAAAAAAAAAATGAATTTCTGAATTAACCCAACTGAAGTTTTAATTTCGAATCGGTTTAATGGCCTCTCTAAGGTGGCCCCACATATTTGGAAGGGGTAAATCATGAAAGTTTATTTAGTCTTAGACAAATGACCTTCCTAAACAGCAGGGATATGAGATAATGTAGTGGCTCCACATATTTGGAAGTATTTGTACCTATCGGGAATCGAACCATACCTCTTTGATGGCAAGCTTGTAGGATCTAAATGCGCTAGAGGGATGGTACATATTATTCGTGCCTTTCACATTCATTTTAAAACAATCGAAGAGAGAGTAAAGGCAGTGGAATAAGGAAAGAGACAAAAGAACAATGCTAACTCGATCAAGATTTATTTAGTTCGAAGCCTGTGGCGACTCCTACTCCAAAGTTCGCACGTGAGAGTTCTTTCGTTGGGTAAATATTAATCAATCAAAAAGTTATAATAGATTATTATAATTTGAACACAAGTAACTTATATAAAAATAATACCGATGACTTGGAGGATTAGATCTTCAGCGCAGTCATCGTCGGAGCAATTTTCGGGCGTCGAGGAGGTGTTTTCTGAACGGCACAAAGAAATGAAAGTTGTTCGAAATGTTGTTTTGAGCGACTAGTCGAAGTCTTCTTTTATAGCCTATTCCGAGCGCCTGGATCCCTTCCCGGGTGCCTGGACCGTGATGTCGTGGCGTGCTCTCATCCAAAGTTGATCAGCAAATTAAAGGCTATCCACCTCCAGGTGCTTGGACCGTGACGCAGGTCCGACCAACCCTCGTGCTCTAACTCAGCGAACAGATTACATTTGGCCGTCCGGGCACCTAGAATAGCTCTGAGTGCCCGGACCACCAGAGCGCCTGGCCAAGCGCCCTACCCAGGTTGTTCGCCATTCAAGCCAGTCCGACCACCCGGGCCAACTCTGGGCGCCCGGACCACCATTTTTGCCAAGTTGATTTTCTATAAAATAAGGTTAGTCCAGACAAATAATATGGAAGAATGGTAAGATTTGACAGCCTTCGGATTGTTCGATCCTGACTTTGAGTTTGACTGAAACTCTAGGTCAGACCGACGTCTACTATTCCCTCTTCGGAAAATGCGTTCTCACCTACTCCTCTCAAGAGAAATTACCTTTTGTCAGACCGGTCCTCCAGACCGTCTGGACTTTTGCTTAGCGTCCGAGACTTCAAGACTTCATGTTGGACATCCGCTCCATAACCCATCCAGTCTTCCACCTGGTGCCCGCGACCCCTAAGATTTTCACCTAGAATCCTTGACTCTAGCATTTGGTGCAAGTTCTCGACTCGTCAAGACTCCACCTAATCCCCCGGACTAGGACTTCGTTGTCTAACTACAGTTAGGACTTTCCACCTACCTAACCACAGCTACGACTTTTATTTACCTAAGATCACTTATGACCTTCTTGTACACTTAGTTCAACCTTGTTAGATCATAAGACAACTTAATTTTGAACCTCTTTGCTATTATCAAAATATAGGTTCGATCATCTGGTGCTTCTTGCACCAACAAAGCCTTGCATGAATATCAACTTGGCTACATCCGCAGGGGCAAACATTTATTTATATTCATTCAATATATACAAGGTCAATTAAATAAACTATGTTTTAACAACTCGTTAAACTAAATGAATAAATTTAAATATATTTATGTTCATCGTGTTAATATTCATTAATAGAGATTGTGAATTGTTCATAAATAATATTCACAAATAAAATTTATGAATCATATTCATCAATAAAATTTTTATCAGCATAATAAATAAATAAATAAAATTTTAAAATGAACATATAAATTTATATTATCAGACTCAACAATCAATCAAATAAATTTAAATATATAAAAATTTTAAACAATAAAAAAAATTTAAATTGAGAGCTAATAATATGTAAATGAATTAAGTACAAATTTATAAAAAAGAAATCAAGTCAAACTTAAATAATCATTTTAAAAATTTATTCATTTTCAACTCTATTTAACTTAATTTAACTTGATTATCTTATTAAATAAATTTAAACACAGTAAAACTTAATTCAATTGAGCTCATTTACTGCTCTAATCATCTAATACACTTTAAATAACTAGCAAGCAAAAAAACGTGCAGAATTAAATTGTTTACTAGTCTAACCAAGAAAAAGTAAAAAAGAATTTAAGTTCTATTGGAACAATTATTCGAACGACTGGAGTTAATTTGATCCGATTATCTTATTAAATAAATTTAAATATAAACAAAAACTTAGATTAGCTTAATTAGGCCGGTTCAAGGCATAGATTTTAATGGCGTATGCCTAAGGCTCCTATCATATTAAGACCCATCAAATTATATATATATATATATATATATATATATATATATATATATATATATATATATATATATATATATATGAGTTTAGATATTAAATATTTAAAATTATAGTTAAAATAAATTTTAGTTAAAATTTATTTTCATCAATCATTTTAATTTTTTACCAGCCAAATTATATTTGGTCTATAATTTTAAATTTTTAGATTTAAACAATAATTTTTAATTTTTTATACATTAAAGTTATATTTGATTGGACTAAAATTTATTTTCATCGCAATTTTACTTTTTTACTAGTCAAATTATATTTGGTCAATAATTTTTATTTTTTAGATTTAATTAATAATTTTAATTTTTTATAGATTAAAGTTAAATTTAATCGTTTTTATTTGTTTAGTCGTGTTAGTTTTGATTGATAATTTAAATTTTTTTAATATTAAAGTTAGATTTGGTTGGTAATTTATTTTTATTTTTTTATTAAAATTTGACTCTTAATTTTTTATTTTTTTACTGATAAAAATTTAATTTAATAATCAAAATTAAGTTTGGTTAATAAATTAAAAAATTCTTATTGGTTATACTTAATTGATATTTTTTTTATAAAATTACTTTTGAAAGTTAAAAGCATATTTAATATTGTACTATTATTTTTCTATATTATCATTTTTATACTATTATTATTGTGTCCTTCCTCTTTGATGAGTTATTATGCACACTTTTTTTAATAATTTGCCGTCGATATTTATTAGCTAAATATTTTTGATTAAATCAATTTAAATGATAGTTTATCGAAGTTAAAATTGATAAAAAAGCTAGCTTGGTTCATGAAAGTCCTGCAATATATGATCCTAGGGAAGGATTTACTACTCGAATCATTATATCTAGGTCACACAACAATAATTTTTACCATTGCATAAAGATTTTCCTTCATTAAAGTTAAAATTGATTGATATTTTCTTTAAAAATAATAATTAAAATATATATTAATGGTATTATAATAATTTATTACTCATTGTCAAATTAGTTACATATATTATTTTTTATTTTTTAAATTTTATTAATAAAGAAATGAGATTTAACACCTGATAATATTATTGTTAAGTGATCTAATTGGTCATTTCATTCAATTACATAAATAATCATTGACAATATAAAAAATATTTTTTTAAGTTTTACTAATAAAATAAAATATCTTTACTATATATTTTAAAAAAATATTAATATCTTAATTTTTTTTTCCTACCTAGTGTCTTAGGAATAGTTGAGACGGCTCTAGCTTATATAGTTACCATCCTAATCATGTAATTCACTTTAAATAATTAATAGTGGATAATTAATAATTAGCGACAAAAAAAACCTACAAACTGAATATATTAGCTGATCCAGTGGTAAGGATGGGGGACCCTCGTTGGCGGGAGGTCAACGACACGTGGAGGTCAATGGTCAAGAAGGTCAACCCCAAGTTCGTGCCGAGCAGACAGAGGTCATGCCGAGTGGACTGGCAGGCCGACCGAGCATCCGGCCAGGGGTCTCCCAGGCCGGACGAAAGACAGCACGACCAGGGGTCGGGTTTCCGATGCTCAAGTAAAAGAGTCTATGGGTCGGACGGACAGGCCGCTCAGCCAAGCCGCAGGACAATAAAGCGCAATTCCATCCGAGCACATGAGAAGGGCTTCCCCACCCGGGTCGAGGTATGCGCATTCCCGGAGGCCATGAGCACCGAGCGGCTGGTCCGCTCGGGCCGGGAACAGATGAGAGTGCTAGGAGACAAAGATAGCTGACAACTTCATCCTCGAGACACCTGCCGCCGACAAACAGCATGGTCGGCGGCCGGAGCAGACAGAGTATCGTACGGTGGAAGTTTTCACCGTCACATCCGGGATATGCTCGGACGATTGCAGAATGACGTCAGACATGCTTTTCTGACACAACCATACTAAGGTATGTTTGGAGAAGCGTGCACGCATCGAGAAGCGTGCCTGCGCCTCCCCGGGGTCCTATATAAGGACCCCTAGACTTCGACGGAGGTATGCGATTCTCATCACTATAGCCACAGTAACGTTACTTTGCTCCTTCTTCACTGCCTAACTTGAGCGTCGGAGGGCCGTCGCCGGGAAACCCCTCCCGGCTCGGCTTCTTTGCAGGTTCACCGGAGATCCATATCACCAGTCGGAGACAGTGGAGAGTGCCACGTCCCCAGTGTTCGTCGACTCAGCGCTCGGACAGAATCAAATTGGCGCCGTCTGTGGGAACGCATTTGAATCCGAGCAAAGAAGATGGAAGAAACTGGACACCAACTCATCGTGACACTCTTCCCCGAAGAGCTCGACGCACTCATCCAAGCGCGAGCAGCCAAGATAGTCGAGCAACAACAAAAGGCTCAAGCCGATCGGATAGCGCAACAGGCAACGTCGACATCAAGCGGTCGGGCGGCACCAGACGACCGGCCAGAGCAGCTCTCAATATGAGCCCAAAACAAAGGGTCGACCGACACTCAGGTGGAAGCCCCACCCGCCCCGATACCGTTTCATCGGGCTTTATTCCAAACGCCCTCAGAAGTCGCGCAAGCCAACCTCGAGCGGGGCTCTTCGTCCGATGAGGCGCCCCTCCGCGACGCAAGAAAGGGCAAGGCGACACGGACAGACTCGTCCCCCGAGCGGATCAATAGACAGTTCTCCTAGGCCATCCTGCGCAATCCTCTAACAAGGCATTACGCGCCTCCGGCGATCGGGGAATACAACGGAACCACCGACCCGGACGACCATCTGGGTAAGTTCGACAACACAGCCACTTTGCATCAATATACGGATGGTGTGAAGTGTCGGGTGTTCCTCACCACCCTCTCGGGATCAGCGCAACGATGGTTCCGGAGGTTGCCGGACGGATCGATCACCAGCTTCAAAGAGTTACGCACGACCTTCCTCCATCACTTCGCGAGCAGCAGGTGCTACCAGAAGACCAGCGTCAGTCTATTCGCCATCAAACAAGGCTCGAAGAAGTCACTCCGAGCCTACATCCAGTGTTTCAATCAGGTGGCCATGGATATCCCGACGGTCACTTCAGAAACCATGATGAACGCGTTCACACAAGGGCTCGTGGATGGGGATTTCTTCCGTTCGCTCATCAGAAAGTCGCCTCGCAGCTACGACCACATGTTGAACAAGGCCAACGAGTACATCAACGTGGAGGAAGCTCAGATGGCGAGGAAAAAGGAAGCACCATCCGAGCCACCAGCTCATGCTGAGCGGAAGTCGCCTTCCAATTATCAACCACTGAGACGACCCCACGCAGAGGTAGCCCGTCCTCATCAGCAAGCAAGGTCGCATGTCGTTCAACAAGTAGCGGCCGATCGGCCTAAGCCAAAGGGGAAGATATGGACTCCCATGTTTTGTTCGCTCCATTAGTCAGCAACCCACAACACACGCGATTGTCGGAGCCTCCCCCCAATCGCTCATCCTACGCCGAGGAATTATCGACGCCGATCGCCTTCGTCGAGCCGACGACGTCAGCACCAAAGTCCTGGCCAGCGTACAGAAAGGAGATCGCCCGAGCGACAACATAACCGGAAGCACAGGGTCATTCCTCGGGCATCGCATGAAAGACCCCGACCATCCGCTCAGGAGGAGGAGAATAGAGGCAATGTGTCGAGGGGTGAAATCAACATCATCGCTGGAGGGCCAACCGGAGGCGACTCCAACAGGGCACGAAAAGCGCATGCAAGGCAGCTCACGATCCATGCAATTGGCTGCAGTCAGGAACGGGCGAACGGGCCCGAGATCAGCTTTGAGCCTAAGGACCTCGAGGGAGTCGAATTCCCGCATGATGACACCCTCATCATCCGAGCGGTAATAGCTAACTACACTATTCACCGCATCTTTATTGATACAGACAGCTTGGTCAACATAATCTTCCGGAAGGCATTCGACCAATTGTAAATCGACCGAGATGAGTTGCTGCCGATGACAACCCCCCTCTACGGGTTCACCAGTAATGAAGTTTTGCCGGTCGGACAGGTCCGGCTGGCTATCTCGCTGGGAGAGGAGCCGCTCAGAAGAACGCGGGCTGCCAACTTCATTGTAGTCGATGCTCCCTCCGCGTACAATGTGATTTTGGGGCGACCGGCTCTCAATGAGTTCTGAGCGGTCGTCTCCACCTGCTGCCAGAAAATCAAGTTCCTAGTAGAAGACCAAGTTGGAGAAGTCCGAGGGGATCAACTGGTAGCCCGGCGATGCTACATAGAGATGGTCCGAGCCGAGGTTAAATCCGCTCAGAAAGTGCCACGAGTCAAGGTAAACGCTATAACCGAGAAGCCACCTTCTCTAGTTTATGAAGAAAAGGAGGAGGTACAGATCCACCCTACCCGATCAGAGGTCATGACTTTCATAGCATCCGACCTGGAGGTAGGCCAGAAGGAGGAGCTGATCGGATGTCTCTAGCAAAATTGCGACGTCTTCGCTTGGTCAACTCATGAACTGCCAGGGGTCTCGCCAAGCGTAGCGCAGCATGAGCTCCACGTCCGACCGGACGCTCGGCCGGTGAAGCAGAAGAAGAGGGACTTCAGCGCTGAACAGAACGTCATCATCCGAGCTGAAGTTGAGAAACTGCTGGAGGTCGGCCACATACGGGAGGTACAATTCCCAAGCTGGCTTGCCAATGTGGTGCTGGTCTCCAAGCCAGACAACAAATAGAGAGTCTGCATCGATTTTCGAGATCTAAACAAGGCATGCCCAAAGGATTTTTACCCTCTGCCCCGGATCGATCAGCTGGTAGACTCCACCTCGGGGTGCGAGCTGATATGCATGTTGGATGCATACCAAGGCTACCACCAAATGTCGCTCGCTCGGGAGGATCAGGACAAAGTGAGCTTCGTTACTGCAGACGACACCTACTGCTACAACGTGATGCTGTTCGGACTCAAGAACGCTGGGGCTACCTACCAACGACTGATGAACAAAGTATTCCGGGAGCAGATCGGGCGCAACCTGGAAGTCTACGTGGATGATATACTAATCAAGTCACTCCGAGCGGCCGATCTTTGTACAGACATAGAAGAAATCTTCCGAACACTGAGGAGGTATGAAGTCAAGCTGAACCCCCAAAAATGTCTGTTCGGAGCAAAAGGTGGGCGCTTCTTGGGATATATCGTGACCGAGCGGGGCATAGAGGCGAACCCTAGCAAGGTGAAAGCACTGCAAGACATGCCCGCCTCCTAAGAATCTGAGGGAAGTGCAACGCCTCACTGGCCGGATAACGACATTGTCAAGATTCATCTCTAAGACAGTCGACCAGAGATTACCATTTTTCAAGATCCTGCGCCGGGCCACCAAGTTCAGTGGGATCAGGAGTGCGATCGGGCGTTCGAAGAGTTAAAAGTCTATCTCAACTCACTACCTGTATTGGCTAAACCAAACGTGGGTGAGCCGCTCCGCATATACCTGTCATCAACCGAGCATGCTGTCGGCTCGGCACTGGTAAAGGGAGGCGGAGAAGAGCAGCCAGTGTATTTCTTGATCCACATCTTAAAAGATGCTGAGTCCCGCTATACTGGTCTCGAGAAGCTCGCGTTTGCCCTAGTCCTGGCCGCACGGAGGCTCCGTCCTTATTTCTTAGCGCATGCTATCATCGTTATGACAAACAGCCCGTTGGGAAGAGTACTCATAAACCTTGAGGCGTCCGGGCAGCTCATTAAGTGGACGACAGAGCTCAGTGAATTCGACATCCAGTATCAACCCCGCTCGGCGATCAAGGCGCAGTTCTTGGCAGATTTCATAACGGAGGTACAAAATCCTGAACTTGAGGCTTTGTGGAAGGTATTTGTGGATGGGTCGCCTACTCGGCTCGGGAGTGGGATCGGCATCTTGCTGCTCTCTCCCCAAGAAGAGCGGATGCATCTGTCCGTCCGGCTGGATTATCGGGCAACAAATAACGAGGCGGAATATGAGGCCCTCATAGTCGGCCTACAGGTCGCTTGGCATGTGGGAGCCCACCGAGTGACACTGTACTCTAACTCCCAATTGGCCGCTCAGCAACTCTCAGGGTCCTTCGAGATAAACAGCGTAAGGCTCCGGCTCTACGCGGAGGCCTTTGAAAAGCTCAAAAGTAACTTCATCGAGGTTGTCATACAGAAAATCCCCCGAGCCGAGAACCAGTCAGCGGATGAATTAGCCAAGCTCGCCGGCTCAATATCGTCGATCGTCATCAAACAGCCAATTGAGCAGGTGTCCTTGGTGGCGCACATCGACCGGATGGAAGACCTCACATTCCCGAGTGATTGGAGAACAGCCATAATAGAATTTTTGCGTTCGGAGGCCACGCCGTCCGATCGGGAGGAAGCCCAGCTACTGAGGAGGAGAGTCGGTCGGTTCACGCTTATTGGGGACCAGTTTACAAAAAGGCGTTCTCTCGCCCGCTACTGAAGTGTGTCAGCTCGGAAGATGCAGAATATATTCTCCAGGAAGTACATCAAGGATCTTGCGGAGGTCATCCGGGCGGGCGATCATTGGCTAGGAAAATCCTGCTGGTCGGATACTTCTGGCCAACTTTACAAGAGGACGCCGCTCGGACCGTCACTACCTGTCTTTCCTATTAGAAGTTTCACAGCTTCTCCCATAGGCCAACGGAAAAGATGAAAGCCTCTACTGTGTCTTGCCCGTTCGACCAGTGGGATATGGATATAGTGGGGTCTTTCCCTATGGCGACCGAGCAATGGAAGTTTTTATTAGTGGCGGTCGACTATTTCTCCAAGTGGGTCAAAGCCGAACCACTGGCCAAAATAACCAAACAGATGGTCCAAAAGTTTATCTGGCAGCATATAATTTGTCGGTTCGGCATCCCCCGTCGGCTCATTTCGGATAATGGACGGCAATTCGTTGGTCAGGAGCTCGGAGAATAGTGCAACGGGTACGGCATCGAACAGCACTTCACTTCTGTGGTGTATCCTCAGAGCAATGGTCAAGCCGAAGTAGCCAATCGGGAGATCCTGCGAATACTTCGAGTTCGGCTCGATCACATGGGAGGAAGCTGGGTGGACGAACTGTCCGGCGTGCTATGGATCATTCGCACAACTCCAAAAGAGGGAACGGGGGTAACACCGTTCCACTTGGTATATGGGGGCGAGGTGGTCGTCCCAGTCGAGATCGGAGTCGGGTCCGATCGGATCCAGAACTACGATGGGGACAACACCGAGCGGAGACAGCTGGAGCTGGACATAGTTGACGAAGCACGAGCTAAAGCAGCCGTCTGGCTGATGGCGTAACGGCAAAGGATGAAGCAGAATTACAACAGACGTGTAATTCCCAAAGCATTCCAAGTCGGCGACCTAGTATGGAAGAAAGTGAAGCCGGTCGGCGATGTGAGTAAGATGGCAGCTCCCTGGGCGGGGCCCTTCAAAGTCGTCGAGAAGCTCCGATCGGGTGCACACTACTTGGAAGATGAGGACGGATGACGGGTAGATCGACCATGGAGCGCAAACCACCTCCAGTCGTACCGTGCTGGATGAAAGGTGCACCAATGTAATTCATTTCATGTATGTTCCGTTCGTCTGTATCCTTTGGCTGCAGGATTGAAGTTAAGAAAAATTGGGAAGAGTCTGAGCGTTATTCGCCGAACGGCAAACTGCATGAAAACCGTCGAGCGGCGACGTTAAACTCTAGAGTCGGACCGGCGACTATAAACCCCCCGACTCGAAGACTGTTGAGCGGCGACATTAAACTCTAGAGTCGAACCAGCAACTATAAACCCCTCGGCTCGAAGACCGTCGAGCGGCGACGTTAAACTCTAGAGTCAGCCCGACGACTATAAACCCCCCGGCTAGAAGACCGTCGAGCGGCGACGTTAAACTCTAGAGTCGGACCGGCGACTATGAACCCCCCGGCTCGAAGACTGTCGAGCGGCGACGTTAAACTCTAGAGTCGAACCGACGACTATAAACCCCCTGGCTCGAAGACCGTCGAACGGTGACGTTAAACTCTAGAGTCGGACCGGCGACTATAAACCCCCCTGCTCGAAGACCGTCGAGCGGCGACATTAAACTCTAGAGTCGAACCGCGACTATAAACCCCCCGGCTCGAAGACCGTCGAGCGGCGACGTTAAACTCTAGAATCGGATCGACGACTATAAACCCCCCGGCTCGAAGACCGTCGAGCGGCGACGTTAAACTCTAGAGTTGAACTGGCGACTATAAACCCCTCGGTTCGAAGACCGTCAAGCGGCGACGTTAAACTCTAGAGTCGAACTGACGACTATAAACCCCCCGGCTCGCCGTCGAGCGGTGACGTTAAACTCTAGAGTCGGACCGGCGACTATAAATCCCCCTACTCGAAGACCGTCGAGCGGCGACGTTAAACTCTAGAGTCGGACCGGCGACTATAAACCCCCCGGACGGGACAACATCTCGTAGATATACTAAGTCCCAGCGTCTAGGGTCGATGATCAGTGAGCCTTGAGCCTAAGGACAAGAATAAAACAAGGGCGTGCGCCTGCTAGCGCTGACCAGCGAAAAGCTAAAGGAATGAAAGGTTGTTCGACCGAGTGGCGCAGTTGAGAAAAACACTTCAACGAAAAACTAATAGAAGTTCCATGCGGAATGAAGGTCATTCGACCGAGCGGTGTAGTTACAAGAAACACTTCATTCAAGATAACAGAGCAAAAATTGGCATTCCAAAATCATAGTTATAAGTTCGCCAATCGGGAGGATTACAGAAAACACTTCATTCAAGATAATCGAAAACATGCTTCGGAATGGTGGTGAGAAGCACCGCATGCTCTGTAGCAGGGATGACCACGGATTCGGGGAGCTGACCCTTGGACTTCAGATAGTCCGCCGTGGCGGTAATAGCTAACTCGAAGGCAATGACCATCCGCTCGTAGACCTTCTCAACAAATCCCGCCGAGCGGATGTACTTCTGCCTCAAGGTGGCGACACGGCCTGGCTTCGCCTCCTGGTACTCCTTGAAGGCGGCGCGAGAAGCATCGAGAGCCTCCTACAAGGCCTTCAAATCATCCTTGAGAGCCGCCGCCTCGACCGAGCAACCATTCTTCTCGCGGTCCAACAGATCCGCCAACTCTTTTACCCGTTATTCCAGGGCACGGGCCTCCACGTTCTTCGCTTCCAGGTCGGTGATAGCGGCATTTTTCTGAGTGGTGGCGAGTTCTATCTTCCGGTCAAAGGTCTTGACCTGCTTCTTGTATTGGGCCAGCATGTAGGCCTGGTCGACTGTCTTCTTCCGCTCGGTCTCTAGCAAGTCTTTGGTCTTTGCGAGTTCCTTTTGCAGCTCGGCATATGAAGGGCCTTGAGAAGAAGACGGGTCGCTCGGACTCTTCAGCCTCTTCAGCTCCTCCTCCACCATAGCCAAGCGGTTGGTGACAGCGATCTCTTCCACCCATCTCTGATGTACGCAGGGGTGTTAAAATGTCGACCGGGAAGACTACATAAAAGAACAGGAGTAAAGCTTACCCCTGTGGCCTGCTGCATGTGGCTGTCAGCCAGTTTGCCGACCAACATCACAATGACACGGGCCCGGGCATCCGCCCACATCTCAGCAAAGGGCCCATTGATAGTGATCATGTGTTCAGGAGCCCTCGGTCGATCTGACTCTGCCATAAACGCCTCAGTGGGGAGGTGCAGGGTGGCCCTAATAGTGCGGCGCTGGCCCGGAGTCGTGTGAGCGGACACAGAGGGATCGGAGGCCGGGCTGGACATTGTGGACAGAATGCCCGAGCGGCAAACTCGGCGGGGTGCAGGAGGAAGAGAGCGGACCGGCACCGCTTCGAGGGGGTTCGCAGGCGGATCCAGTTGAGACTGAGTCCGGTCGGAGGAGAGTGCCTCGACCGATGGCGCTTTGTCGCGGGGAGATGCAGTGCCCGTCCGCTCGGACGCTTGCACTGCGGAGGTGGCCGAACGGAGAGGCATCTCAACACGCTATCTTTTCCTGTCGAGCGGGAGCTCGTCCTCCGGATCGGAGTCTTCCTCCCGAACGGTCGGTTCCTTGCTAGAAGTTGCACCGCCAGCCGGATCCATAGGTGAAGCCTGAGCGGCCGACTCCCCTGCATTGGTCTTGCTCTCACCCTCGTGAGAGCCGACCGGAGCAATTCCCAGCTGCTCCATTTCCTTGGCTGCTGTCGCCTCGAGCGCGGCCGCTTTTGTCTTCAAGATCCCGAGCAGCACAGACTCCATTACGACGTTCGCTGCAAGGAAAAGAAAAGAAAATCAGTTAGAACTCAAGGCAAATGCGCAAGTAAATTTCTTACCAAAGCTGCTCGGGAGGGGGGTCCGGCTTGGACTCAAACCGAATATATACATCACTCCCTCAGGTAGGAGCTTGTTGATATCGAGCTTCAGACCGGCTAGCATATTCGCTGCTTGAAGGTAGTCCGGTCGGGTTTTATACTTCTTCAGCTCGGGAGAAGTGGGCGGTCCGACCTGCCATTTAGTACGGAAAGGAAGCCGCCAGGGAATACGAAGAAAGAAGAAGTTCTTTTTTTCCAATGTTTGTTGGAAGAGGACAGTTTATGAAAAAAGACTAAGCCGGGCCGAGCCTGAAATAGATAAGTGCCCGGCTCGGACTACTTGGGGTAGTAGAAATAATAGAAGACTTCCGGGCGGAGGGAAATGTTGTGTATCTTAAATAATACCACAACTCCGCACAAAAGGCGAAAAGTGTTGAGAACCAACTGGGCGAGCGGAATGTCAAAGAAATTGCAAATTTCAACGATGAAGGGGTGGAGAGGAAACCGCAGACCGGTTGTAAATTGTTCACGGAAAAAACAGATAGTGTCGTGCGGAGGGTTGTGTGGCCGAGTGGAAGGCGAAGGTAAAATCAATTCGAAATCGGAAGGGATGCCAAAGGCATTAATCAGGCTCTCGGCATCACGCCGATCGAACCGCAACTCCATGGTAGTATACCATGGGTCGAGATCAAGGTTCGCGGGCTGGGAAAACCTAGCCATCACCGGAACAGTGGAGGAGGCAGAGATCGGGAGAAACCACAAAGGCTTGAGGGAGATGAACGGAACAGTAACCAAAAGACGAGAACGCGGCAAAGAACGCAAAGAAAACACGGAACCGAATAGAGAAAGGCAAAGAACCTTACAGAAAAGATGAGGATCGAAAGAACAGGGCAAAGGGTCGCCGGAGGGCCGAAGGACTAGGTCACCGGAGCAAGGAGCGCAGGGAACGCTGCTGAGCATGCGAAGGCGAAAATGCGACGGAAGAAGGCGACGAGAGCTTTATAAGGATGGGCTCGACCCACCCGATCCGTCGGATGCAGGTCACATAACCCGAGGCCCGCATCCAACTATCCATTTCAAACCGGTGAACATCACATCGGGCGTAAGGCGACGGTGATGATGTCAGCAGTGCCACGTGGCACTCGGTCAGAGGAAGGCATTTAATGAGCCCCATCACGAGGCAGAACCCGCGTGCTCAACTATAATGGCGGAGATTTACACGCGTTCCGAGAAGATCCCGCGGACATCATCACAGGCCAGTTGGGCAGCCCTCAGCAAGTAGCCGACCGGCGCTATTCGACCCCATAATGGTCGAGCCAAGGTACACTTTCGGAGGTGGCAGGATGGCTGTCGCTCGGCCAAACTCATAGTCTAGTCAGTCGGACTTAGCGCCTCCTTCGACTAGACTTGAGGGGGAGGCATGTGATTTGGTGGTAAGGACGGGGGACCCTCGTTGGCGGGAGGTCAACGACACGTGAAGGTCAATGGTCAAGAAGGTCAACCCCAAGTTCGTACCGAGCGGACAGAGGTCATGCCGAGCGGACTGGCGGGCCGACCGAGCATCTGGCCAGGGGTCTCCCAGGCCGGACGAAAGACAGCCCGACCATGGGTTGGGTTTCCGATGCTCAAGTAAAAGAGTCTATGGGCCAGGCGGACAGGCCGCTCAGCCAAGCCGCAGGACAATAAGGCGCAATTCCATCCGAGCACATGAGCAGGGCTTCCCCGCCCGGGCTGAGGTATGCGCATTCCCGGAGGCCATGAGCGCCGAGCGGCTGGTCCACTCGGCCTGGGAACAGATGAGAGCGCTAAGAGACAAAAAGGACAACTGACAACTTCATCCTCGAGACACCTGCCGCCAACAAACAATATGGTCGACGACCGGAGCGGACAGAGTATCGCACGGTGGAAGTTTCCACTGTCACATCCTGGATATGCTCGGACGATTGCGGAATGACGTCAGACATGCTTTTCTGACACAACCATACTGAGGTATATTTGGGGAAGCGTGCACGCATCAAGAAGCATGCCCGCGCCTCCCCGGGGTCATATATAAGGACCCCTAGACTTCAACGGAGGTATGCGATTCTCATCACTGTAGCCACAGTAGCGTTACTTTGCTCCTTCTTCACTGCCTGACTTGAGCGTCGGAGGGCCGTCGCCGGGAAACCCCTCCCGGCTCGACTTCTTTGCAGGTTCACCGGAGATCCATATCACCAGTCGGATATAGCGGAGAGTGTCACGTCCCCGGTATCTGTCGACTCAGCACTCGGCCAGGATCATTAGCGTTTACACTTTCTTAAATGAAAAAAAAAAAATCTTACTGTAAAAATTTGATGTTTACAAATTGAGTATATTTAGGTCTTTGGATAAATGATTGCAATTGCCCTTTAGCGGATGATAACATCTAGAGACCAATTTTCTCTGTCTAAAGATCAACTTTGGAGGATTACATGATTAACTCTGATGGCTTTGTAAAATTTTCATGTATTGGGCAGATCCATGGTAAGAAAACTCTCAAATAGTAAGAAATTAACGTTGAAATAAAATTCCATCACTAAATTAGCAATGAAATTTTACTTCTATCATAATATCAGTCATTATTAGTTTAAAATCATATTTAATTTATTAAATTAATGACAAATAATTAATTTTTGTTACTAGTTTAGTGACGATACTTTATTTCGATCACTAATTTAGCGATGGAACTAATTTTTATCTCTAATTCCGACCGAATTAAATTTCGTCGCTAATATAACAATAAAAATAAAGTTGCCTCTAATTAGCAAGGAAATTTAATTTTCGTTGCTAATTCTACTATAAAAAAGTAATTATATCACTAAATTAACTACAAAAATTAAATTAGTAGCTAAATTAGCAACAGAAATAAAGTTTTGTTGCTAATTCTGGATCATTTTAAAGTTTTGAATTTTTTTACTCTCCTCTCTCTCTCTAATCTCTCCGCCACCAATTGTCACACCCCGAGGATATATTTATCTACCAAATTAGACGGTACTCCTTAGTTACAATATAAAAAATACGATACCGAACTCAGATAAAAAAAAATAATCATCGATGCAATATGAAATCACAACTCATAACAACTGATTCGTATGTGTATGCATGTACATGTGAATATATTAAATTAACCAAAAGCATAACCAACGACAAAATATCCGATACAAAAAAAATCCCTAAACTATATGCGGTGGAAAGTAAACTAATAACTCATATAGAAATTCAAACTCGAGTGGAACTGGCAACCAAGACCTCATAGCATCACAACACCTCCTCTATATGCTAACCTGAAAATCAAAGGAAAAGCAAAGGGTAGTAAGTACAACAACTCAATGGGTAGAAGAAGATAGTACATGAATAATATAATTGTTAGGAGATCAAAAGAGATAGTTTCAGGTAAAATATTTACTAAGCAACGTAAGTGTCCCTACAAAATCACTAGCTAACCAAAAGTATAGCCAATAACATAACACTTCACTAATTTACTCCACTAGGTATAGCTAATAAATTATGAGTACATACAGTACATCCAAAACCACCTACATAAACTCAACACATAACAAGCTAAGCATATAACAAACATATAATGAACATATAACAAATCCTAACTGCACGCAACAACATGCTACCACGAATGAGTCTTGTGGGTAATCAGGGTATCTACTATCTGCGAGCGACAATACATGCTACTACCATTTGGTCCAGTGTATAAGTTTTCTGTTAGGTGTGTTCTTAAACTTTTTAGAGACAACCTTCTTTGTGCACCGGCTTTAGGTATACGATGAATGGTTATTTATTGATAGTATAGATTTTATTGATTTAATGAAGTTTAAGTTTTAACTATATACGTGTTTAGTTTTACACATTTAATAATATTACAAATTTATTTCTCATTAGGTTAAAATGTATATGAATAAAATTTGGATGTACAATAGGTTAGTAAATAGATATATCACTGATAAATATTTTGATGGAGATGAAAATATTGTTAACTTTGTTAGGCATCATACAAACTGTATGGATGGTGATAAGTTACATTGTCCATGTAATCATTATAAATGTGGAAATACAACTTTTCATGATGAGAATATTGTGAAAATACATTGAGGTAAAAGTGGTTTTGTTCCAAATTATTAAACTGGTATTGTCATAGTGAGCTTTACTTGATTGAGCCAATTGGGCATTATGTCCCTTCATCGTTTGGTCATATTGCTCGAGAGGAATCATCATCTAATGACAATATAATGCAATCAATGGTTTACAATATGATAAATGTGCTTGATCATTCAAATATAGATGAAATACCTGATGGTCCGCGTTAGGCTGGCTAGAGAGAGGGTGAATAGTCTGAAAAAAAATTAGCTAAAATCTCTTACTTTTGCTTAGCAAGGATAATCAAATTAATTAAACAATTAGAATAGATAACAAGAATAAAGAGGCTCAGGAATTTTACTTAGTTTGCAACCGGGGATATTACTAATACAAGACACTGTTTCAGAACCACTCTCTCAATTTCTCTCAAGCACACTGTCAGCGATTCTTGAAGGCTCTTAGAGTAAAGTACTGCTGTAATTTTCAAGTATCAAGAGGCATTTCCAAACAAGAAAAGAGCAAAATAGGGTTTCATTGTTGTAAATCTTATAAAATTTCATTTGCATTTGCTTCTGTTTTCTTCTTATTGTATTGAAAGCTTGTACGAGACTTCTCTGCCTCCGGAGTGTTTTAGAGAAGGAGTGTTTTGACAGTGGATATGTGAGCGAGGATTGAATCCTTGAATTAGTCACCACATTTTGAGGTGAATACCAAGTAAATCAAGGTGTTAGCATTACTTTGAGTTTATTCCGCTGCAAATCATCATCGAAGTAAAGCGAGTGAGCTATTCACCCCCCCACCCCCTCGTCTAGCTCCAAAGTATCCCAACAGATAAAGCAGAGAATAAGGGCATCTCATATACTAGTTGAGATTTATGATGCATGAATGAACAATTGGACTACAAAAAATGAAAACAAAATTCATTAATTGCTCGAAATAATAGAAATATTATGCTCGCTGGCCTGAGCTCATTATCCACAAAACATACAGTTGGATCGTGATATATTGTAGAGCATGCAATAGACTTGGTGAGTTTACAATAAAGTTATATAAGATTTTTTTAATTATTAATAAATTTATTTTAATTTATAAAAAAAATTTGTGTATGCAGGTAGATATTTTATAGAGACCTCTCACTTGTTGGGAGATATTTCACAATATGCACCGAAAAAAAGGATGACACTTTTGTCGATGCTCGATCAAAGGTTATAGACGTAAGAATATAAACTTCAATACCGCTCGTATTTAACAATGATTAGCTTTATTAATTGTATATTCGATATTAATAATATTTTTTTTACATCAGCTTGCTATATAGACTCTATCATATGATGCTATAAATGATAAATATTACGAGGTTGTCGGTGGAAGGAAAAAGAATTCCCTCTATGACCTTCGTTCCTAGGCAAAAGTTGTATATGATCGTATAATGCCTCCTTGGCTTAAGGATCATCTCAGTTCTTCATCTACTGAAGTGCAAGTGTTAAGACAAGAATTGACAGATCCAATCGTGATATTAGAGAAGTCAATGGAAGATCAAGTTAGTGAGTAGTTGATGTAAGATCAAGTCAAGACGACAGTAGAGTGGTAAATGCAAGAATTCATATTTCGATAGACTCGTACTTTTCCAATGTCTTATGGTTTTGACTCACATGAGGCTCAAGACCCAAATGCTACTGACAAGTAACTCATACTGACAATAGTTCTTTTGAAGCGTTTTAACCTTCAACTTAGTTTTTTTTTATTTATCACTCATAAAACATGTAAAATGGTTATGTTAATTTTGATATTATATATAACTCTAATTTCATTACATCTTTTGAGAAACACTATAGATAAAAGATAAGCACTTCAAAAATAGGATTTGATACTATATTCTTTCGTTAATGTATATATATTTTTTAAAATGTGTTAAACTTGTATTTATTAGTTTGTGTATTATTCTAATAAGTAGTTTTGGCTTTGTGTATATCTATTTTAACTTTAGATTCATATATGAGCAATATTTTTTAAAAATAGAAATTAAGTAAAGTTTGAACCATGTGCTTATTTTTTTAATAATCTATCGTATTATACTTGCTGCAGTATGGAATGATGAGATATGATGATGATGAACGAATTAGTTTTTGAGCGGGATGAGATGTGATGGATTTGAACTATATGTGCTTGTTTTTGTGATGGAAGTGATGTATTTTTTTAACCATGTATAATGCTTTAAATATTATTTTGTTGTTAAACATAAATATTGCTTTGTTGCCTCCAATGCACAGTCGAGTTGATCATCATATGGTAGATTTACAAAAATGTGTAGGGGTCGATTTCCGATGAAGTTGGCTAAAATACCTCCTATGTGGTGGTCTACTCTATTTCTTGATTTACCTCTCTACAAATGGTTGTAACGCCGGTCGTGTGGGAGACCCAAGGTCAGCATATGACCTTTTGTAGAAATAAATGTTGCTTTGTTGGTAAATGAATGGGTTTTTAAATGTTAAATGCATCATAATTTGGGAATGTTGAATATATCCCCTGGGATGCAGCCGCAAGGGCACCTTTTCTATTTCCCAAACATCTAAGGATTAAGTCTCAATTTTAACAAATTAACGAATGAATTTTCCTTAATAGACGGTTAACTTGAGAATGCTGGGTTTATAAGCCGCTTGTTGTGAACGCTTTTCGATTTACCCACCAATGGAAAACTCCGTAGGGGCAGGCTAGTCAGTCTAGGATTAGTCAGCATAAGTCGAATAACCGGTGTCAACTAAAAAAGTTAATGTTGAATGTATCGTGGATAGCTTGTAATGTATCTTAGTTTGTGAATGATGATATTTTGTGAATGTTGAATGTAATGAATGAGTTTTTAAATGTTAAATTGAAATTTAGAAGTAAATAAGATTTAAATCTCACAATTATATGGTTTTGTGAAAATTTCAGCTAAATTTAATGATAAAAGTTTATTTTTGTCTCTAAAATAGTGATAAAATTTTAATTCTATCATAATTTAGTGACAGAACTTTTATTTCCGTTGCTAAATTTAATAGTAGAATTAAAATGATGTCGCTAGGTCCACTGACAATCAAAACTGTTGCGACGGTTTAAATGTTGCTAATTGGCCACTATATTGACTTAGCCACCGATTAGTGATGAAAATTTCTATCACTAATAGTTATATCTCTTGTGATAGTCATCTCTAAAATTAATCGATTCGAACAATTAAATACATAGATTAAAAAAATTCTGGAGGATTACAATTAAGGTTTAGTTGGATCGTTTTCAAATTCATATTCTCTCTTTTTATGAGGATAAGAATGAAAGAAAAAGATAAAGTAACTGTTGGACCATTGAAGAAGATAGATAGAGGCGAATTAGCCGTCGTTCATTTTCTTACTTATTCTACGATATAAAGTTAAAGATAAAGATAAACATAACGATGAAAAATAAGGGAAGGAAATTAAACATGAGTGTTTTACATAGTTTGAACTTCTAATTCTACTCTACAGTCCATTATTTGTCAACCAATTACTCCTCACCATTACTATCTTTTGTCGTTCTTGAAAAGTTTTAAGAAATGAAGAAACTTCTCACACGACACTCCTTACAATAAATATGAAATGAGTATGATAAGAAGCTCGTGAAGAGAGTTTTTGCTCAACGAACACTAATGGAATAGAAAAGATTTTAATAATTAATCCATTTTATGAAATTCTTAATAGATAGAAAAATTGCTAGATGGATCTAATGATTTCACCAAAACCTTTTGGTATGTCCTCTTAAAATCATTTAGTAATGGATAACCATTGATTAGTGGAAAAAATTGATCGATATGTACAAAATTCAAACTTAAGTTAATCAGTGGATCAATCAAATAAAATTAGTAGGTTTCGGTCTAATATGAACAATAATTAGGATAAATGTGTGGATGAGTGACAGTTTAGACACGGAGTGAATACCTTTACCTACAAATTAAAATTTGACTTTGCTTACACATAGGAGGAATACAAACTTATTAAAATGCATGGTGTGTTTATGTAAATATTAAAATATTCAATAAATTCTTATTATACTTTTAAAAGTGCTGATTTGCATGTTTATAATACCTCATCTTGCCTTGCGAGTCATCACTTTCCTTTTCCTCTGCTTCCCTCTTCTAGCTCCGTCCACTTTAAGAATATATTTTTAAATTTTATCTAAAATATTTTATACATATCTTCCATCTTATAAATTTATTATTTTTTTTATATATTTTCAATGTAAAACTTTAATCGTATTTCCAATGATCCTCCCCTTAAATGTTATTATCATAATTCAGATTTCCCTTCAAACATCCGGTCACCCTTGATCTACCCCGAAATTTTTTTTCAAGTATCCAATTATTATTGACTTGCACCGGATCTCCCCTCAAATATATGATCAATCAAGGTCACTCCTCTTCTCTAAGACTTTTTCATCACTTATGATTCAGTTTCCCAGGATTTCCATCAAACGTTCGATCACCCTTGACCTGCTTAAACTTTTTTACTACATATGATTCACTTTTCTAATATTTCCGCCAAACATATGGTCACTCTTAACTTGCTTAGACTTTTATATCTAGGGTTCACACTCTCAAGATTTTCGCTAAACATCCAGTCATCCTTGACTTGCTTAGACTTTTCGTTTAGAGTTTACTATTATGAAAGCTCCCACATCCTTCATTTAAGGCGACTATTCCACCCACATGACTCGATCTGGACGATGATTTTAATACCACTTGTTAGGACTAAAAGAATTCACATATCTTCATAATAGTATGATATTGTTCACTTTGGGTCTAAATCCTCATGAATTTATTTTTAAAAGTTTATTCAAAATATCTCATACCAATGAAGATAGCTTCCATCTTATAAATTTATGATTTTTTATATATTTTAAAATATGAATATATATATGGGAAGTACCAAGCAACATGGACACTACGTGGGATTTTGTAATGACTCATGAGATCCAAACGCGTATAATTTAGGTGAGACATCACTTTTGAAGCATACATTGCCTTTGAATTGGATGCAGTAATGTAATGGATGACTTGTCATTATTAAACTAGCTAGCTATATTACTGTACTAATTATTAAATTTATCATTGTCATACTAAAGTGTTGACAAATGAATAAAAATTAGATAACACAATAAAATGGGATCAAACATTGGTAATAGAATAGAGTTAATGAATTTTTATTTAAGAAAGGTGGTTAATTAGTTATTAGGTGTCCTGTACTTTGTGTAAAAAAAATTAAAATACAAAGATCTCGAAATGGTCATGGCTCATCATATTCATTTATTATGAGATTTTCATAAGTTGTATCATGGACTATAAATAAAATAAAATAATTTTTAAATACAAAAAAACTGAAGAGCTCAATAGTTCCAAATTATTTTTTTATTATAATCTTTTTACTCTACGTATTTTGTTTTTTATTATATGATATTTATAATCGTTTGTATTTATTTTAAAGACATCTACTTCTTCTATAAGATCCAATATCGGATAATAAGAGCTGAAAAAAATAATAAACACCTGCTCGAAGAGTGTGAGCGGTAGGCAAAGAAGTGTTATCAATAGGTTCAAGAGTGTGATAGGTAAATACAAACAAATGTTATAGTAATTAACTTAGCATGCAACATCAGTCTAGTGAATTATGCACTCTAAATATACTCTCCCTCATGATTCATCATGATAATGATGATGATTGATGATGGATTAAATACTTCTAGCTACCTTACCTACATCATCCACAATAGCATTTATTTTTAAGTTATTTGACATTGACTTTTGTAAAACATAATAATAATGTTTTTGTTACTTGTGGGAATTGCAATACTCCTCTTTTTTTGATGTTATTTAATATTCATGGAGATATGATTATATAGTATATAACTTTGATATTATTTTTTAAAAAATTAATTGAAATAGATACCAATAAAAATTAATATTTATAAGCTTAATTGTTGGTTATAATAATCAATAATTTACTATTAATATAAATCAACAATCATTTTAAAAAAAATTCTAGTTAAATCAATAAATTAATATGTTCTCTAAGAAAAAAATAAAAGGACTCCTTATTTTTATTTTTGTTATCCTCAGAAGGTTAAAATGAGGGTAGGATGATTCAAGAAGACCTTTTAAATTTTAAAGGATGATACTTTTAATTCGGTGTTTATGGAGATCTAAATTTGTTATGGAGTGAAACTCATAACTAATAAATTTTGAATCCAACAAATAATATTTATGGTAATTTTGGTCGAGGTTCTAAATATTTATTTTACTATTTTTTATAATTTCTAAATTTTTTATATTTAGAATATTTTTAATAATTTTATGGTTAGAGTTGGCCTACTCGAACCATAAAATTATTAAAAATATTCTAAATATAAAAATATATATATATTGATCTTGTTCGAAAGTCGAGAAGACGGATGGTGGGGACGTGGTGTTCCTGTTGATCTCCGATGGACTTCGCTCCAGCTTGTAATGTTGGTTAAATTTTGACTCCATTGGCCATGGAATAACCAATCGATTATTGGTCTATGTATTTGGAATGTGAAATGTGAAAACAGTTCCAAAAACTGAAACGGTTCCAAAAACCACTGTAACTACCTTCCCTTGCTTCCAAAATTTCGATGATGGCAGAATATTGGAGCATGCTATAAATTTGGTCTCTGGTTCCTACTCCTCTTGTGTCTTCTTCTTGAGACAAAGATACACCATCATTTCTTGTGGAGAAAGGGCCGGAAGCATCAAGTTTTGTTGCAGTCGTCTTCCTTGATCAAAACGATGGCCGGAGGTATATGGTTTGCAAAATATGTAATGTTTTTACATTTGGTATCAGAGCTTTACTGCCTCTGCCTCGTTTCTTCATGCCTGTTGAAATTACTGCTTCTGCCTCTGATTCTTCCTTGCAAAGTCAATAAAGATGGTTCTTTGCAAAGGCGCGCACTTACCTGTTGTTGAACTTTGAGTTTCTTTCCCCAGCAATCTTTTGTCCCAAATAGTAATTTATGCATTTTGAAACGCTGTTGGCGTCGCCGAAGCCATCGCATCGCATCGCGGGGCTGCTGGTGAGCGCAAGCTGCAGGCGTTGCAGCAGCTTGCATGGGCGGCGAGTAGTGTCGCTGAAGTTGGGAATAGGGCAGAAACTTATCGCATCTTTGATATAAAAAAAAAAAACTTTTCATTCTGTTTAGTTTCTTATTAGGCTGCATGTTAACTTTATTTTGGCCTTATTAATTATTCTCTCGATTTTACTGCATGATATGGGCAATTAATTAATTTTAATCGTAGAATCATTGTGACATGTTAATTCATTATATAAAATGTAATAAATTTTATCCTACAGGAAAATTTATTGTATTTTATGTAATTGATTTGGATAAAAATTGTGTAGGATGATATTGAAATTTTAATTCATTATATAAGATGTAATAAATTTTATCCCACAGGAGAATTTATTATATCTCATGTGCTTGATTTGGATAAAATATCAACTATATATTTTCTAATTTACCCACAGGGATTAGAAATAATTTGATAATTTTATCATATTATTTTATGAATCTAATTGAATTAATGCTTTGGCCCACAGGTAAGTTTTATGTCAGTAGATTCATATTTTAGACATACTTTACATTGGTAGATATGTCATGTTGTTTAATTAGCTTTAAATTTTGTAACATGAGTATGATTAATTTTTGTTTTGTAGTTTGTCAGCCTGCTAATTTCTCTGATATGATATGTGATGTTCCTGAGCTTCGAGGGGACAATTATAAAATTTGGAAGGAGAGAACTCTCCTTCATTTAGGGTGCAAGGACGTTGATTACGCCATAAGGAAGGATGAACCGCCTCCTGAAAATATTGCTCTTTATGAAAAATGGGAGCGATCTAATCGCCTCTCAATAATGTTCATAAAGACCAAGATCTCAGATGACATTAGGGGTTCCCTTGAGCATTATGACAATGTCCGTGACTTACTGAAGGTAATCGATGATCAATTTGTGTCTTCGGACAAGGCTTTAGCTAGCACCCTAATTCACCAATTCTCATCCATGAAGCTAAGTGGGATACACGGTGTACGTGACCACATTATGAGGATGAGGGACATTGCGGCTCAATTGAAGAGACTTGAGGTTGAGATGTCTGACTCTTTCCTAGTGCATTACATTCTCAACACTTTACCATCGCAATATACCCCATTTAAAATCTCTTATAATACACATAAAGAGAAATGGTCAATTAATGAACTTATGACCATGTGTGTTCAAGAGGAGGGTAGACTTGCTATGGAAGAGGGTGAGAAGGTAAATTTGACTACACCTGGAAAGAAGAAGATATTTCAAGCCAAGGACAAGGGCAAGATTCCTGCCAAAAGGGACATTCAGAAAAGTTCCAAATATTTCTTTTGTAAGAAGAAAGGGCATTTAAGGAAAGATTGCACCAAGTTCAAACAGTGGCTTGACAAGAAAGATACTCAAACTCTCTTTTGTTTGTTATGAATCTAACATGATTGATGTTACTCATGACACATGGTGGATTGACTCTGGTTCTTCAATTCATGTTACCAACTCCTTGCAGGGCTTACAAGACCTACGGAAACCAGTGGGAAGTGAGTGTTACATTTATTCTGGAAATAAAATGTTCTCACATGTGGAAGCCATTGGCATTTGCAAGCTTGTTTTAGATAGTGGTTTTATTTTAAGTTTGGAAAAGACATTTTATATTCCTGGTTTTGCTAGGAATCTAATTTCGATTTCAAGACTTGTATCTGTTGGATATTCCTTTAATTTTTCAAATTCATCTTTCAGTATTACTTATGAATCTGAAATTATTGGATGTGGTACATTGTCTGATGGTCTTTTTCGTCTTAATTTAGAAAATGATAATCACTATTCTTCTATGCATGTTGGTGTTAAACGATGTGTCATTAATGAGAATTCCTCTAATTTGTGGCATAGGAGATTAGGTCATATCTCCATTGAAAGAATTAAGAGGTTGGTACATGATGGAGTACTTAGTGCTCTTGATTGGACCGATTTTAGTACTTGTATAGACTGCATTAAAGGTAAGCAGACCAACAAGTCAAAGAAAGGTGCCAAGAGGAGTTCTAAATTGTTAGAAATAATTCATACAGACATTTGTAGTCTTGATTTAAAATCATATCGTGACAAGTACTTCATCTCCTTTATTGATGACTTTTCTCGTTACATGTATCTCTACTTATTAGACAGCGAAAGTGAAGCACTTGATGTTTTCAAAAATTTTAAAGCTGAAGTAGAGAAACAGTGTGACAAACAAATTAAGATCGTAAGATCTGATAGAGGAGGAGAGTACTATGGTAGATACACTGAGAGTGGACAAGCAACCGATCCATTTGCAAAGTTTCTTCAAGATTGTGGGATTGTTGCCCAATACACCTTACCTGGTTCTCCAGATCAAAATGGTGTAGCTGAGAGAAGAAATCGAACTTTAATGAACATGGTTAGGAGTATGCTTGCTAGCTCCAAACTTCCTAGGTCCTTATGGACTGAAGCCCTAAAGACGGCGATGTACATATTAAACCGAGTTCCAACCAAAGCTGTCCAAAAGACACCTTTTGAATTGTTTAAAGGTTGGAAACCGAGTTTACGACATCTACGCGTTTGGGGTTGTCCAGCCGAGGTGAGGATTTATAATCCACATGAAAGGAAGTTAGACCCGAGGACCTTAAGTGCATATTTTGTTGATTATGCCGAAAGATCCAAGGGATATAGATTTTATTGTCCTTCTCACAGCACTAGGTTTGTGGAATCAAGAAATGCCAAATTTCTTGAAAATGATTTAATTAGTGGGAGTGATCGTTTTCAAGACCTTGGTCTTGGGAAAGATCATCAAGATACTCAATACTTCACTTCAACTAGTAGACCAATTGTTATAGTTCATAATGTGCCTTGTGTTCATGCGCATATTGAGCAACAGGTCCAAGAGGTTCCACAAACTGCTGATCCAAATTCAGTAGATCCTGAGGTTCAACAAATACCTGAAATTGTTGAACAATTTGTTGAGCAACATGATCCTACTACACGGGAGAGTGTTGATACAACATTGAGAACTGCTAATCCAAATTTAGTAGACTCTGAGGTTCAGCAAATACCTAAAATTGTTGAACAATCTGTTGAGCAACATGATCCTGCTACACAGGAGAATGTTGATGCAACATTGAGGAGATCTACTAGGACTAAGAGATCAGCAATTTCTGATGATTATGTTGTGTATCTACAAGAATGTGACTACAATGTTGGAGCCGAAAATGATCCTAAAACGTTTTCACAAGCCATGAGTTCTAATGTCTCTGACTTATGGTACAAAGCCATGAAAGAAGAAATGGATTCTATGGCATCTAACAAAGTCTGGGATCTTGTCAAGTTGCCTAATGATGTAAAAATCATTGGTTGTAAATGGGTCTTTAAAACTAAGAAAGACTCAAAAGGCAACATTGAGAGACATAAGGCTAGACTTGTTGCCAAAGGATTTACTCAGAGAAAAGGGATAGACTACACGGATACCTTTTCTCCTGTATCTAAGAAAGACTCATTTCGTGTGATCATGACATTAGTAGCTCATTTTGATTTAGAACTGCATCAGATGAATGTGAAAACAGCATTTCTCAATGGTGATATAGAGGAAGAAGTTTATATGAAACAACCAGAAGGATTTTCCTCTAGTAGTGGTGAGAATTTAGTCTGCAAGTTAAATAAGTCCATATATGGATTAAAACAAGCCTCTCGTCAATGGTATTTAAAATTTCATGATGTTATTACTTCATTTGGTTTTGAAGAAAATATCATGGATGTTTGTATATACCAGAAGGTTAGTGGGAGCAAAATTTGCTTTCTTGTGCTATATGTGGATGATATTTTGCTGGAGACTAATGATAAGGGTTTGCTATATGAGGTAAAACAATTTCTTTCTAAGAGCTTTGATATGAAAGATATGGGTAACGCATCCTATGTCATTGGCATAAAGATTCATAGAGATAGATCTAGAGGCATTTTGGGTTTGTCTCAAGAGACCTATATCAACAAAATTCTAGAGAGGTTTCGAATGAAGGATTGTTCACCAAGTGTAGCACCCATTGTGAAAGGTGATAGATTCAATTTGAATCAGTGTCCTAAAAATAAGCTCGAACAGGAACAAATGAAAACCATTCCATATGCTTCAGTTGTTGGAAGTCTTATGTATGCTCAGGTCTGTACTATGCCTGACATTGCATTTGTTGTTGGAATGCTTGGGAGATATCAGAGTAATCCAGGTGTTGACCACTGGCGGGCTGCAAAGAAGGTTATGAGATACCTTCAAGGAACCAAGGATTACATGCTCATGTATAGACGGACTGAGAAATTGGAAGTCATTGGATACAGTGACGCAGACTTTGCTGGCTGTATTGATTCACGTAAATCAACATCTGGTTATGTGTTTATGTTAGCTGATGGGGATGTGTCATGGAAAAGTGCCAAGCAGACCTTGATTGCTACTTCCACTATGGAGGCTGAGTTCGTCTCTTATTTTGAAGCAACCTCGCATGGTGTATGGTTGAAGAGTTTCATATCTGGGCTTAGAGTTGTGGACTCTATTTCAAAGCCTCTGACATTATATTGTGATAATTCAGCTACTGTATTTATGGCTAAGAACCATAGAAGTGGTAGTCGTAGTAAACATATCGACATTAAGTACTTAGTCATAAGAGAGCGTGTTAAAGAAAAGAAAGTGGTTATTGAACACATAAGCACGCTGAATTGATGATCGCGGATCCTCTGACTAAGGGCATGCCACCAAAGGGTTTCAGGGATCATGTAGCGCGTATGGGACTTAGTTCCATAATGTAATGTTTTTTTTTTTGTTTCTTTAATGAAACTCTTATTTAGTTTGGATATTTTTCTCTTGAGTTGTATACATATTTATTGTTTGAAAAATATCATTATGTTTGGACCACAATAAACATTGGGTTTATTTTAATTTGGTTTGGGTTGATATTGAGAAGTGTAACATATTGTGATACATGGATGATAATACTCATATTTAGAGGAACTGTCGCCATGATCTATATGTTAATGTTGTTATATAGTGGATATACATAGACCAAGTGGGAGAACGTTGGTTAAATTTTGACTCCATTGGCCATGGAACAACCAATCGATTATTGGTCTATGTATTTGGAATGTGAAATGTGAAAACAGTTCCAAAAACTGAAACGGTTCCAAAAACCACTGTAACTACCTTCCCTTGCTTCCAAAATTTCGATGATGTCAGAATATTGGAGCATGCTATAAATTTGGTCCCTGGTTCCTACTCCTCTTGTGTCTTCTTCTTGGGACAAAGATACACCATCATTTCTTGTGGAGAAAGGGCCGGAAGCATAAAGTTTTGTTGCAGTCGTCTTCCTTGATCAAAACGATGGCCGGAGGTATATGGTTTGCAAAATATGTAATGTTTTTACATGTAATACAACAACGTCAATGCCTCTGCCTCGAGTCAAGCCTGAAATGACTGCTTCTGCGAGTCTCCTTGCAAAGAAAGAAAGATAGCGCAATGTAAAGAAAAGCACACCTCCGTCGATATCTGGACCCCCCTTTATATAGGGCTCCTGTAGCGTGTGCGCACGCTTCTCAAAGCGGGCACATAATCCCAAACTTTCCTTGAAGGGACATATCAGTAAAGTGTCACTGACATAGTAACTTAACGAGCCGAGCATATTTCTGAAGTGACAGTGGAAGCTTCCGTCGTACGATCCTCTGTCTGACCATGTCGCCCGTCGACGTCACTAACTCCCCAAAGGATGTCGAATGATATCCTGTTGTGTCTGTTGCTTGGTCGAACAGAATGACAGCTCGGCTGAAAGTCCCTTGTAGTGTCGTCCGTTGCTGGGCCGAGCTGGATGGCTACTCGGCCGGTAGCCCATTGTCGCACCGAGCAGTAGAGCTACTAGGCTAATCGGCCTTGATCCATGTCGTCCGCCATCACACCGAGCGGAAGAGCCGCTCAGCTTGACTTCTACACGTCCTTTAAGCGTCGATTTGACTACTTCATGTCGAAGATGGTGGGCTAGTATTTAACCTCTGATCGGGCTATGTCCCACCTGACCGACCAAGACTCTCTGTCTGTTGATCGTCTTAATTTTGACCTTCGTTAATCTCTATCATAGTAAGGGGACAGGACCCCTCCTTATCATAGAAGATCTTCTATTATTAATCAAATTTTCTATTTTAAAATTTTTGTGGACGGCGGTTATCAAAAGGATATCCCATCCTGAAAATATTTTTATTTAAACCTTAAATCCTGAATAGTCTTTATAAGACAACTGTAACAGGAAACAAAAACTAAAATTATTACATATGAATACAGTTATATCAAAAATAACTTTATTCTAATTTAATCAAAATTACTCGATATTATTTTCGTAGTTTTAATCGAAACAACTATAATATATAATAATTTTGACTAAAATTATTATAAGAACTTAAATAAATAAGTTTATTTTTAGATAAAAAAACTAAAATAAAAAGTTTTTTTAATAAAAAAATTAGGTGTCTATCTTTAATCCAAATAATTTGACCATCAAAATGTAATAATCAACATTAATCATGGATGATTATCAAAAACTGATTATATAAAATTAAATCTTACCATATGCACTATGTCTATATAATATACCTATATTCATCTCTTACATACAGACCCGGCTTATGGCCTATGCCTTGAGCCCCAATTTTATTGGGGCCCATTAATTAATTAATTAAAAATATTAAAAAAATTAAATTAGTATCATTAATATTAATTAATGAATTATAAATGTCTTGCTAATTCATTAATGACACTTTGTCAATTAATTTATTATCGATTCCACTTCTTATTTATACTTTGTACTTATCTTTATTTCCTCATTAATTGCCTATCTTAATTTTATATGAGATTTTATTCTACCTTAAATATAATTCATTTTTAAATTAACATATTTCTTTCTTTTTTTATTATTACTCCAATTCCCATTTTATTTTGCAATTAGTAATACTATTATTATAAAACCTAATGAATTCTTTTCTCCTAAATATTTCTTAAAAATTCTAATAGTTATCTCATCAGTACATTGTGTCATTTTCTTTTTTCATCAACGATTTTGCATGTTTCTCTTTCCTCACCGATGAAGAACGTCCTTCTCTTCCTTTGCTGATAATATTTTTTCCTCGCTCTTTCTTTTTATTTCTCGATAATAATGTGAATTAGAAATTTTTTTATCATAAAATACAAAGTAAAATGCATTAGCAAAAATAAATTTTTTAAAATTAAAATTAATAAAGTCTATTTGACATTCTATCTAAAAAGATTAAATAATTTAATAATTTTATTAATAAAAAATAAAATTATTATCAAAATACCGGTCAGAAAACTAAATTTTATATCAAAAATTAATTTTTTTAAAAAAATAATATTTAATTCTTTTTAATAACTAATTTTAAAAATATTTTTTAAAATTATTATTTTCGGTCCCAAATCTAAATGAAAAATGTTAAAAAAATAAAAATATATTAAAAAATATTATTTTTTTATTTTTTTTTTACCTAGGGCTTCAAGGAATCTTGAGACGGCCCTACTTACATATCCGTGATATCGACATTAAAAAGAATTGTTAAGATATATCACTCTTCACTACCGTCGACAGCTGAATAGTACATCATAATTAAAATTAGAATCATCAATATTTAGGAAATACTCAAACGTCAATATTTAGGAAACTACGAAAGGGCTTAGAAGCTCCTCGCTTGTACATACGCACTTATACTTCCGTGTAGGAGCAATCACTACACGTGGACAAAATATTAGCGATGCTTCAGTTTGAAAAGCATACGACGGCGCAATGAACTGTCCATCACAACTCTCTCTCAGGAATACAATACAAGCGAGTCACAACAAAAAAAAAAATTAAAAAAAAATAAAATAAACAATAAACAATAAAAATAATAACAATATGATGAATAGGGCATTTTCCCAAAGATAAGAAGAATATGAGTACGACATTTTCTTAAAGAACCTACTTAAATTTAGAGAATTTTCAAAAATACATCATAATTTCATATTTTTCAAAGAATGCACTTTTTTTTTTTTTCAAAATATCCTCTTTATTAAATTTTTTTAAAAAAAATCCTGTAATTCGCCTGGCAGAGAGAGTCTATCTGGTACAATAATATTAAAAATAAGGAATAACATAATAGTTACAGAATAAAAAATATTTTTAAGGGATGACCATCCTCCGTCAATCCATCTTAGGATTAATACGGAGCAAGTAAATGACGGATAACTATTAATTTTTGGAATAGTAACTAGCGCATAAGGGAGGCATTTACCTCGACTTTGTCAAGATTCTCAAATATCTTTAATTATAGAGGATATTTAAGAGGTGAATAGAAATCATCGAGTATAACTTTATGCTTGATGATTTCATTTTAGGTGGCATGCAAGTGGGTCCCATAAAGAGCAATGATTATTTTATTGAGATGTTTTGTTATATAATTTGAAATATTTGATAATAAGATATTTAGTAAGTGGGACTCATAAAATATTTGATTAAGAAGATATTTGATTATGAAATTGAAATATTTAAATAGTAAGAGATTATGAATATTTGAGATAAATATTTAATATTATTATGAATATTAAGTTAAACGCCCTTTTGATTTTTGATGACAAGAACCGCTCATCAACGCTGTCGGGCTGAAAATAATTATACATCATGATTCACGATCTATGCGGCCGCCAGCAGGCTTCCCTGCGACTAATGTCCAAGATTGCTGTCATAAAAGCGACTTACATCCCCACATTTATCACGTGGAAACCATGCAATCTATCACTTCCACTTCCGTGTCTGCTCCAGAGTCTTTCCAAACCGATCTTTCGGTCAACGTAGCGTCTTACACCCAATCGTCGTTCGATCCATAAATTAGGTGAAAAAGTATCGCCATGGATCTTCGATTATAAATATATCGATCGTCTTCTTCTTCCTCTGTCAATTAATTAATTTTTCTCTGCGGCATGGAATTCTTCTCCTGCGTGATCCTCTGTTGCCTCCTCGTCGGCAGTGGGGCGGCGGCCGCCTTTCAAACGGTTCTCCAGGGCGGCTCCGGCTGTCGCAATGAGTGCGCGGTGTTCCAAAGGAGCGTCACGTGGGAGGGGCGGCCCAGCGGCGCGGCCCGCACGTCGACGGCGGAGATCAAGAGGATGGCAGAGGTGCCGGAGACGGCCGAGTGGATGCTGCGGCTGCGGCGGGAGCTCCATGAGTACCCCGAGCTCTCCCACGAGGAGTTCCGGACCAGCGCCGTCATCCGCCGCGAGCTCGACCGGCTCGGCGTCGCCTACCGGTTCCCTGTCGCCGGCACCGGCGTCGTCGCCACCGTCGGCACTGGGTTGCCGCCCTTCGTCGCCCTCAGAGCTGACATGGACGCGCTGCCGATCCAGGTAACTAAATCTATCAATTATCAACGATATTTCTAGTCATAGAATTTAAATTAGACTCGAATGGCAAAGAGTGTTCTTCTCGATTTGTTTACTAATCTCGAAATGGGTTGGACCATGACTTGTCAGTCTGGTCCAATTCACTATAATTGAAATCTGGTCCAATTCAATACACACTATCAACTTATTTAAAAGAGCATATATCATGTATGAGGCTCACGCGAGTTACAATCCAGCGGTGTGGGACGGGACAGGCTAGAGTTGGCAGTGAGTTAAGAAGAAAAAAAATAAAATAAAAATAGACCTTTTTTTTTGCTAAGTTGTTTCACGTGAGATTGGATTGAAGATTTTCCGTACACGGCTGGCCCATCTAGCCGTCTAATTGTACGTAATTTTATCTTCTTATTTTTTTCTAAGAGATTATTTTAAATTTATGAGTTTATTGTTGGGTACAAAGGCTCCCTTTGTTTGTCCCTCTGGAATAGCAGTGCGATGGTTAAGAGATAAAGTTTTACCATATAAAGTTTTGGAATCGAAATTTGACATATTTGAGCAAGTTTTTTTTATATTTTACCATTTGTACTAGTAATTAGTAGTCATTTATGATTTATTTAATTTAAAATGAATTAACAAGATCGCTTTTGAGTAAAGAGAGAAAATTATTAATCAGAACTTGTTCTGCCATTTCAGGAACTAGTTGAATGGGAGCACAAGAGCAAGGTTGACGGCAAGATGCATGCTTGCGGCCATGACGCCCATGTCAGCATGCTCCTCGGAGCGGCAAAAATACTTCAGGAACTCAAACACACACTGCAAGTAAATTTTCAAATCACTTGCCTTTGATATAATAGGAGATCGAGTTTAATGACATGAGAATAAGACGGATTATTTTTGTTGCATTGGTGGATCAGGGAACTGTGGTTCTGATTTTTCAGCCAGCGGAGGAGAAGGGAGTTGGTGCCTCAGAGATGATCCTCGATGGAGCTCTACAGAACGTGGAGGCCATTTTCGCCATGCATGTAGCCTACTTCCTTCCTTCCGGCGTTGTGGCCTCCCGGGCAGGCGAGTTCCTGGCCGGCTGCGGCAATTTTAGGGCTGTCATAAGCCATGCCGGACCTCGACAAGCAATGATCAACACCATCTTGGCTGCTTCATCAGCTGTGATCAGTCTACAGAATCTTGTTTCAAGAGAAGCCAATCCTTTCGATCCTCAGGTATTTTAGTTCATTCCCCCAACTGAATTTCGATATGAATCCGATTCAGGAGACTCAGGTTTTTCGATCAATATTGCAGGTTGTGTCAGTGACTAAAGTAGATGGAGGCAATTCCTACACCGACGCCCCGAATTCAGTCTCGATATCGGGCACTTTTAGGGTCTTCAGCAAAGCCGCCTTCCATGAAATCACCAACAGAATACAAGAGGTGATCCAGGCACAGGCAATGGTGTACCGGTGCATCGCGACCATTGAGTTCTTAGAATCAGAGCAACTGCTGCAGATCCCTCCCACCGTGAATGACCCGAGGATCCATGAATATGTCCAGCAGGTGGCGAAGGAAGTCGTGGGCGACGAAAACACAGAGATCGCTCAGCGAGTTATGGGTAGCGAGGATTTCGCTTATTATTTGGAGAAGGTGCCAGGGACATTGCTCCTACTTGGGACTAAAAATGAGGGGATAGGGTCAGTTCATCCTCCACACAACCCTTACTTCACCATGGATGAAGATGTGATGCCAATTGGAGCAGCAATGCATGCCGCCTTTGCGCATCACTACCTCCTCCAATCTGCCAACACCATGTTCTAGTTCTACCGATTCATTTGTCGATCCAACCGGAGTATCATCGCTATGTTCTACCTCTACCTAACCAAAGACTGTACAGAAGTCATTGAGTCATTGCGAAGTTTGATGGAGGAATCATTTTTCAATTACAGCCCCATAGTTTAATTCATTTGTTATTCACTCAATTTGTTGCAGTTAATCCATTCTTCTTCTTCGTCCTCTTCTTGTGCTTCTGCTTCAAACGTTTATGCCGTAAAATGGTTAATGCTTTCAAATAGGATGATTAGATTTCCCCATGAGTTTTTGACACCGGATATGATAGAGATTATTCTGCAAGCTGACAAGGAGAAAAAAATTGAGTAGTAGATAAGAAGAGAATTTGAAGAAAACAAAAGAGAACATGCTATTTGTCTAAAAAAAGAAAGCTTTATTAATAATTGGGGATGATGTTCATATAACTAGACAGGTGTTTATATATACTCTAGATCCTAAGATAAATAAAGGAAAAAAAAATCATAATATATAATTTCAATTCCAATGCCGTAGAGAAAGAAAAGAAATCTTTCTAGAAAAGGAAATCTCTTGACAGACATTAAAATTACTATAACAGAATGATGTTATACACTAACTATGACCCATAATTACCAAGAATATTAATAATATCCTAAATACCATAAAAATAAAAATTACTAAAAAATAGTAATAAATCTTTGGAAGCTCAATGAGGAACTAAACGGTTGAATTTGAATCTGAAAATTGATGAACACGGGTACCCTATAACAAATGTAGATTTTCAAATTCTATACACATATCCGTTGACAGAGTCTAATTTTGACCTCCAAATCAAAAGTTATGACTAGGGGTGTAATCAAACAAAACTCTTAAATGTTTGAGCTTGGGTTGTTTATAATCGAGCTGAGCTCGAATTTTATTTAACGAATATATTCATAACTCACGAGCTTATTTGAACTTTTATCTAGCCTAAACGAGTTTAATAAATATAAATTATAAATTTAAATATTAATTAAAAACTAAATTATACATTTAGAGAAAAATATAATATTCTTACTAAAATTTATAATTTTATTCTAATAAATAAATTTAATATATTTATCTATATTTTTCATAAGTAGAGTATAAAATTTATAAATTCAATATCAAAACTATTATTTTTTTATTTAAAAGTTGATTCATGAGCTTAACGAACGTGCTCACGAGCTAACGAGCCGAGTACTGCGAAGCTTGAGCTTAGTTTGTTTATTTTAACGAGCCTCATTAAACGAGCTCAAACGACCTTTTATTGAATCCAGCTTCGAACAGCTCATGAGCAGCTTGGTTCATTTACACCCCTAGTTATAACCATTTGAAATTTAAAGGGTCATTGAATTAATCCTGTATCAACTTTGTATGCTTAAGCATGTTTTAGACTATAAACAATCGTATCATTAAACAAAGTTTGGTAGATAGGTAGGCTCCTTGCTCCTTTCTCATTGTTAAGGGATTGAGAAAAATGAAATCCAATGCTTAATTTTTTTCACCAGATTTTCATTAGTCAACAACTTACAAAAGCAGACTTCGAGCACGATTTCAAAAGGAGGCTATGCACCATACGAAGAGAGACTTTAGGTAATAATTTGTCCTCATCACCACTTGAACCCCTAGATTTGTAGAAATTCATAAGCATTGAAGAAATCTTGCTCGTGTTGTTAGTCATCTCAAAGTGCATGATCTAACTACTATCCGATAACTCATTGATGGATGAAACATGCTAGTTGTGTGCGTGACTAGATGCATAGGAGGATTGTCCCAGGCAAGACATCCTTCATTAGAGTGAGTCTCTAGCTTGAATGAAATCCAATGCTTGTTTTTACACCGACACCCTAATTCTCATTAGTCAGCAACTTACGAAAGCAGGCTTCAAGCACGATTTCGAAGCCTATAAAGGAGGCCATGGACCATACGGAAAGAGACTTTAGGTGGTAACTCGTCACCTCTTGAACCTATTGAGCATAAGCATTGAAGAAATCTTGCTCGCGTTGTTAGTCATCTCAAAGTGTATGGGCTAACTACTATCCGATAACTCATTGGTAGATGAAACATGCAAGTTGTGTGAGTCTCTAGCTTGGTTTACGCCTACATAGTTGTGTTGCAGAGGCTTAATCCGCATGCAAGATCATGTTTTCCAACTACTGTTTACTGAGCGTTATGACTCTCGTAATGGTTTGGCTTGGTGGGTTAGAATTTGCAATTGCGAGATGCAATGATCAAAACTTCACTAGCTTAGAAGAGAACTATGCCATTACATGGGGCAGAAGCCATGTCTCCTTCCAGGATCAAGGAAGACAGATTCAACTTTCTATGGATAAATCCTCTGGTAGTTCTATACTTTTATCCATGACCGATAAAGTTTATCCATGATCGATATTTTTCTCAACAGGTTCTGGATTCGGTTCCAAGTTGAACTACAGCTCGGGGTTCTTCGATCTGATGATGAAGCTGCCAAACAAAGACTCTGCTGGAATTGTCA